>NC_056433.1:73856515-74182765 GCF_018296145.1 Oncorhynchus tshawytscha
TGGCCCATATCTGCAGAAAAGACTTTATCAAGGAAGGAGATGGTGTGAGTATCTGCCTGTCTTATACCCTTTTCACACTAGTGTGCTGAGCCAAGCCGCCCTGTGCTGAGCAGAGCCGTATTGTGCTGAACCGAGACCTACTGTGCTGAGGCTGTCGGCACTATCATGCCGAGGCGTACTGTGCTTCGGATATTGTATTTTCCAGCATGGTTCCAGCAACAATAGCCAGCACAGTACGGCCCAGCTTGGCTTGGCTCATTAGTGTTACTATACCAGTTGCCATCATGGAACTTAGCTAGTTCCCCACAGAGTCCAACTCCTGTGAAATTCAGCTTCCCCAGGAAGAGAGCTGAGGGCAAGACACACTGAGTAACCTGGCTGCTATATCCAATTGTCCCACTCTGCTGGATGTTAATGCTATGGCTCAGAGCTCAGAGCGACATGACTGTAGTCTGTCAACAACAATAGTGTGAATATCTGACTTTACTGATTTATCAGGAATCATGATTTTTTTATGTTAAAAAAAACAGTTAATTTTTTTCATTTAGAATTCAGGGAGACATTTTGACAAGGCCAAGGTTCATGTTGTTTTCTAGTTGAAAACCTTGCAAACCTTTTTCCTTTACAAAAATAGACTGTGGTGGGCTTATCATGGTGTACATTCTTTTTCAACACAAATTGATCAGCTAGAGACTCACTCACTATGTTTTCTATGAGGCATGTCTGGAAACATTTGACTGATAATGTCTATCTATATGCCTCCACATTTTTTCCCATCTGTACCTTAATCCATCTTCCTCTCACCCTTTCCCCCTCTCTCGCTTTCTTTCAATCTCTCCCCATCCTACCTGTCTCTTGCTCTCTCTCTCTCTCTCCCTCTCTTTCTCTCTCTCTCCCTATATTTCCATTGCTCCTTCTTTCTCTCTCCTTCTCTCCCCCCCCCTCTCTCCTAGGTGCCTCTGATCTGTGAGACCAAGCCCATGATAAACGTCCAGCAGCACATGAACTGTGAGAACAACAACGGTAGCTACCAGCCACCTCCCCAGTGCTCAGGGGTCAAACCAGACGCCTTCCCCCCCGATGTTGCCCGCCTCATGCAGTTGGAGGAAGGGGTGCGGCCCCCGCCCCCTCCGGAGAGGAAAAAGCCCCCTGTGCCTCCCAGGCAGCTGAAGAAGGATAAGGACCACTGTGCCATTGACATGAATGGCCTGGAAACCAACGTATAGGTCCCATACCTCACCTCACATCACCACCACTCATCCCAGCAGGACTGATGTGGAAAGCTCCACAGTCCATCACCAGTTGGAGGAGTTCTTTTTCAACTAAGTCTTGTGGTTCAGTACGTCGGAATGAAAGGCCAACGCCACTGGAACTTATAGAGGTGAAGATGAATGAACAGATGAACAGAGAGAGCAATGATGGATCCCATCTTATTTTTATTGTTATTGTTGACTGATCGAGTCACTCATTTTCATTTCCTGTTTTGTTTGTGAGAAATGTGAGATTTGTGACAAGACTTTGTCCTGTGCTTTCATGGATGGTGGATGTAGGTAGGGAGCACCGGGATGGGGGCAGTACAGGCTTCTCTGAAACCTGACAGTGATGTACTGGGAAATAATTATTTTCCAGGATTCCTTCAAAGACTCAACACTGAAGCACCGTGACAGTGGATTTTTATGGCCAAAGGGAGGACGTTCTGTATATGCTGTTCACTTTCCATATCACCTATACACACGGTTCACTTTCCAGACTACCTGTACAGTACACACTGTTCACTTTCCAGACCATCTGTACACACATGTACATACCTGTACATCCCATAGCTGCATAGCAGGAAATGCTCAGTCTGTGTGCACTTACTGTATGTGTGTGGGCCTGTGAACACTCTGCAAGGTGGAAGAACTTCCTCCACTCTTAGAAATGTGTACATACTTGTAATACTATTTGCATTGCTTGAGGTACGTAGATATTGTCTTTGATATTTCAATTTTATAATATTTATTTATTGATCATTTTATTGTCGTCCTGAGCAACATTTCTGCTAAAGAGCGCAAATGGGCCATATGAGTAAGTTTTGTGGTTCTCGCTACTGTCTGCAACATAAAATAAGTGAATCAGACAGCTCTCTTTGTCATGAAACCGAGCAGAAAAAAGAGAGGACGACAAGATGTCAGAAGTCTAATTAGCCAGCAGATCCGACCCGCTTGCTTACAGCTGCACTGGGGTCAGACAGCATTCCTGTGTACATTGACACCGTGGAGCTGGCGCAAGATATGGCTCGGAAAACGTACCTCAATCCAGGGATGAGAAATGCTTTGTACTCTGAATTGTCCCATTATCCAAACTGTTACACCGATAAGATTGAACAACTGCTAAGTTTAAGCAGTCATTCAATCTTCTCAGCGTAACAGTTGGGATAATGGGACAATTCGGAGTATAATGCATTTCTCATCCCTGGATTGAGGTACGTTTTCCAAGCCATATGTCACGGCGGCTCCGAAGTGTCTTTTTTCCACACAGCAATGCTGACCAACCCTGGTGCAGCTGTAAGCAAGCGGGTCGGATCTGCTGGCTAAAGTCTAATCTGAGAGACATTGGTCTTTCAGAAAATTGCCCTTCTTTCATTTTCTTCTTCTCTTTTATTTATTTTTATTTAGTATTTATTTTTTGCCTTAACGAAGCCGGTGGTGCTGAGTGGGGGAAAGAGGACTTTTCAAGGTTTGCTACTGATCATGAAATACCATTGATGTTACCCTATAGATGAAAGCTTCTCAATCTTTTTGTGCACTGATATACAAAGGTTACATTATTTTTAACGCTTTGTCCATTTCACTTTTTTTCTTTTTTGGAAGATATTACCTTTAAATGACATGTGAATAGAGGTGATGCTGACACGAGACATGATTCATTAAAAGTGGTGTAAAGTACTTCAGTAAAATTACTTAAAGGTACTGCTTAAGTAGTTTTTTGGGGTATCTGTACTTTACTTTGCTATTTATATTTTGGACAACTTTAACTTCACTACATTCCTAAAGAAAATGATGTACTACTTAAGAATTTTTGGGGGTATCTGTACTTTACTATTTATATTTTGGACAACTTTTACTTCACTACATTCCTAAATAAAATGATGTACTTACTCCATACATTTTCCCTGACACCCAAAAGTACTCATTACATTTTGAATGCATAGCAGGGCAATAAAATTGTCTAATTCACACACTTTTTAAAAGAACATCCCTGGTCATCCCTACAGCCTCTTATCTGGTGGACTCACTAAACACATGCTTTGTTTGTAAATGATGTCTGAGTGTTGGAGTGTGCCCATGGCTATCCGTAAATAAATAAAAAACAAGAAAATTATGCCGACTGGTTTGCTTAATATAGTGTTTTATACTATTACTTTTAATACCTAAGTTTATTTGATCAATTACATTTACTTTTCACTTGAGTCATTTTCTATTGATGTATTTTTACTTTTACTCAAGTATGAAAATTGGGTACTTTTTCCACCACTGTGAATTAGTTGGTTGGTTGGGTTACCTGTTGTATCGTACTAAATGGTAGTCATCATGTTCTGTGCAAAGTGGCCATCAATTACAATTATGTCAATGCTGGCCTCTTATGTCACACACAACCACAGTAGATTATCATGTGTTTCCTTCCATTATATATATTTCCTAGAACTAACTCAGCACTTCTATAACTGGCAGTCTTGAAAAAAACAAGCGCAACATCTGGGTTACATCTGGGTTACAGAAACTTCGTAGAGCATCCGTTGGCCTGTCATCACAGAGGATGTTGTTTGGAATATGGAACTGGAATATAGAACTGGAATATAGAACTGTGGAATCATAGGAACTATGGAACTAAGAGGCTGTGACATTCTAATGAGTGTGTCGTGCAGCATTGGGCTCAGGATTTTGCTCTGCTCGCATGTTTCTCATCACTCTAGGATTAGCACACCAATTGAGTAAGTCTCTGCTGTTCACGGTGTGTTGAGGGACGACGCCTTTACATTCCATCAGCCCAGTCCTGAACATACAGTATATCCACACTTCTTAGAGAGATCAATGATGGTGTAATTCAATAGAAAATTATTACGTCTCTCCAAACTGCTTTGACAAGGAAGATCAAACTGGCCCAAGTGAATGAGCCAATTTTACCCACTGAGTAAAATATTGGATTTGTCTCGGGGAGAAGTAAATGTCAGGCATTTTTGGTGAAATGTATCTCCACCTCACTCACAGTGGTTTATCTATATTCTGTTTTATTACCCTGTTATGTTCTCAATGACTTTCCTGCCTCCCTACATCCCGGCTATTTATTTTGCTCTCTTTTAGATTGAATGTAGTAGTAGAGTTGGATAAAGGGTAAATAGCAGGAGGATAGATTTCCCTGCTGGGCAGACAGGCAGACTGGAGGCAGACCTATGTTATTTGATTTACTGTTCTGCCATATAGTGCACCATTTTTGACCAGGGTCCCATAGGATACAGTTGAAGTCGGAAGTTTACATACACTTAGGTTGGAGTCATTAAAACTCTTTTTTCAACCACTCCACAAATTTCTTGTTAACAAACTATAGTTTTGGCAAGTCGGTTAGGAAATCTACTTCGTGCATGACACAAGTAACTGTTCAAACAATTGTTAACAGACAGATTATTTCACTTATAATTCACTGTATCACAATTCCAGTGGGTCAGTTTACATACACTAAATTGACTGTGCCTTTAAATAGCTTGGAAAATTCCAGAAAATTATGTCATGGATTTAGAAGCTTCTGATAGGCTAATTGACATCATTTGAGTCAATTGGAGGTGTAATTGTGGATGTATTTCAAGGCCTACCTTCAAACTCAGTGCCTCTTTGCTTGACATTATGATCAAAATCACCCAAGACCTCAGAAAATAAATTGTAGACCTCCACAAATCTGGTACATCCTTGGGAGCAATTTCCAAACGCCTGAAGGTACCACGTTAATCTGTACAAACAACAGTATGCAAGTATAAACACCATGGGACCACGCAGCCTTCACACCCTCAGGAAGGAGACGCGTTCTGTCTCCTAGAGATTAACATACTTTGGTGCGAAAAATGCAAATCAATCCTAGAACAACAGCAACAGACCTTGTGAAGATGCTGGAGGAAACAGGTACCAAAGTATCTACAGTAAAACGAGTCCTATATCGACACAACCTGAAAGGCCGCTCAGCAAGGAAGAAGCCACTGCTCTAAAACCACCATAAGAAAGCCAGACTACAGTTTGCAACTGCATATGGGGACAAAGATTGTACTTTTGGAGAAACGTCCTCTGGTTTGATGAAACAAAAATAAAACTGTTTGGCCATAATGACCATCATTATGTTTGGAGGAAAAAGGAGAGGCTTGCAACCCGAAGAACAACAACCCAACCGTGAAGCACAGTGGTGGCAGCATCATGTTGTGAGGGTGCTTTTCTGCAGGAGGGACTGGTGCACCTCACAAAATAGATGGCATCATGATGAGGGAAAATGATGTGAATATATTGAAGCAACATCTCAAGACATCAGTCAGGAAGTTAAAGCTTGGTCGCAAATGGGTCTTCCAAATGGACAATGACCCCAAGCATACTTCCAAAGTTGTGGCAAAATAGCTTAAGGACAACAAAGTCAAGGTATTGGAGTGGACATCACAAAGCTCTGACGTCAATCCCATAGAAAATTTATGGGTAGAACTGAAAAAGAGTGTGCGAGCAAGGAGGCCTACAAACCTGATTCAGTTACACTAGCTCTGTCAGGAGGAATGGGCCAAATTTCACACAACTTATGTGGAAAGCTTGTGAAAGGCTACCTGAAATGTTTGACCCAAGTTAAACCATTTAAAGTCAATGCTGCCAAATACTAATTGAGTGTATGTACTGACCTAAGACAGGGAATTTTTAAATGTCAGGAATTGTGAAAAAATGAGTTAAAATGTATTTGGCTAAGGTGTATGTAAACTTCAACTGTATGTAGAGTGCCATTTTGGAAGCAGACAAAATGAATAGTTGGATTACTTAAACGTGAAAATTCTTGTGAAACTGTTTGAACGTTGTTCAAAACCAAAATCACAACATTTGTTCTGGATTGTCTCTGTTTCTATCTATATGAGGATTTACATTTGCTCAATGTTTTAAGTTAATATGCTGACATCTAAAAAAAATAGTTTATTTATAAATATAAAAGGAATTTTATATACAGTAGCAGTCAAAAGTTTGGACACACCTACTCATTCAAGGGTTTTATTTTCTTGTTACTGTTTTCTACATTGTAGAATAATGTGAAGACATCAAAACTATGAAATGACACATATGGAATCATGTAGTAACCAAAAGTGCGAAACAAATCAAAATACATTTTATATTTTACATTCTTCAAAGTAGCCACCCTTTGCCTTGATGACAGCTTTGCACACTCTTGGCATTCTCTCAACCAGCTTCATGAGGTAGTCACCTGGAATGCATTTCAATTAACAGTTGTGCCTTGTTAAGAGTTAATTTGTGGAATTTCAGCCAACAGAGCCCTTGTTGGCTGCTTTTCCTTCACTCCGCGGTCAAACTCATCCCAAACCATCTCAATTGGGTTGAGGTTGGGTGATTGTGGAGGACAGGTCATCTGATGCAGTACTCCATCACACTTCCTGTGCCCTTACACAGCCTGGAGGTTTGTTTTGGGTCATTGTCCTGTTGAAAAACAAATGACAGTCTCACTAGGTGCAAACCAGATGGGATGGCCTATTGCTGCAGAATGCTGTGGTAGCCATGCTGGTTAAGTGTGCCTTGAATTTTAAATAAATCACAAACATTGTCACCAGCAAAGCACCCCCACACCATCACACCTCCTCCTCCATGCTTCTTGTTGGGAACCACACATGCGGAGATCATCCGTTCACGTACTCTGTGTCTCACAAAGACACGGCGGTTGGAACCAAAAATCTCAAATTTGGACTCATCAAACCAAAGGACAGATTTCCACTGGTCTAATGTCCATTGTTCGTGTTTCTTGGCCCAAGCAAGTCTTCTTCTTATTAGTGTCCTTTAGTAGTGGTTTCTTTGTAGCAATTTGACCCTGAAGGCCTGATTCACATAGACTCCTCTGAACAGTTGATGTTGAGACGTGTCTGTTACTTGAACTCTGTGAAGCATTTATTTGGGCTGCAATTTCTGAGGCTGGTAACTCTAATGAACTTATCCTCTGCAGCAGAGTTAATTCTGGGTCTTCCTTTCCTCATGAGACCCAGTTTTATCATAGTGCTTGATGGTTTTTGCAACTGCACTTGAACAAACTTTCAAAGTTCTTGAAATTTCCTGCATTGACTGACCTTCATGTCTTAAAGTAATGATGGACTGTCATTTATCTTTGTGTATTTGAGTTCTTATGTGTTCTTGCCATAATATAGAATTGGTCTTTTACCAAATAGGGGTTCTGTATACCACCCCTACCTTGTCACAACACAACTGATTGCCTCAAACACATTAAGAAGGAAAGAAATTCCACAAATGAACTCTTAACAAGGCACAACTGTTAATTGAAATGCATTCCAGGTGACTACCTCATGAAGCTGGTTGAGAGAATGCCAAGAGTGTTCAAAGCTGTCATCAAGGCAAAGGGTGGCTTAATTGAAGAATCTCAAATATAAAATCTATTTTTATATGTTTAACACTTTTTGGGTTACTACATGATTCCATATGTGTTATTTTATAGTATTTCATAGTTTTGATGTCTTCACTATTATTCTACAAATAATATGTGTTATTTCATAGTTTTGATGTCTTCACTATTATTCTACAAATAATTATTATTCTACAAATTAAGAAAAAACATTGAATGCGTAGGTGTGTCAAACTTTTGACTGGTACTGTACATTTCACGCTTAATATTGGGTTGTGCTCAGAAAACTGTTCATGCAGGAAGTTTATTTTTATTTTTCCATCGATGTAAAGGAAAATACTTCAAATATTTCATAATTTTTCAAATAATGAATTGCTGTGTGAAATCCCTACGCATAAATCCGAAGGTACAATACATAGAAAAGCATTGGTTCATAGCAACGAGATTAATTTAATAGCATGAGTTTTTCAGAAACCATATACAAATATTTGCAATCGTTATCATTGTAAAACAAGACTGGATTAAAGCAAGGCATTAGATTAGCAGCATGGATCAAGCTCCTGGTAGGCTGAGCGAGGGAGGAGATTGTGACACAGTCACGGAACTTCTGTGGCATATTAACGATGATATAAGAATAACAGAATGACATAAAGCCAGACTGTCTTACCAGGCCATGACACACAATCACAGCCAGAGCCAGTATCCACAAAGCATCTCAGAGTAGGAGTGCTGATATAGGATCAGTTTAGCCTTTTAGACCATAATGAATAAGAGCGGGGATCTGATCCAAGATCAGTACTCCTAGTCTGAGACTCTTTACTGTACAGATGTAGGATCTTCATTTGAGCCAGTTTGCTACAGCAGGAAAATAATCCTGCAGCAACAGGAAATGTGAATTATTATGTGGATTATAATTCATGAACATCTTTGTAGGAGTTGATACATTCTTTTGCAATGGAAAATCAAGTCTGAAATTTCAAAGTGAGAATTACAAACTCCAGAAACCTTTTTAAACCTCAAATACACTACAGTACACAATTTACATTTCCTGCATTGCAGGAAAGTTCTCCTGCAACAGGGTGATCAAATTAAGATCCTACATCTGTATGAATACAGGCTCAGAACTGATGACAATAACTTCAAATCTCAACATAATCTTTTTTGTATGGTGACACAGCTAGCACACAGTAAAGTTCAGAGATGGGACTCATACAGCATGATCAACATATGAGGTCTGACTGTCTCTTTCTTTCTGGTTACACTAACCTGGTGGTGAGACAAGCGGTGTCCCAATTGGCACACTATTCCCTATATAGTGCAGTACTTTTGACCAGAGCCCTATAGGCCCTAGTCAAATGTAGTGCAAACAATAGTGAATAGGGTGCAATTTGGGATGAACAAAAATCGACCGTATCTGTCGTTGCATAGACAAGCAAAGGCCAGAAAAATAATACAACAAACAAAAATACAATTTCATCTAGTATCCTGCACCAGAGATATGTGCATCTGCAATTCACAACTATATGCAATGGGACAAAATACCACGTTCCCCTTCCATTCATAGTTTAATTTACATTTTTGAATTGAGTCTGATCTACTGCAAAAATAAATGTTTCTGTACGTTCAAAATAACAGGACTTTGGGATGGCATCCCAAACAACTGCACCATTTGGTTCCGATCATTCAAGCAGCTTGTGTCCATGGGCTAAACTTATTAAGCAAATCCCTCTCCCACTTCCTCTATCTCGATCTCTTCCTCCTCCTCTTCCTCTTGTCCGGAGGGGGGTCCGAGGGAGCCAGAGGGGTCGGAGTGACTCATGTGGCCAATGTCTAGCACCCGCAGGTTGGTCAGGTGTTTGAAGGAGTTCTCCTTCACAGAGTGGGCTGACAGACGGTTGAACCTGAGAGGGGGACAGAGCAAAGGTCTGTGGGGGTCAGGGCCCGTATTCACAAACTGTCTCATAGTAGGAGGGCATATAGGATCCGTTTTGTCTTTTTGTCTTTTTTTTTTTCATCATTAGATCATGAATACGATTATATGGCCTGGAGGATCTGATCCTAGACTTGAATCCTATACAACTAGCAACTAATCATAACAAAATGAATCAGGTGCTGAATTTCTCAATATTATGTGATGATGACTGAGCAGATGCTGGAGTTTGATGTGTAAACCAGCACAGCAAGAGCTGCTAACCGATAGGACGTTGTGTTTAGAATCTGAACGAGCATATTATGAGAACCAATCCAATGTGGACATTGTCCATAAGGACCGGCACAACATGTGGTGTAAACAAATCAGGTGTTGAGATTCAGTAAGTAAATAAGCACAGTATGTGGTCTTAGCCAATCAGATTGTCTGTCTGCTGTTCTGTCTATGAGTCAACTCTGATACTCCCTGTAATGCATCAAGGGTACATGACACCATGTTATCCCAATCAAGCCAATGTCTTGAGTGTCAGTGAAGTGGATCCATCTTAGTTTATAATACACTCATGATCTGTCCCAGACACTCACACCTTCTACACACACACGCGCACACACATATTTACAGTTGAAGTTGGAAGTTTGCATACACCTTAGCCAAAACTGTTTACATACAGTTTTTCACAATTCCTGACATTTAATCCAAGTACAAATTCCCTGTCTTTAGGTCAGTTAGGATCCCCACTTTATTTTAAGTATGTGAAATGTCAGAATAATAGTAGAGAGAAATATATTTATTTCAGCTTTTATTCCTTTCATCACATTCCCAGTGGGTCAGAAGTTTACATACACTCAATTAGTATTTGGTAGCATTGACTTTAAATTGTTTAACTTGGGTCAAACGTTTTGGGTAGCCTTCCACAAGCCTCCCACAATAAGTTGGGTGAATTTTGGCCCATTCCTCCTGACAGAGCTGGTGTAACTGAATCAGGTTTGTAGGCCTCCTTGCTCGCACACTCTTTTTCAGTTCTACCCACAAATTTTCTATGGGATTGAGGGCAGGGCTTTGTGATGTCCACTCCAATACCTTGACTTTGTTGTCCTTAAGCCATTTTGCCACAACTTTGGAAGTATGCTTGGGGTCATTGTCCATTTGGAAGACCCATTTGCAACCAAGCTTTAACTTCCTGACTGATGTCTTGAGATGTTGCTTCAATATATCCACATAATTTTCCCCCATCATGATGCCATCTATTTTGTGAGGTGCACCAGTCCCTCCTGCAGCAAAGCACCCCCACAACATGATGCTGCCACCCCCCTGCTTCACGGTTGGGATGGTATTCTTAAGCTTGCAAGCCTCCCCCTTTTTCCTCCTAACATAATGATGGTCATTATGGCCAAACAGTTCTATTTTTGTTTCATCAGACCAGAGGACATTTCTCCAAAAAGTACAATCTTTGTCCCCATGTGCAGTTGCAAACCATAGTCTGGCTTTTTTATGGAGGTTTTGGAACAGTGGCTTCTTCCTTGCTGAGCGGCCTTTCAGCTTATGTTGATATAGGACTCGTTTTACTGTGGCTATAGATACTTTTGTACCTGTTTGCTCTAGCATATTCACAAGGTCCTTTTGCTGTTGTTCTGGGATTGATTTGCACTTTTCGCACCAAAGTACGTTCATATCTAGGAGACAGAACGCGTCTCCTTCCTGAGGGTGTGAAGGCTGCGTGGTCCCATGGTGTTCATACTTGCGTACTATTGTTTGTACAGATGAACGTGGTACCTTCAGGCGTTTGGAAATTGCTCCCAAGGATGAATTTTTTGGCTAATTTCTTTCAATTTTCCCATGATGTCAAACAAAGAGGCACTGCATTTGAAGGTAGGCCTTGAAATACATTCACAGTTACACCTCCAATTGACTAAAATGACTATCAATTAGCCTATCAGAAGCTTCTAAAGCCATGACATCATTATCTGGAATTTTCCAAGCTGTTTAAAGGCACAGTCAACTTAGTGTATGTAAACTTCTGACCCACTGGAATTGTGATACAATGAATTATAAATTAAATAATCTGTCTGTAAACAATTGCCGGAAAAATTACTTGTGTAATGCTCAAAGTAGATGTCCTAACCGACTTGCCAAAACTATAGTTTTTTAACAAGACATTTGTGGAGTGATTAAAAAATGAGTTTTAATGACTCCAACCTAAGTGTATGTAAACTTTCAACTTCAACTGTATATCAACGCACACTCAATGTAAACAGATGCATGCACAAGCTACACACACACAAACAAGCACACAACCCCCCCCCATCCCTCCCCCACTGAACCCATGCAGCATTCCATCCGCTGTAAATTGGCTCAGGCCAGCAGCTCCCACAGCTGTGGAGGGATTTAGAGGAAAAACAAGCGTTTCTAACTGCTGTGATACTTCAGCAGCTGCTGAGGCTGACCCCACAGCATGAAGAGACCAACAGGCTGGAGGACAGAGTGGGCTGGATGAGGTCAGGGCCTGTAAAGTCCTTGAGCTGATAAAACAGCCTAGAGCAGTCAGTCAGACTCCTGCTGAAAAAAACAGCTGTCTCTAAACCAACCAGACAAACCCTCAGGCCACCGTCCCACCAATCTTAGATTATTTACTTTCCAAACTGACCACTGGCCAAAATGTCCTGAAATGATTAGTGGTCTAAGAGGTAAAGTAATATGATGGAAACTGATACTAACCTGGCTAGCTACATACACCAGTATCTATTCAGACCAGTGGTAGCAAGCAGATGAGGAGACAAGGATGTTAATGGTTTAGACTTTTGGGACCCAACCCCGCCCACAGACAAGGAAGAAGTCCGAAGAGGACAGAAGGAAGGAAACTAAGAGAAAACTAGTTGGCAGGTCTGAGCTGTTTTAGTTGGAAATCCAATCATTTCACTTGATTTAATCAATAGTAAAAGCAGCAGAGCATCACAAGCCAAGAAACAGAACTAGACACAGAGGGAGTATCCCTAAATCTTTACCACCATCAGTTCTGTTCTATCCTGCAAAAAACAGATAAACAAGAATTTACACCCAAATGAAACAGTGACTTTTACTTGGTTATCAATGCTGAGTTTTAGAAAAGCACCTGATGAATTTACATAATATACATTTCATACCCCAACCAGATAATTAGGAGAGTTTAGGAAAGTAGATAAATTACAAAACAACCATCTGATGGGTACTTTACATTGCATATATGTGTAGGAGATTTTAATGAGTACAGTCAACACAGAGGTAAAGCAGAGAAGGACAACTTGTTCCGTCAGCAGCTCCCTCCTTCTCTGTGTCCGTTACATAAGTCTCCTCAGCACAGCGCAACATAGATCAGGTCCAAACAGAAAATAACCACACGTAAGGATGATGAGGGAACTATCAACCAAATATCCATCAGAGCCCTGGGCCTGCGTCCCAAATGGCATGCTAATTCCATATACAGTACACTACATTTGAGTAGGGCTCGTTTCAAAAGTAGTGCACTATATAGGGAATAGGGTGCCATTGGACGAAGCTTGGGACTCAATAGACTAGGGGCTATGTGGCTCTGTCTTACAGCTGGCATCAATCAACAGGACTTAGTCACACACTCCCAGTAGAGGATGAATGGTGATGATTTGAGCTGAGTAGAAGGCCAGAAATGTCTCATTCAGAAACAATGCAACAGAAACGGATGGAACAGTGGAGTGGAAAGGAGAACACTGGGCCTCAGAGTTAATGGAAGGGGTCAGGAGTTGAATGACGGTTTAATTATTGTTATCTAAAAAACATAGTAAAGTGTGTGTGTGTGTGTGCTCCAGTTTCAACTGTTCTGCCTTATTATTATTCGACCATGCTGGTCATTTATGAACATTTGAACATCTTGGCCATGTTCTGTTATAATCTCCACCCGGCACAGCCAGAAGAGGACTGGCCACCCCACATAGCCTGGTTCCTCTCTAGGTTTCTTCCTAGGTTTTGGCCTTTCTAGGGAGTTTTTCCTAGCCACCGTGCTTCTACAACTGCATTGCTTGCTGTTTGGGGTTTTAGGCTGGGTTTCTGTACAGCACTTTGAGATATCAGCTGATGTACGAAGGGCTATATAAATACATTTGATTTGATTTGATTTGTGTGTGTGTGTGTGTATGTGTGTGTGTGTATATATATATATATATATATATATATATATATATATATATATATGGTGATTTGAGAGAGTTTGATTGACACTCGCATTTGATATTGGGACTTGAACTTACTGAACATGAGCTGTGGGTTTGAACTGAGAAATAGGTTCAGGTGCGAGTGTGTTTCTAGTTGTGTCGGTGTGTGTGTGCATGCATTAGTGTTTAGTCTCTCACCGTAGGAAGATGCCCTTGATGTTGGGGGTGCCCTCGAAGGCGGTGGCAGGGACAGTGCTAATACGATTGGACTGAAGGTACAGGTACTCCAGAGACTCAGGCAGGTCAGAGGGGACATGGGACAGCTGGTTACTGGACAGGTCCAACGTCTGGACAAACACATCAATCAAATCAATCACCTTGTATTTATTGGGCCCTTCTACACCATCAGAGTGCTAACCAACTACCAACAGTTCCAACAACTGAAGGTCAGAGCCAGCAGCCAGCTTTATCACACAGAAAACCTGTAGGTTCAGTAAACTGAGAGGAAAGAAGTGGTTGAGGGGATCGGACAGATTGTAATGGTGAGGTGTGTATTGGGGGGGTCAACATACATCCTCTTCCTCTCTACTTCTCCCCTCTCCCCTCCACCTCACACACCCCAATCACCCGGTCTCACCGTCAGAGCTCTGAGCTCCATCCAGGCTCCCTGGTAGATGGAGTTGAGTTTGAGCTGGTTGTGGTTGAGGTGGATCTCCCTGAGCTTGGACATGCCCTGCAGCGCCCCCTCTGGTATGGAGGTCAGCTGGTTGTCCTTCACCCGGAGTACCTGCAGGGAGCGGGGAAGCCCCAGGGGCAGGGAGTGGAGGGCGTTCCCTGACAGGTCCAAGGTCTCCAGCAGACGCAGCTTCCTGAAAGCTGGACGATCAACGCGGTTTCATTAGAATATGTCACAATAGAGATATTTAACCACTGCGGTTACAGTTGAAGTCAGATGTTTACATACACTTAGGTTGGAGTCATTAAAACTTGTTTTTCAACCACTCAACAAATTTGTTGTTAACAAATTATAGTTTTGGCAAGTCGGTTAGGACATCTACTTTGTGCATGAAACAAGTAATTTTTCCAACAATTGTTTACAGACAGATTATTTCACTTATAATTAACTGTATCCACAATTACCACAATACCACAATTCCCGTGGGTCAGAAGTTTACATACACTAAGTCGACTGTGCCTTTAAATAGCTTGGAAAATTCCAGAAAATGATGTCATGGATTTAGAAGCTTCTGACATCATTTGAGTCAATTGGAGGTGTAACTATTTTTCAAGGTCTACCTTCAACCTCAGTGCCTCTTTGCTTGACATCATGGGCAAATCGAAAGAAATCAGACAAGACCTCAGAAAAGAATTGTAGACCTCCACAAGTCTGGTTCATCCTTGGGAGCAATTTCCAAATGCCTGAAGGTACCACGTTCATCTGTACAAACAATAGTACGCAAGTATAAACACCATGGGACCACACAGCCGTCATACCGCTCAGGAAGAAGACGCGTTCTGTCTCCTAGAGATGAACATACTTTGGTGCGAAAAGCGCAAATCAATCCCAGAACAACAGCAAAGGACCTTGTGAAGATGCTGGAGGAAACAGGTACAAAAGTATTTATATCCACAGTAAAACGAGTCCTATATCGACATAAACTGAAAGGCCGCTCAGCAAGAAAGAAGCCACGGCTCCAAAATCGCCATAAAAAAGCCATACTATGGTTTGCAACTGCACATGGGGACAAAGATGGTACTTTTTGGAGAAATGTCCTCTGGTCTGATGAAACAAAAATAAAACTGTTTGGCCATAATGACCATTGTTATGTTTGGAGGAAAAAGGGGGAGGCTTGCAAGCCGAACAAGCCGAATAAAGTGGTGATCCTAACTGACCTAAGACAGGACATTTTTACTAGGATTAAATGTCAGGAATTGTGCAAAACTGAGTTTAAATGTATTTGGCTAAGGTTTATGTAAACTTCCGACTTCAACTGTTTATATCATCTGAGCTGAAATATCAGTTATGATGATGAAGACTTTATTTTAATCCATTTCTGTTTCATAATGCATTCCAGTATACATTCTGATATTCATGTAGACAGACATACAGAACATGACAAACAGTACATAGTGCAAGAGTCATCTAACATTAGACATATAGTATTCACATAGACAATTTCTGTACAGCATGTAACAAAACACAAAAAAATATACATATACAGTTTATTCGGAAAGTATTCAGACCCCTTGACATTTTCCACATTTTGTTACGTTACAGCCTTATTGAATAATAGTTTCATCAATCTACACACAATACCCCATAATGACAAAGTAAAAACTGTTTTTTAGAATTTTTAGCAAATGTATTACAAATAAAAAACTGAAATTCCTTTTTACGTAAGTATTCAGATCCTTTGCTATGAGACTTGAAATTGAGCTCAGGTGCATCCTGTTTCCATATATCAACCTTTAGATGTTTCTACAACTTGGAGTCCACCTGTGGTAAATTCAATTGATTGGATATGATTTGGAAAGGCACACACCTGTCTATATAAGGCCCCACAGTTGACAGTGCATGTCAGAGCAAAAACCAAAAAACCAAGCCATGAGGTCAAAAAATTGTCTGTAGAGCTCCGAGATAGGATTGTGTCGAGGCACAGATCTGGGAAGGGTACCAAAACATGTCTGCAGCACTGAAGGTTCCCAAGAACACAGTGGTCTCCATCATTCTTAAATGGAAGAAGTTTGCAACCACCAAGACTCTTCCTAGAGCTGGCCGCCCGGCCTTGGTCATCGAGGTGTTCAAGAACCCGATTGTCACTCTGACAGAGCTCCAGAGTTCCTCTGTGGAGATGGGAGAACCTTCCAGGAGGACAACCATCTCTGCAGCACTCCACCAATCAGGCCATGATGGTACAGTGGCCAGGTGGAAGCCACTCCTCAGTAAAAGGCACATAACAGCACACTTGGAGTTTGCCAAAAGGCACACTAAAGGCCTCAGACCATGAGAAACAAGATTCTCTGGTCTGATGAAACCAAGATTGAACTCTTTGGCCTGAATGCCAAGCGTCACATCTGGAGGAAACCAGACCTGGTGGTGGCAGTATCATGCTGTGGGGATGTTTTTCAGCGGCAGGGACTGGGGGACTAGTCTGGATCGAACGGAGCAAAGTACAGAGAGATCCTTGATGAAAACCTGCTTCAGACCTCAGACTAGGGCAAAGGTTTACCATCCAACAGGACATCGACCCTACACCCAAAGTTAAGTCAACACAATCTCTGAATGTCCTTGAGTGGCCCTGCCAGAGCCCGGACTTGAACCCGATCAAACAACTCTGGAGAGACCTGAAAATAATCAAGGGTTCTGAATACTTTCCGAATGCACTGTATATAGGTGAAAGCCTTATGTTCCACGTAGGATTAACAGGTGTACCTTCTCGGTGCAGCTTGGGGCTAATGAGGCGGTTGTAGCTGAGGTTGAGCTCGGTCAGGGTGTAAAGCATCACCAGGTCATTGCGTCCAATCTCGTTGATGCCGTTGTGAAGCAGCATAAGGGTCTTGGCTCGGCGGGGTAGACCCCTGGGGACACGCTCCAGCTGGTTGTTGTACATGTGGAGGGTGTGTAGCTTCTTCAGGCCCTGGGGAGAAGAGAAAATTATTTTTGTGAACAATTTAACATTATTGTAAGCGCATATCATTGCACATTTCACATTTCTCATAAATCATTTAACATATACACAAATGATGATAATCATAACAACACAACAATTGTGCCCGACACTCTGTGGTGGTTCAACCTGACCAAACTAACCATCAGATCAAGCTATATAGCCATCTATCATATTTTTTATGGTCCTTTGAGCTAGATACACCTGTGGCGGTGTATCTATCCACAGTATAAGATTTAACAAGTTGAATAAAAAAGGCAACATTTAGATTTCCGTCTAAATACACATACCCAAACATAATTATTTTTCATGAGATGGCCATTAACAATAAATGGTCATGTTGCATAGTTTTAGAAAGGTCTGGTACTCACCTTTCTTTGTACAAATAGTTGTACTCACTTATGAAGACACAAGCTCAAATACATAGTAGAAATATATATATATTTTTCTATTCAACAAAAGTGGGGCAATAGGGCCATATGGGGGACTTAAGTAACCCAAGTATTCAGCAATGCTGTAGGCATACATGGAATGCAGCTTGGTGTATGGAGCGGGAGCGTAGCTGATTGTTGTGCAGCAGTAGGTACTCCAGGTTACGGCAGGCTATGAGGGCATCGCCAGGGATACTGCGGATGTTGTTCTTCTCTAGGTGTAGCAGTATCAGACCTCGAGGCAGACCCTGAGGAACCACACTCAGGTTGTTGTTGGACAGGTCCAGATACTCCAGCTTGGTCAACTGGCTGAGAGGGGAGAAGAGAGGGTGATGTTATCTTTGATAGAGAAGAGGTTAGGTTATCACTTTATCTTTAAAGCTCATCTTTCCATGAATAGGCGAATCTCACTTTTCTCTCCCAATTTGATATTTTCTCAGAATGTACCAGCTCAACCTAATATCTCACCATTGGCCTCTCTCTCTCCCCATCTCTCTCTCTCTCTCTCCACCCATCTCTCTCTCCACCCATCTCTCTCTCTCTCTCCCCATCTCTCTCCACCTCGCTCTCTCCATCTCTCTCTCTCTCCCCATCTCTCTCTCTCCCCATCTCTCTCTCCCTCTCTCTCTCTCTCTCTCTCCCCCATCTCTCTCTCTCTCTCCCCATCTCTCTCTCCATCTCTCTCTCCATCTCTCTCTGTCTCCCCATCTCTCTCTCTCTCCCCATCTCTGTCTCTCTCTCTCCCCATCTCTCTTTCTCTCTCTCTCTCTCTCTCTCAATTCAATTCAATTCAAGGGCTTTATTGGCATGGGAAGCATGTGTTAACATTGCCAAAGCAAGTGAGGTAGATAATATATAAAGTGAATATATAAAGTGAAATAAACAATAAAAATGAACAGTAAACATTACACATACAGAAGTTTCAAAACAATAAAGACATTACAAATGTCATATTATATATATACAGTGTTTTAACAATGTACAAATGGTTAAAGGACACAAGATAAAATAAATAAGCATAAATATGGGTTGTATTTACAATGGTGTTTGTTCTTCACTGGTTGCCCTTTTCCCTTTTCTGGCAACAGGTCACAAATCTTGCTGCTGTGATGGCACACTGTGGAATTTCACCCAGTAGATATGGGAGTTTTTCAAAATTGGATTTGTTTTCGAATTCTTTGTGGATCTGTGTAATCTGAGGGAAATATGTCTCTCTAATATGGTCATATATTGGGCAGGAGGTTAGGAAGTGCAGCTCAGTTTCCACCTCATTTTGTGGGCAGTGAGCACATAGCCTGTCTTCTCTTGAGAGCCATGTCTGCCTACGGCGGCCTTTCTCAATAGCAAGGCTATGCTCACTGAGTCTGTACATAGTCAAAGCTTTCCTTAATTTTGGGTCAGTCACAGTGGTCAGGTATTCTGCCGCTGTGTACTCTCTGTGTAGGGCCAAATAGCATTCTAGTTTGCTCTGTTTTTTTGTTAATTCTTTCCAATGTGTCAAGTAATTATCTTTTTGTTTTCTCATGATTTGGTTGGGTCTAATTGTGCTGCTGTCCTGGGGCTCTGTCGGGTGTGTTTGTGTTTGTGAACAGAGCCCCAGGACCCGCTTGCTTAGGGGACTCTTCTCCAGGTTCATCTCTCTGTAGGTGATGGCTTTGTTATGGAAGGTTTGGGAATCGCTTCCTTTTAGGTGGTTATAGAATTTAACGGCTCTTTTCTGGATTTTGATAATTAGTGGGTATCAGCCTAATTCTGCTCTGCATGCATTATTTGGTGTTCTACATTGTACACGGAGGATATTTTTGCAGAATTCTGCGTGCAGAGTCTCAATTTGGTGTTTGTCCCATTTTGTGAAGTCTTGGTTGGTGAGTGGACCCCAGACCTCACAACCATAAAGGGCAATGGGCTCTATGACTGATTCAAGTATTTTTAGCCAAATCCTAATTGGTATGTTGAAATTTATGTTCCTTTTGATGGCATAGAATGCCCTTCTTGCCTTGTCTCTCAGATCGTTCACAGCTTTGTGGAAGTTACCTGTGACGCTGATGTTTAGGCCA
Organism: Oncorhynchus tshawytscha; assembly: GCF_018296145.1. Classification (NCBI taxonomy): domain Eukaryota; kingdom Metazoa; phylum Chordata; class Actinopteri; order Salmoniformes; family Salmonidae; genus Oncorhynchus; species Oncorhynchus tshawytscha. Next base: position 73,876,391 of record NC_056433.1, read on the forward strand.
AGGTATGTATAGTTTTTTGTGTGCTCTAGGGCAACAGTGTCTAGATGGAATTTGTATTTGTGGTCCTGGTGACTGGACCTTTTTTGGAACACCATTATTTTGGTCTTACTGAGATTTACTGTTAGGGCCCAGGTCTGACAGAATCTGTGCATAAGATCTAGGTGCTGCTGTAGGCCCTCCTTGGTTGGTGACAGAAGCACCAGATCATCAGCAAACAGCAGACATTTGACTTCGGATTCGAGTAGGGTGAGGCAGGGTGCTGCAGACTTTTCTAGTGCCCGCGCCAATTCGTTGATATATATGTTGAAGAGGGTGGGGCTTAAGCTGCATACCTGTCTCACCCCACGACCCTGTGTGAAGAAATGTGTGTGTTTTTTGCCAATTTTAACCGCACACTTGTTGTTTGTGTACATGGATTTTATAATGTCGTATGTTTTACCCCCAACACCACTTTCCATCAGTTTGTATAGCAGACCCTCATGCCAAATTGAGTCGAAGGCTTTTTTGAAATCAACAAAGCATGAGAAGACTTTGCCTTTGTTTTGGTTTGTTTGGTTGTCAATTAGGGTGTGCAGGGTGAATACATGGTATGTTGTACGGTAATTTGGTAAAAAGCCAATTTGACATTTGCTCAGTACATTGTTTTCATTGAGGAAATGTACGAGTCTGCTGTTAATGATAATGCAGAGGATTTTCCCAAGGTTACTGTTGACGCATATTCCACGGTAGTTATTGGTGTCAAATTTGTCTCCACTTTTGTGGATTGGGGTGATCAGTCCTTGGTTCCAAATATTGGGGAGGGTGTCAGAGCTAAGGATGATGTTAAAGAGTTTTAGTATAGCCAATTGGAATTTGTTGTCTGTATATTTGATCATTTCATTGAGGATACCATCAACACCACAGGCCTTTTTGGGTTGGAGGGTTTTTATTTTGTCCTGTAACTCATTCAAAGTAATTGGAGAATCCAGTGGGTTCTGGTAGTCTTTAATAGTTGATTCTAAGATCTGTATTTGATCATGTATATGTTTTTGCTCTTTATTCTTTGTTATAGAGCCAAAAAGATTGGAGAAGTGGTTTACCCATACATCTCCATTTTGGATAGATAATTCTTCATGTTGTTGTTTGTTTAGTGTTTTCCAATTTTCCCAGAAGTGGTTAGAGTCTATGGATTCTAAGGATTTTAAGTCTATGGAGCTGATTTCTGACATGCTGTTCCTTCTTTTTCCGTAGTGTATTTCTGTATTGTTTTAGTGATTCTCTCTCTCTCTCTCTCTCTCTCTCTCTCTCTCTCTCTCTCTCTCTCTCTCTCTCTCTCTCGTACCATTGTCCCTGCCTGTTTCATTACATAATCTTTGTCCCTCCCTGTTTCATTACATAATCATTGTCCCTGCCTGTTTCATTACAGTATCAATATCCCTCCCTGTTTCATTACAGTATAATTGTCCCTCCCTGTTTCATTACAGTATCATTGTCCCTCCCTGTTTCATTACAGTATCATTGTCCCTACCTGTTTCATTACATAATCATTGTCCATGCCTGTTTCATTACAGTATCATTGTCCCTCACTGTTTCATTATAGTATCATTGTCCCTCCCTGTTTCATTACATTATCATTGTCCCTGCCTGTTTCATTACAGTATCATTGTCCCTCCCTGTTTCATTACAGTATCATTGTCCCTACCTGTTTCATTACATAATCATTGTCCATGCCTGTTTCATTACAGTATCATTGTCCCTCACTGTTTCATTATAGTATCATTGTCCCTCCCTGTTTCATTACATAATCATTGTCCCTGCCTGTTTCATTACAGTATCATTGTCCCTCCCTGTTTCATTACAGTATCATTGTCCCTGCCTGTTTCATTACAGTATCATTGTCCCTGCCTGTTTCATTACAGTATCATTGTCCCTGCCTGTTTCATTACAGTATCATTGTCCATGTCTGTTTCATTACAGTATCATTGTCCCTGCCGGTTTCATTACAGTATCATTGTCCATGTCTGTTTCATTACAGTATCATTGTCCATGTCTGTTTCATTACAGTATCATTGTCCATGTCTGTTTCATTACAGTATCATTGTCCCTGCCGGTTTCATTACAGTATCATTGTCCATGTCTGTTTCATTACAGTATCATTGTCCCTGCCGGTTTCATTACAGTATCATTGTCCATGTCTGTTTCATTACAGTATCATTGTCCCTGCCGGTTTCATTACAGTATGATTCCCCTGCCTGTTTCATTACAGTATGATTCCCCTGCCTGTTTCATTTTGCAGTGTCATTGTCCCAGCTTTACATTGGCGTGTGTTGTAAAGTCTATAGGTCTTTGCTTTTCATCAATACCCTCAGTAATAATGTAATAGGTGTCCTGGGATATATTGAATCGTAGAAGAAGACTTTGCTCAGGTGGACTTAATGGCTCTCTGTTGTGTTTTTGTGTTTGTCTGTAAGTCTGAGTATCATACACACATTGACAGTAAATGGTACTACAGTACCTGAAGGTCTCGTTGTCCATGCCTTCGTTGCTAAGCAGGTTGTTCTGTAGGTAGAGCTCTCTGAGCTGGGTCAGGCTATCAAACACCCCTGATGGGATCTTCTCCAGCATGTTGTTCTGTTGTACCAAGAAGACACACACAATCATCATCACTTATGATTATCACAGACACTTGTCAATATTTTTGTTTCCTCTTCTCCTTTAATCCCCCTCCTCAATTCCCACTAACATGGAAGGTGTGGAGAAGACAGGAGGAGAGAACATGAGTAATCGAGGAAATTGAGAAAGAGCCTCAAATGCTTGGCTGTATGTATGTGGAGTGTGCTGTTCTGACGCGTCTTAATTGTCTAAGGTCAGGTAGTCTGTACATACAATACCTTTAGATGTAGGCGGTAGAGAGCAGAGGGCAGGTTCCTAGGGACGTAGCGGAGGAAGTTACTGGACATGATGAGAACCTCTAGGCTGTCAGAACCGTTAAACATGTTCTCTGGTAGCCCTGCATCTGTCAGTTTGTTGTTATGGAGATACACTGACCTGGGGTGGAGTTAGGACACAGGGGAGAAAGCATGTTATTAGTGGTTAAATTTGTTATGCTATGAAAGAAGCAAGGTAATTAAAGGCAATATAACACCTATAGCAACATCAAATCAAATTGTATTTGTCACATGCGCCGAATACAACAGGTGTAGGCCGTACAGTTAAATGCTTACTTATAAGCCCTTAACCAACAATGCAGTTTTAAGAAAAATACGTAAAAAAATAAGAAATAAAGTAACAAATAATTAACGGGGAGCAGTAAAATAACAATGGCGAGGCTATATACAGGGGGTACCGGTACAGAGTCAATGTGCGGGGGCACCGGTTAGTCGAGGTAATTGAGGTAATATATACATGTGGGCAGAGTTGTTAAAGTGACTGATGCATAGATAATAACTGAGAGTAGCAGCAACATAAAATGGGGTGGGGGACAATGCAAGTAGTCTGGGTAGCCATTTGTTTAGATGTTCAGTAGTCTTATGGCTTGGGGGTAGAACCTGTTTAGAAGCCTCTTGGACCTAGACTTAACGCTTCCGTACCGCTTGTCATGCAGTAGCAGAGAGAACAGTCTATGACTAGGGTGGCTGGAGTGTTTGACAACCAGTGGTTGCATCACTGCCTGGTATGACAACTGCTCGGCATCCATCCTCAAGGCACTACAGAGAGTAGTGCGTAAAGACCAGTACATCAAGCTTCCTGCCATCCGGGACCTCTATCCCAGACGGTGTCAGAGGAAGACCTTAAAAATTGTCCCCAAAAAATGTGTCAATGCAACATGGATGCTCTCGATGGTGCAGCTGTAGAACCTTTTGAGGATCTGAGGACCATTGCCAAATCTTTTTAGTCTCCTGAGGGGGAATAGGTTTTGTCGTGCCCTCTTCACGACTGTCTTGGTGTGCTTGGACAATGTTAGTTTGTTGGTGATGTGGACACCAAGAAACTTGAAGCTCTCAACCTGCTCCACTACAGCTCCGTCGATGAGAATGGTGGCATGCTCGGTCCTCCTTTTCCTGTAGTCCACAATCATCTCCTTAGTCTTGATCATGTTGAGGGAGAGGTTGTTTTTCTGGCACCACACGGCCAGGTCTCTGACCTCCCTATATGCTGTCTCGTCGTTGTTGATGATCAGGCCTACCACTGTTGTGTCATCAGCAAACTTAATGATGGTGTTGGAGTCATGCCTGGCCGTGCAGTCATGAATGAACAAGGAGTACAGGAGGGGACTGAGCACGCACCCCTGAGGGGTCCCTGTGTTAAGGATGCGCGTGTCGGATGTGTTGTTACATACCCTTACCATCTGGGGGCGGCACGTCAGGAATTCTAGGATCCAGTTGCAGAGGGAGGTGTTTAGTCCCCGGGTCCTTAGCTTAGTGATGAGCTTTGAGGGCACTATGGTGTTGAATGCTAAGCTATGGTCAATGAATAGCATTCTCACATAGGTGTTCCTTTTGTCCAGGTGTGAAAGGGCAGTGTGGAGTGCAATAGAGATTGCATCATCTGTGGATCTGTTGGGGCGATATGCAAATTGGAGTGGGATACTGGTAATGATGTGACCCATGACCAGCCTTTTAAAGCACTTCATGGCTACAGACGTGAGTGCTACAGGTCGGTAGTCATTTAGGCAGGTTACCTCAGTGTTCTTGGGCACAGGGACTATGGTGGTCTGCTTGAAACATGTTGGTATTACAGACTCAGACAGGGAGAGGTTGAAAATGTCAGTGAATACACTTGCCAGTTGGTCAGCGCATGCTCGGAGTACACGTCCTGGTAATCCGTCTGGCCCTGCGGCCTTGTGAATGTTGACCTGTTTGAAGGTCTTACTCACAACGGCTGCGGAGAGCGTGATCACACAGTCGTCCGGAACAGCTGGTGCTCTCATGCATGTTTCAGTGTTACTTGCCTCGAAGCGAGCATAGAAGTAATTTAGCTCATCTGGTAGGATCGTGTCACTGGGCAGCTCTCGGCTGTGCTTCCCTTTCTAGTCTGTAATAGTTGAATAAGACCTTTCTACCGTGAGAATGTAATGTAATCTACTGTGAGAATGTAATCCTCCTACACAAAACCTCCCACCAACCTACACACACACACACACACACACACACACACACACACACACACACACACACACACACACACACACACACACACACACACACAGACAGACAGACAGACAGACAGACACTTACTTCAGTCCTGGCTTCTGGCCAAATGTGTACGGGTAGATCTTTGTGAGTGAATTTGCAGCAAAATCAGCACTGACCAATGAGGGAGGCAGGTGTCTGGGTGCTGTGGTGAGCTGGAGGGAAAAAGACAGGAAGAGAAGAGGAGAGAGAGAGAGAGAGAGAGAGAGAGAGAGAGAGAGAGAGAGAGAGAGAGATACTCTCTTCATTTCTTTTCTACTGTTGTACTGACCACTGGCAGTAAGGGTTCATTTACATTCCTTCAGAAAGTATTCACACCACTTTACTTTTTCCACATTTTGCTGTGTACCAGCCTGAATTTAAAATGGATTAAATTGAGATTGTTTTTCACTGGCCGACACACAATACCCCATAATGTCAAAGTGAAATAGTGTTTTTTTAAACATTTTTACAAATTCATTAATAATGTAAAGCTGGAAAGTATTCAACCCCTTTGTTATGGCAAACCTAAATATGTTCAGAAGTAAGAATGCGCTGAACAAGTCACATAATAAGTTCCATGGACTCACTCTGTGTGCAATAACAGTGTTTAGCATGATTTTTAAATGACTACCTCATCTCTGTACACCACACATACAATTATGTGTAAGGTCCCTCAGTCGAGCATTGACTTTCAAACACAGATTCAACCACAAAGACCAGGTTTTCCAACGCACCTATTGGTAGTTTTTTTTTAAAGCAAACATTGAATATCCCTTTGATCATGATGAAGTTATTAGTTACACTTTAGTGTATCAATACACCCAGTCACCACAAAGATACAGGCGTCCTTCCTAACTCAGTTGTCGGAGAAGAAGGAACCCGCTCAGGGATTTCACCATGAGGCCAGTGGTGACTTTAAAACAGTTAGAATTTAATGGCTGAGATAGGAGAAAACTGAGGATGGATCAACAACATTGCAATTGCTCCACAATAATAACCTAATTGACAGAGTGAAAAGAAGGAAGCCTGTACAGAATAAAAATGATTCCAAAACATGCATCCTGTTTGCAACAAGCCACTAATGAAATACTGCAAAAAATGTGGTAAAGCAATTCACTTTTTGTCCTGAATACAAAGTGTTATATTTGGGGCAAATCCAAAACAACAAATTACTGAGAACCACTCTCAATATTTTCAAGCATACTGGTGGCTGCATCATATTATGTGTATACTTGTAATCTCTAAGGACTAGGGAGATTTTCAGGATAAAAAAGAAACAGAACGTAGCTAAGCACAGGCAAAATCCTTGAGGAAAACCTGGTTCAGTCTGCTTTTCACTTGTGTTTATTTTGGTTTAATTAGCTTCCCTATATGTAGTAGTTTGACCCGCCCTTGTTTTGTGCGGGATTGTCTTAATGTTACGTGTGTGCATGTTAGGTAGTGGTGTCTTTTCCTTACGTGGCACCCTGTGGTTTTTGGGTTGTCTTGTATAGTCAAATCAAATCAAATTTTATTTGTCACATACACATGGTTAGCAGATGTTAATGCGAGTGTAGCGAAATGCTTGTGCTTCTAGTTCCGATAATGCAGTAATAACCAACAAGTAATCGAACTAACAATTCCAAAACTACTGTCTTATACACACAAGTGTAAGGGGATAAAGAATATGTACATGAAGATATATGAATGAGTGATGGTACAGAGCGGCATAGGCAAGATAGAGTAGATGGTATCGTGTACAGTATATACATATGAGATGAGTATGTAAACAAAGTGGCATAGTTAAAGTGGCTAGTGATACATGTATTACATAAAGATGCAGTAGATGATATAGAGTACAGTATATACATATACATATGAGATGAATAATGTAGGGTATGTAAACATTATATTAGGTAGCATTGTTTAAAGTGGCTAGTGATATATTTTACATAATTTCCCATCAATTCCCATTATTAAAGAGGCTGGAGTTGAGTCAGTGTGTTGGCAGCAGCCACTCAATGTTAGTGGTGGCTGTTTAACAGTCTGATGGCCTTGAGATAGAAGCTGTTTTTCAGTCTCTCGGTCCCAGCTTTGATGCACCTGTACTGACCTCGCCTTCTGGATGATAGCGGGGTGAACAGGCAGTGGCTCGGGTGGTTGTTGTCCTTGATGATCTTTATGGCCTTCCTGTGACCTCGGGTGGTGTAGGTGTCTTGGAGGGCAGGTAGTTTACCCCCGGTGATAAGTTGTGCAGACCTCACTACCCTCTGGAGAGCCTTACGGTTGTGGGCGGAGCAGTTGCTGTACCAGGCGGTGATACAGCCCGCCAGGATGCTCTCGATTGTGCATCTGTAGAAGTTTGTGAGTGCTTTTGGTGACAAGCCGAATTTCTTCAGCCTCCTGAGGTTGAAGAGGCGCTGCTGCGCCTTCTTCACGATGCTGTCTGTGTGGATGGACCAATTCAGTTTGTCTGTGATGTGTATGCCGAGGAACTTAAAACTTGCTACCCTCTCCACTACTGTTCCATCGATGTGGATAGGGGGGTGTTCCCTCTGCTGTTTCCTGAAGTCCACAATCATCTCCTTAGTTTTGTTGACGTTGAGTGTGAGGTTATTTTCCTGACACCACACTCCGAGGGCCCTCACCTCCTCCCTGTAGGCCGTCTCGTCGTTGTTGGTAATCAAGCCTACCACTGTTGTGTCGTCCACAAACTTGATGATTGAGTTGGAGGCGTGCGTGGCCACGCAGTCGTGGGTGAACAGGGAGTACAGGAGAGGGCTCAGAACGCACCCTTGTGGGGCCCCCTAATGTCCTGTATTTTGTTGGGCTTATTATTTTGGTGTGCAAAAGTAAAGCACTTCAAATTAGTTATTTCTGTATTTCATTTTCAGTAAATTTTCAAAAATGTCCCATACGTCAACAGGAAGTTATTGCATTGTTGGCATACAGTGCATTCAGAAAGTACTCAGATCCCTTGACTTTTTCCACATTTTGTTACATTACAGTCTTATTCAAAAATGTATTAAATTACATGTTTTCCTCATCAATTTACACACAATACACTATATTGACAAAATGAAAACAGGTTTTTAGAAATTTTGTGTTCAGACCCTTTGCTATGAGACTCGAAATTGACCTCAGATGCATCCGGATTCCATTTATCATCCTTGAGATGTTTATACAACTTGACTGGAGTCCAACTGTGGTAAATGCAATTGTTTTGACATGATTTGGAAAGGTACACACCTGTCTATATAAGGTCCCACAGTTGACAGTGCATGTCATAGAAAAAACAAGTAATTAGGTTGAAGGAACTGTCCATAGAGCTCCAAGTCAGGATTGTGTCGAGGCACAGATCTGGGGAAGGGTACCAAAACATTTCTGCAGAATTGAAGATCCCTAAGAACACAGTGGCAGCCGTCATTCTTAAATGGAAGAAGTTTGAAACCACCAAGACTCTTCCTAGAGCTGGCTGCCCGGCCAAACTGAGCAATACGGGGAGAAGGGCATTGGTCAGGGAGGTGACCAAGAACCCAATGGTCACTCTGACTAAGCTCCAGAGTTCCTCTGTGGAGATGGGAGAACCTTCCAGAAGGACAACCATCTCTGCAGCACTCCAACAATCAGGCCTTTATGGTAGAGTGGCCAGATGGAAGCCACTCCTCAGTAAAAGGCACATGACTGCCCACTTGGAGTTTGCCAAAAGGCACCTAAAGACTTTCAGACCATGAGAAACAAGATTCTCTGGTCTGATGAAACCAAGATTGAACTCTTTGGCCTGAATGCCTAGCGTCACGTCTGGAAGAAACCTGGCAGCATCCGTATGGTGAAGCATGGTAGTGGCAGCATCATGCTGTGGGGATGTTTTTCAGCGCCAAGGACTGGGAGACTAGTCGGGATCGAGGGAAAGATGAATGGAACAAAGTACAGAGAGATCCTTGATGAAAACCCAGACCTAGTCAGGACTTGAACCCAATCGAACATCTCTGGAAAGACTTGAAAATAGCTGTGCAGCGACGCTCCCCATCCAACTTGACAGAGCTTGAGAGGATCTGCAGAAAATAATGGGGGAAACTCCCCGAATACAGGTGTGCCATGCTTGTAGCGTCATATGCAAGAAGACTCGAGGCTGTAATCGCTGCCAAAGGTGCTTCAACAAAATACTGAGGAAAGAGTCTGAATACTTATGTAAATGTAATATATATATTTTTTATATATATATAAATGTGCAAAAATGTCTAAAAACCCGTTTTTGCTTTGTCATAATGGGGTATTGTGTGTAGATTGATTAGGGGGAAAAAATGATTTAATCTATTTAAAATAACGTAACAAAATGTGGAGGGGTCTGAATACTTTCCGAATGCACTGTATGACTGTGGCAGGCTTTACTCTCCCCTCATCTAAAACAGGGTAAAACTCCTTTCAGTCACTCCTCTGAATATTTGATCAACTATTAGAAATGTAGTAACAGAGAGAGATTACAGAAATAGGAGTAACTGCTACAGTAGTAGCAAGCTTAACGTTAGTGTTACATGGCTTTATATCTGCTCCCCTATCAACATGCTTTTATGGATTAAAGAAACATGGGTTTCTTTTAGGCTTAGTGAGCACTTTAAAATCCCCCTTTCTTTCTGTTTCTCTCCCTTTCTCCATCTCTCCACCTCCCCCTCTCCCTTTCTCTCCCTTTCTCGCTCTCTCTCCCTCCCTCCCTCTCCCCCTCACTCTCTCTCTCTCCCTCACCCCTCTCTTGCACAGTCAAAAATGACTGTATGCCACAGCGACATTTTAGATCTGACCAGCTGGCATGGATACACTGGAAGTGATTACAACCATAAGCGGGCACACACTGGGTGAGAAGAGAATGGATATCGCCTGGTTGACTGTCTGCCACCTTTCCTTCTGGCAACAGCAGCACTGCTGGCAAACATACAGCATCACAACATAAAATAATATATTAGACATTTCACACAGAATTGTACTTTGACACACTAAGAATAGGAGATCCTGGGTGGAAGATCCAAGTATGGAAGGGAAAGGAAAATGTTAATTCTAGAACCAACAAAAGCATGAGTTTCAAATTCCATTTTTTTAACGGGTATTTCAGCCATTTGGTTATTTTGCGGTTTTGTTCAGAAAGCAATTACTCTTTGGAGGGAGATATTGTGTTATGGCTGTAGCCTGAGTCATTACATATTTGTATAGCTGAATTCTTGTGGATGTAGGACTTTGGTTGTCTCAACCTGGAGATCATCCAAGCTCACTCAGTATGGTTTGTATTGCTCAAAATAAAACTTTAAAACTGTTTTTTTTCTTATTATGATTCCTATAGGAGTAGAACCAAGTGGAGGTGTGAAGATGGTTTCAGAGAGCTCCATGGTGACCCTAGCAGCACTTTTAATGAGCACAGTACACTATACTGTGTGCTACTCTCTCCTGGGAGTTCTGATTATGTATGATTACCACATGTGAAAACGGTAAAACTTTAATTGGATAGTTCATCTGTAGATGCTCTAAAGACTATCTACTAATCCTAACCCTTATCCTAATCCTAACTCTAACCCTTATCCTAATCCATCTGTAGATGCTCTACAGACTATCTACTAACCCTAACCCTTATCCTAATCCTAACCCTAGCCCCAGTCTTTACCTTTACCCTAACCCTTATTCTAAACCTAACCCTAACCTTAGCAAGCAGTTACTTACCAGCAGATAGTTTGTTGATAGTATGACCATCTGTAGAGCATCTACAGATGGGAAATACGGAATATTCAAATAAAGTGTGACCATGAAAACGAACTGAAGAATGTTTACATAGGCCCAAATGAACCAGATTCAAGTTCTGTAACAGTGAGGGAAGAATAGTGACTTGTTTTTTCTGAAGGCGAAGGTCTGTGTTTACGACTGTGTTTATAATGACCCACCTTGTTATTGGCCAAGTACAAGTAGGTCAGCTGTTCCAGCACTGTAAACCCTTCATCTTCAAGGCCTGAAAACACACACACATGCACACACACACACACACATAAACACACACGCAAACTAAATGGAACATGAATATAGAACATGTTATTCAGCCTTCAACCCATGCTTAAAAGCATATACAACACAGAAGATAAAGATCGGACTGCTTTGCTTAAGTGAAAAAAGCTGGACAGCAAATAAGAGAAAATAACACACATATGTTAATCATAATTCCAGCTAAGCATATATTATAAATGGGGTGGATCTAGAAGAACTGGAGCCCAGTCTGTAAACCCGACAGTCTGCCAGAGGCTGCGATTCCACATGGACCCAGACAGAGAAAGACAGAAAGAACAAGACAATAATAATAGACACAAACAGAGTTCTCACAGTTTGTTGTCAACAAATAAAGAAATGTCCAACCATACATAATGTCTGTATCTCCACTAGCTACTTTCAGATATCCGTCCCCTGATGTCATTCATTTGTTGTTTTCATTTGATTCTTTCTCTCTTAGTCTCTGTGTCTGGTTTATCTTGCATGTGTAACGGATGTGAAACAGCTAGCTTAGTTAGCTGTGGTGCGCGCTAAATAGCGGTTCAATCGGTGACATCACTTGCTCTGAGACCTTGAAGTAGTAGTTCCCCTTGCTCTGCAAGGGCCATGGCTTTTGTGGAGCGATGGGTAACAATGCTTCGTGGGTGACTGCTGTTGATGGGTGCAGAGGGTCCCTGGTTCGCGCCCGGGTATGGGCGAGGGGACGGTCTACAGTTATACTGTTACACATGGTCAGACTAATGTCTGTCTGTCTCTTTCTCCCTTGGCTACTTTCAGACTAAATGTCTGTCTTTCTCACTGTATGCCTGTCCTGTCTGTCTGTCTGTGTGTCTGTCTGTCTGTCTCTTGCTCCCATAGTAAACTTAATTAGCTGTTTGCTCTTGATTCTCTTCCAGTCTGACTAGTTTTTACCTTGCTCTCTTTCTCTGTCTAGTTTTTACCTTGCTCTCTCAATTCAATTCAATTCAAGGGGCTTTATTGGCATGGGAAACATGTGTTAACATTGCCAAAGCAAGTGAGGTAGATAATATACAAAAGTGAAATAAACAATAAAAATTAACAGTAAACATTACACATACAGAAATTTCAAAACAGTAAAGACATTACAAATGTCATATTATACATATATATATATATATATACAGTGTTGTAAGAATGAACAAATGGTTAAAGAACACAAGGGAAAATAAATAAGCATAAATATGGGTTGTATTTACAATGGTGTTTGTTCTTCACTGGTTGCCCTTTTCTTGTGGCAACAGGTCACAAATCTGTGATGGCACACTGTGGAATTTACCCCAGTAGATATAGGAGTTTATCAAAATTGGATTTGTTTTCAAATTCTTTGTGGATCTGTGTAATCTGAGGGAAATATGTGTCTCTAATATGGTCATACGTTGGACAGGAGGTTAGGAAGTGCAGCTCAGTTTCCACCTCATTTTGTGGGCAGTGTGCACATAGCCTGTCTTCTCTTGAGAGCCAGGTCTGTCTACGGCGGCCTTTCTCAATAGCAAGGCTATGCTCATAGTCAAAGCTTTCCTTAAGTTTGGGTCAGTCACAGTGGACAGGTATTCTGCCACTGTGTACTCTCTGTTTAGGGCCTCTCTCTCTCTAGTTCTTACCTTGCTCTCGCTCTCTCTTGATCTCTCTCTCACTCTGTCTAGTTTTTACCTTGCTCTCTCCCTAGTTCTTAACTTGCTCTCTCTCTCTCTGTCTAGATTTACTTTGCTCTCTATTTATTTTTTAAATATTTATTTTACCCCTTTTTCTCTCCAATATAATGGTCTTATCACATCCCTGCAACTCCCGTACGGACTCGGGAGAGACGAAGTTCGAGAGCCGTGCATCCTCCGAAACACGACCCAGCCAAGCCGCTCTCCTTCTTTGACACAATGCATACTTAACCCTGCCAGCCTCACCAATGTGTCGGAGGAAACACCGTACACCTGGAGACCGTGTCAGCATGCATGTACCCAGCCCACCACAGGAGTTGCTAGAGCACGATGGGACAAGGACATCCCTGCCAGCCAAACCCTTCCCTAACCCGGACGACGCTGGGCTTATTACGCGCCGCCCCACTGGTCTCCCGGTAGCGACCGGCTGCGACAGACCCTAGACTCGAACCAGGATCTCTAGTAGCACAGCTATCACTGTGATGCAGTGTCTTAGACCACTGCGCCACCCGGGACCCCTCTGTCTTTTATACTTGCTCTCTCTCTCCCGTCTCTGATTAGTTTTTACCTTTCTCTCTGACTAGTTCTTACCTTGCTCTCTGACTAGTTATTACATTGCTCTCTCTCTCCCGTCTCTGTCTAGTATTTACCTTGTTCTCTCTCTCCCGGCTCTGTCTAGTATTTACCTTGCTCTCTGTCTAGTATTTACCTTGTTCTCTCTCTCCCGTCTCTGTCTAGTTTTTACCTTGCTCTCTCTCTCCCGTCTCTGTCTAGTATTTACCTTGCTCTCTCTCTCCCGTCTCCGTCTAGTTTTTACCTTGCTCTCTCTCTCTCTCTCTCTCTCTCCCGTCTCTGTCTAGTTTTTATCTTGCTCTCTCTCTCCCATCTCTGTGTAGTTTTTACCTTGCTCTCTCTCTCCCGTCTCTCTCTAGTTTTTACCTTGATCACTCTCTCTCGTCTCTGTCTAGTTTTTACCTTGCTCTCTGTCTAGTTTTTACCTTGCTCTCTCTCTCCCGTCTGTCTAGTTTTTACCTTGCTCTCTCTCTCCCGTCTGTCTAGTTTTTACCTTGCTCTCTCTCTCCCGTCTGTCTAGTTTTTACCTTGCTCTCTCTCTCCCGTCTGTCTAGTTTTTACATTGCTCTCTCTCTCTCCCCTCTCCGTCTAGTTTTTACCTTGCTCTCTCCCGGCTCTGTCTAGTTATTACCTTCCTCTCTCTCTCTCCCGTCTCTGTCTAGTTTTTACCTTGCTCTCTCTCTCCCGTCTCCATCTAGTTTTTACCTTCCTCTCTCTCTCCCGTCTCTGTCTAGTTTTTACCTTGCTCTCTCTCTCCCATCTCCATCTAGTTTTTACCTTGCTCTCTCTCTCCCGTCTGTCTAGTTATTTGCTCTCTCTCTACTGTCTTCCTTGCTCTCTCTCTCCCGTCTCTGTCTAGTTTTTACCTTGCTCTCTCTCTCCCGTCTCTGTCTAGTTTTTACCTTGCTCTCTCTCTCCCGTCTCCATCTAGTTTTTACCTTCCTCTCTCTCTCCCGTCTCCATCTAGTTTTTACCTTGCTCTCTCTCTCTCCCGTCTCTGTCTAGTTTTTACCTTGCTCTCTCTCTCCCGTCTCTGTCTAGTTTTTACCTTGCTCGTCTCTGTCTAGTTTTTACCCGTCTCTGTCTAGTTTTTACCTTGCTCTCTCTCTCCCGTCTCTGTCTAGTTTTTACCTTCTCTCCCTCTGTCTAGTTTTTCTCTCTCTCCCGTCTCTGTCTAGTTTTCCCGGCTCTGTCTAGTTTTTACCTTGCTCTCTCTCCCGTCTCTGTCTAGTTTTTACCTTGCTCTCTCTCTCTCCCTCTCTCTCTCTGTCTAGTTTTTACCTTGCTCTCTCCCTCTCCGTCTAGTTTTTACCTTGCTCTCTGTCTAGTTTTTACCTTGCTCTCTCTCTCCCGTCTCTGTCTAGTTTTTACCTTCTCTCTCTCTCCTCTAGTTTTTACCTCCTCTCTCTCCCGTCTCTGTCTAGTTACCTTGCTCTTTTTACCTAGTTTTTACATTGCTCTCTCTCTCTCTGTCTAGTTTTTCTCCTCTCTCTCTGTCTAGTTTTTACATTGCTCTCTCTCTCCCGTCTCTGTCTAGTTTTATCTTGCTCTCTCTCTCCCCTGTCTAGTTTTTACCTTGCTCTCTCTCTCCCGTCTCTGTCTAGTTTTTACCTTGCTCTCTCCCTTGCTCTCTCTCCCGTCTAGTCTTTTTACCTTGCTCTCTCTCTCTGTCTCTGTCTAGTTTTTACCTTGCTCTCTCTCTCCCGTCTCTGTCTAGTTTTTACCTTGCTCTCTCTCCCGTCTCTGTCTAGTTTTTACCTTGCTCTCTCTCTCTGTCTAGTTTTTACCTTGCTCTCTCTCTCTCGTCCTGTCTCTTGCTCTCTCTCTCCCGTCTCTGTCTAGTCTCTGTCTTTTTACCTTGCTCTCTCTCTCCCGTCTCTGTCTAGTTTTTACCTTGCTCTCTCTCTGTCTAGTTTTTACCTTGCTCTCTCTCTCCCGTCTCTGTCTAGTTTTTTTACCTTGCTCTCTCCCTCTCTGTCTAGTTTTTTCCCGTCTCTGTCTAGTTTTTATCTTGCTCTCTCTCTCCCGTCTGTCTAGTTATTACCTTGCTCTCTCTCTCCCGTCTCTGTCTAGTATTTATCTTGCTCTCTCTCTCCCTCTGTCTAGTTTTTACCTTGCTCTCTCTCTCCCGTCTGTCTAGTTTTTACCTTGCTCTCTCTCTCCCGTCTCTGTCTAGTTTTTACCTTGCTCTCTCTCTCCCGTCTCTGTCTAGTTTTTACCTTGCTTTTACTGTCTAGTTTTATCTTGCTCTCTCTCCCGTCTCTGTTAGTTTTTACCTTGCTCTCTCTCCCGTCTCTGTCTAGTTTTTACCTTGCTCTCTCTCTCCCGTCTCTGTCTAGTTTTTACCTTGCTCTCTCTCTCTCCCGTCTCTGTCTAGTTTTTACGTCTTGTCTAGTTTTTACCTTGCTCTCTCCCGTCTCTGTCTAGTTTTTTTTCTCCTCTCCCTTGTCTCTGTCTAGTTTTACCTTCTCTCCCGTCTCTGTCTAGTTTTTACCTTGCTCTCTCTCTCCCGTCTCTGTCTAGTATTTATCTTGCTCTCTCTCTCCCCTCTGTCTAGTTTTTACCTTGCTCTCTCTCTCCCGTCTCTGTCTAGTTTTTAGTTTTGCTCTCTCTCTCCCGTCTCTGTCTAGTTTTTCTCTCTCTCCCGTCTCTGTCTAGTTTTTACCTTGCTCTCTCTCTCCCGTCTCCGTCTAGTTTTTACCTTGCTCTCTCTCTCCCGTCTCTGTCTAGTTTTTACATTGCTCTCTCTCTCCCGTCTCTGTCTAGTTATTACCTTGCTCTCTCTCTCCCATCTCTGTCTAGTATTTATCTTGCTCTCACTCTCCCGACTCTGTCTAGTTTTTACATTGCTCTCTCTCTCCATGTCTGGTGTTTAGCTTGCTCTCACTCTGTCTAGTTTTTACTTTGCTCTCTCTCTGTCTAGTTCTTACCTTGTGTGGTCAGACGGTTGTTTTGCAGATTTAGTGTTTCCAGTTGCTGCAGACGTGCCAGGTCCTCAACAGTTAATAGTTCTATCCGGTTGTTCTAAGACAAAGCGGAGGCATAGAGGAGACATAAATATTATTTGCCAGAACAGCAATGGCTCATTCATTCATTATTGATTGACATAGACTCATTTGACTTCCACCTTGGAGAGCATCCACTAATGCTTTTAAAACCTTACATCAGTCCTATGAAGGAAGATCTATCAGGTTTTAGGTGTGTGTGACCCACTTGTGGTAAAATCTATCAAACATTGGGTGTGTCTGTCAATGTCCAATTCACTCATGCTAACTGACTGATATGTGACTAATGCAGGGGTGTCAAACACATTTCGCCCCGGGAGTCACAATCTTCAACAAAGTCCGGAGGGCCTCACTGAAAATGTGTTGTATTTCCTTGCCATCACAATTTTCAAAAAATAGTCCTCTATCCATCGTTTTTGGATTTTTCGATGCTCCCTGACTATCTAGCTTTCATTTGGGTGATTATTAACGAGCTGGACACAGTGAAGAAACTGTATGAATACAGGTCCATTATCATTTCTATACAGTTTCAATTTAGTTTTAATAATTTTAAAGTACAGTACCAGTCAAAAGTTTGGATACACCTACTCATTCAAGGGTTTGTCTTTATTTGTTACTATTTTCTACATTGTAGAATAATAGTGAAGACATCAAACTATGAAATAACACATATGGAATCATGTAGTAACCAAAAAAGTATTAAACAAACCAAAATGTATTTTAGAAAACATTTCATGTTACAATTAGTTTTGTTCTGTAGAAAAAAAGAAAGAAAGAAAGAAAATGTATATACAGTACATACAGTATATATACAGTATCAGTCAAAATTTCGGACACACCTGCTCATTCAACAGTTTTTCTTAATTCTTAATATTTTCTACATTGTAGACGAATGAAGACATCACAACTATGAAATAACACATATGGAATCATGTAGTAAGCAAAAAAGAGTTAAACAAATCTAAATATATTTTATATTTGAGATTCTTCAACATAGCCATCCTTTGCCTTTATGACAGCTTTGCACACTCTTGGCATTCTCTCAAACAGCTTCATAAGGAATGCTTTTCCAACCGCCTTGAAGCAGTTCCCACATATGCTGAGCACTTGTGGGCTGCTTTTCCTTCACTCTGCGGTCCAACTCATCTCAAACCATCTCAATTGGGTTGAGGTCGGGTGATTGTGGAGGCCAGGTCATCTGATGCAGCACTCCATCACTCTCCTTCTTGGTCAAATAGCCCTTACACAGCCTGGAGTTTTGTTTTGGGTCATTGTCCTGTTGAAAAACAAATGACAGTCCCACTAAGCGCAAACCAGATGGGATAGCGTATCACTGCAGAATGCTGTGGTAGCCATGCTGATTAAGTGTGCCTTGAATTCTAAATAAATCACTGACAGTGTCACCAGCAAAGCACCCCCACACATCTCCTCCATGCTTCATGGTGGGAACCACACATGCGCAGATCATCCGTTCACCTACTCTGTGTCTCACCAAAGGACAAAAGAACAGATTTCCACTGGTCTAATATCCATTGCACTTGTTTCTTGGCCCAAGCAAGTCTCTTCTTCTTATTGGTGTCCTTTAGAAGTGGTTTATTTGCTGCAATTCGACCATGAAGGCCTGATTCCCACAGTCTCTTCTGAACAGTTGATGTTGAGATGTGTCTGTTACTTGAGCTCTGTGAAGCATTTATTTGGGCTGCAATCTGAGGTGCAGTTAACTCTAATGAACGTATACGGTGCAAGAGATGTAACTGGGTCTTCCTTTTCTGTGGCGGTCATGACAGCCATTTTCATCATAGCACTTAATGGTTTTTGAGATCACACTTGAAACTTTCAAAGTTCTTGACATTTTCCGGATTGACTAACCTTCGTGTTTTAAAGTAATGATGGACTGACTGTAGGTGGGTGCCGGTACAGAGTCAATGTGCAGGGGCACAGGTTAGTTGAGGTAGTATGTACATGCAGGTAGAGCTAATTAAAGTCACTATGCATAGATGACAACAGAGAGTAGCAGTGGTGTGGAGAGGGGAAGGGGCAATGCAAATAGTCTGGATAGCCATTTGACTAGATGTTCAGGAGTCTGCAATAGAGACTGCATCATCTGTGGATCTGTTGGGGTGGTATGCAAAATGGAGTGGGTCTAGGGTTTCTGGGATGATGGTGTTGATGATGATGGTGTTGATGAGCCATGACCAGTCTTTCAAAGCACTTCATGTCTACAGATGTGAGTGCTACAGGTCGGTAATCATTTAGGCAGGTTACCTTAGTGTTCTTGGGCACAGGCACTATGGTGGTCTGCTTAAAACATGTTGGTATTACAGACTCGGACAGGGAGAGGTTGAAAATGTCAGTGAAGACACTTGCTAGTTGGTCAGCGCATGCTCGCAGTACACGTCCTGGTAATCCGTCTGGCCCTGCGGCCTTGTGAATGTTGACCTGTCTAAAGGTCTTACTCACATCGGCTATGGAGAGCGTGATGACACAGTCTTCCGGTACAGCTGGTGCTCTCATGCATGTTTCAGTGTTATTTGCCTCGAAGTGAACATAGAAGTAGTTCAGCTCGTCTTTTAGGCTGTTGTTACTGGGCAGTTCTCGGTTGTGTTTCCCTTTGTAGCCTGTAACGGTTTGCAGACCCTGCCACATCCGACGAGCCTCAGAGCCGGTGTAGTACGACTAGATCTTAGTCCTGTAAATTTTTGCTTGTAAGCAGGAATCAGGAGGATGGAATTATGGTCAGATTTGCCAAATGGAGGGCGAGGGAGAGCTTTGTATGAGTCTCTGTGTGTGGAGTATAGGTGGTCCAGAGTTATTTTCCCTCTGGTAGCACATTTAAAATTTGTTCAAACTGATTTAAGTTTCCCTGCATTAAAGTCCCCGGCTAATAAATCAAATCAAATCAAATTTATTTGTCACATACACATGGTTAGCAGATGTTAATGCAAGTGTAGCGAAATGCTTGTGCTTCTAGTTCAGACAATGCAGTAATAACCAACAAGTAATCTAGCTAACAATTCCAAAACTACTACCTTATAGACACAAGTGTAAGGGGATAAAGAATATGTACATAAAGATATATGAATGAGTGATGGTACAGAGCAGCATAGGCAAGATACAGTAGATGGTATTGAGTACAGTATATACATATGAGATGAGTATGTAAACAAAGTGGCATAGTTAAAGTGGCTAGTGATACATGTATTACATAAAGATGCAGTAGATGATATAGAGTACAGTATATACGTATACATATGAGATGAATAATGTAGGGTATGTAAACATTATATTAGGTAGCATTGTTAAAAGTGGCTAGTGATATATTTTACATCATTTCCCATCAATTCCCATTATTAAAGTGGCTGGAGTTGAGTCAGTGTGTTGGCAGCAGCCACTCAATGTTAGTGGTGGCTGTTTAACAGTCTGATGGCCTTGAGATAGAAGCTGTTTTTCAGTCTCTCGGTCCCAGCTTTGATGCACCTGTACTGACCTCGCCTTCTGGATGATAGCGGGATGAACAGGCAGTGGCTCGGGTGGTTGTTGTCCTTGATGATCTTTATGGCCTTCCTGTGACATCGGGTGGTGTAGGTGTCCTGGAGGGCAGGTAGTTTGCCCCCGGTGATGCGTTGTGCAGACCTCACTACCCTCTGGAGAGCCTTGCGGTTGTGGGCGGAGCAGTTGCCGTACCAGGCGGTGATACAGCCCGACAGGATGCTCTCGATTGTGCATCTGTAGAAGTTTGTGAGTGCTTTTGGTGACAAGCCAAATTTCTTCAGCCTCCTGAGGTTGAAGAGGCGCTGCTGCGCCTTCTTCACGATGCTGTCTGTGTGGGTGGACCAATTCAGTTTGTCTGTGATGTGTACACCGAGGAACTTAAAACTTACTACCCTCTCCACTACTGTTCCATCGATATGAATAGGGGGGTGTTCCCTCTGCTGTTTCCTGAAGTCCACAATCATCTCCTTAGTTTTGTTGACGTTGAGTGTGAGGTTACACTCCGAGGGCCCTCACCTCCTCCCTGTAGGCCGTCTCGTTGTTGTTGGTAATCAAGCCTACCACTGTTGTGTCGTCCGCAAACTTGATGATTGAGTTGGAGGCGTGCGTGGCCACGCAGTCGTGGGTGAACAGGGAGTACAGGAGGAGCGCCAACTCTGGGTGAGCGTTTTCTTGTTTGCTTATGCCAGCCTCTGACTGTGGTGGTATGTAAATAGCTACAAAGAATAGAGATGAAAACACTCTAGGTAGGTAGTGTGGTCTACAGCTTATCATAAGAAACTCAACCTCAGGCGAGTAATAGCACGAGACTTCCTTAGATATTGTGCACCAGCTGTTGTTTACAAGAATACATAGACCGCCGCCCCTTGTCTTACCAGACGCTGCTGTTCTATCCTGCTGGTACATCGTATAACCAGCCAGCTAGCTGTACATTAATGTTGTCGTCGTTCAGCCACGACTCCGTGAAGCATAAGATGTTACAGTTTTTAATGTCCCGTTGGTAGTTTAATCTTAACCGTAACTCTGCGATTTTATTGTCCAAAGATTGCACATTTGCTAGCAGGACTGAGGGAAGTTGGGGTTTATTCGATCGCCTTCCACTTCTCGGCAGGCAGCACACTCTCTGGCCTCTTTTTCTCAGCCTCCTCTTCATGCAGATCACGGGGCTCGGGGCCTGTTCCCGAGGAATCCGTATATCCTCCGCCTCGGGCTCGTCAGAGTCGTGAAAGAAGAAAAAGGATTCTGCTAGGTCCGTGGTGAGTAATCGCAGTCCTGATGTCTAGAAGTTATTTTCGGTCATAAGAGACGGTAGCGGCAACATTATTTACAAAATGAGTAAAAAAATAAGTCACAAATAACACAGATAAACAAACAAATAACACAATCAGTTGGGGGCATGTAAAACGTCTGCCTTCTGCTCCGGCCCCATTTTAATTTACTATGGATTGGTCTTTTACCACATAGGGGTCTCTTCTGTATACCACCTCTACCTCGTCACAACACAACTGATAGGCTCTAACGCATTAAGAAGGAAAGAAATTCCGCAATATAACTTTTAACAAGGCACACCTGTCAATTGAAATGCATTCCAGGTGATTACCTCATGAAGCTGGTTTGAGATTGCCAAGAGTGTGCAAAGCTGTCATCAAGGCAAAGGGTGACTACTTCGAAGAATCTCAAATATATTTACACATTTTTGGTTACTAAATGATTCTATATGTGTTATTTCATAGATTTGATGTCTTCACTATTATTCTACAATGTAAAAAATAGTAAACATAAAGAAAAAACCTGGAATGACCTGGACCCCCTCACAGACTGGATCGAGCTGACAGACCGTATGTTAAACCCTCCCCACAGGTCTAATGGATGTGTGATTACCCACCTGTAGGAAGAGAATGTGGGTGTTTGGTGTGTATGACCCACCTGCAGTGAGAGAATGCGCGTGCTCTCAGACAGCTCACTAGGAAAGTCCATGAGGTCAACCCCAGCACAGTCCACTGCTCCCTCCTCTGTACAGCTACACTCGCCAGGACACACCACCGGCTCCACCTTTGCCACGGCCGGGACCAGGAAGGTCTCTATCTCTGTCTCCTCCATGGGATCGTCCTCTTCCTCTTCCTCCTGGGGCTCCAGAGGGGCTTGGCAGTGCACCAGAGCCCAGGCCAGGAGCAACACAGTCAGGCCCTGCAGCAGAGATGTCCTGGCCATGTCTGCTGGTGGTGCCTGGTCGTCTCACTTCTTCAGCTACCTGACCTACCTGAGCTGCCCTGTACCACCGATGGTCAGATAGGTCTGGAAAACAGTTTAATAACAGTGTATTGCATCAAAGCATGGATAAATTAAGTAGATATTGTGTAATCAGTGCCCATAGATAACATATCACAATTAATAAGAGGGACACATTTTTTTATGTTGCCTTTATAGAGGTTTTCAACAGAAAATAAATGCTTACATTTACATTTTAGTCATTTAGCAGAAGCTTTTATCCAGAGTGACTTACAGTAGTGAGTGCATACATGTTCATACTTTTTTCATACTGAGCAAATAGAGCAATGGTCCTGCATAGCCAAATTATATTTTGACAGGAGAGATAAAACATAAAAGGATGTGTACTACAGAAGGTAGCTCATGTTGCTCACATTGTCAGAACAGCAGGCCTCCCGGCGGTGGTTAGGCGAAGGAGGACACGAAGTGTAGTATCTGTGACAATAAAAAAAACATCTTAAATTTTAGTTCCACTGCCCCAACAACCAACCCTGGAGTGCTGAGCAGGGCTGGCCATCCCTGACCACCTGCAAGGACTGTTAGACATTCTGTTCCTGTTTGGCTTATTTTTCAAATCTGTTCTCTCATACCTTGTGTTGATTTTATGGGTTGACCTACAGCACCCAGCATCCATGTTCTCTTTTATTAAAATGTCTTGTCCAATTCAGGTTGACTATTTTCCATATAGTTGAGTGAAATATACACAAAGTCTGTTGTTGTTGTTTTGTGTGTGTTTTTTTGTACAATAAAGACATTGCGGTGCTGCTATGCAGTGTAGTTAAGTTGCCTTCTCTTGTGCTGATGGACATGTTCCAAACAGGCACTCTGCTCTCCTGGCTAACCTTTAAAAAACATTCATCTACCAGAGAGCGGATAGTGTGTGTGTGTGTGTGTGTGTGTGTGTGTGTGTGTGTGTGAACCAGGGGACTCACAGTGTGTCTAAACACCAGCCAACTGTCTATGTTCACATCAGATGAGAAAAACATGTGACCCTGAGTATGGTGCTGTATCCCCCACACAAATATGTGCACACATACCACCCACTCTGGCAATAACAAATGCACAACGCATATAGCAGGAATCCATTAAACCCCACATGCACTATGCTACTCATAAACCGACTGATCACATTCTCACACCAACCTAAATTATTAGTTTACACGCTCAAAAACATTGAACATTGAATCAAAATCTCAGCTATATAATATTTTTATATGTTTTATGTGATAGTCTGTAAAAGCTCGTACACATCTGGACAGCTGTGCACTTGCACAGCTTACTATTATTCGCTAAGATAATGGTTGGCACTCTGCCACTCAGTCCATAAACAGTCCAGTCATTCACTACCATATTGCTATATGATTGGTGGCACATTATCAATTCATAGTCAGCCCATAATGCATTACGAACATTAGACTGTCCACATGAGAGCCATATAACTTGAGCCAGTTTGCTACAGCAGGAACATCATTCTGCAGCAACAGGAAATGTGAACTATTATGTGGATTATAATTCATGGACATTTTTGCATGGGTTGACACATTTTTCATTAGGGAAAATCAAGTCTGACATCTCAAAGTAGATTTAACAAACTTCAGAAACCTTTTTAAACCTCAAATATGCTATACGTTTAAAATTGCACCATTGCAGTTTTCCTGCAACAGGGTGATCAAATTAATATCTTACATTATATACAGAGCATCTATTTAAAGCTCTGGTCCACATGTTCAAAGTGCCATGAAAGAGTGACTATGGAACTATGGAACTGACAATCATATTCCACCGTAGCATTATCTAACAAGATAATAACGTATAAAGTAACAAGCGTGCATGCATAAATACATACTCAAATATTACAGAAGATATCCAGTATACATGCATTCTTTACCTTCTCTGACAGAGGGAGGTTAGCATAGACAGAGACAGAGGCAAAGCAGTCTGGTTTCCAGTCCAGCCAGAGACAGTCCCATAGCAGGATAGAGAGGAGCCACAGTAACTACACAGTCACTCCCAGGGCCGGCCCTGGTCAGTTCAGATCCAGATCCCCACCAGATGTGACAGGAGAGTGGGAGTGAGAGAGGGAAAGTTCAGAGAAAGAAGGAAAGAAGGAAAGAGAGAAGAGAGAGAGGGAAAACAGTGCGAGTGGGAGAGGAAACTGAGTTGAAGGATAGCCAAATGCCCAGAATTCTTTGCTTTCTTGCTTCTATTTTTTTAGTCGTCCGAGACAGGTTTTTACCAATCCCTATATGGTAATGAAAACATTTCATGTTGCAATTTGTTTTTTCTGTAGAAAGAAAGAAAGAAAGAAAGAAAAATGTATATACAGTACATACAGTATATATACAGTACAAGTCAAAAGTTGACACACCTAATCATTCAAGGGTTTTTATTTATTTTTACTATTTTCTACATTGTAGAATAATAGTAAAGACATCAAAACTATGAAATAACACATATGGAATCATGTAGTAACCAAAAAAAGTGTTAAACAAATCTAAATATATATTTGATATTTGATATTCTTCAAAGTAGCCACCATTTCCTTGATGACAGCTTTGCACACTCTCGGCATTCTCTCAACCAGCTTCATGGGGTAGTCACTTGGAATGCATTTCAATTAACAGGTGTGCCTTGTTAGAAGTTAATTTGTGGAATTTCTTTCATTCTTAATGTGTTTGAGCCAATCAGTAGTGTTGTGACAAGGTAGGGGTGGTACACAGAAGATAGCCCTATTTGGTAATAGACCAAGTCCATATTATGGCAAGAACAGCTCAAATAATTTATGGCACACTTAACCAGCATGGCTACCACAGCATTCTGCAGCAATACGCCATCCCATCTGGTTTGCGCTTAGTGGGACTATTATTTATTTTTCAACAGCACAATGACCCAACACACCTCCAGGCTGTGTAAGGGCTATTTGACCAAGAAGGAGTGTGATGGAGTGCTGCATCAGATGACCTGGCCTCTGCAATCACCCGACCTCAACCAAATTGAGATGATTTGGGATGAGTTGGACTGTAGAGTGAAGGAAAAGCAGCCCACAAGTGCTCAGCATATGTGGGAACTGCTTCAAGGCGGTTGGAAAAGCATTCCAGGTGAAGCTGGTTGAGAGAATGCCAAGAGTGTGCCAAGCTGTCATAAAGACAAAGGTTGACTACTTAGAAGAATAGAAAATATATTTAGATTTGTTTAACACTTTTTTGGTTACTACATGATTCCATGTGTTATTTCATAATGTAATGCCTTCACTATTATTCTGCAATGTAGAAAACAGTAAAAAATAAAGAAAAACCCTGGAATGAGTAGATGTGTCCAAACGTTTGACTGGTACTGTATGCATTTCTCATGAATCAACAGAGATTAGTATCACAGCAAAACTGAGTGAGTATATTGGACTGAAAGTATCTTGGATGAACTTAAAAGTAATTTCACTTCAAATAGATGATGTTGCTGAATCATACATTCCCTGTTTCTTCTTTGAGCCTGCTACAAAGAGAGTTATCATGACCCAGGGAGCCAGGAATGGCAGTAACATTGTCTTGTGCAGTAACATTGTCTTGTTAGCAATTTGTTCCCTCAAAGGCCTAAACATCCTCGCCTGTTTTCTCATTATATCACATCGAACAACTGCAGTGCTTGAGATTAAATAAATAAACATTTTACTAAAGATGAACAAAAATTGTAACCAATATGAGCCTAGAATCTGATCAGTATTAGAAAACAAGTATTTATAGAGAACTCATGTAATCCACATTTATCTTGAAAGGGCATTTATTTTGAAGACATTTCATATAGACAGGAAACAAGAGTCTGCCCGAAAGAGGCGACAGACAGGATATGGCCTAATAACTCACACGTTGTGTCGAAGGGTCTCTCTCTACATAGTCTATACCTCCCATTAGGCGTTATGGTGTTGTACATCTGCTTTCTGTAAAAATGTCTTTGTATCGCAAATTCCACCAACAGCAAGCCTATTTTTCTATATTCCCTAAGACACTTCTCAGAGGACATTCCGCCGGAGTTATGTCACATAAATTATAGGACTAAACCTGGATCAAAAATAAATTGTAAAGTATGACACAGTGGCTCCCTTCCTGATTCCTATGGCTGTAAATTGTGAATTTAGATAATTACTTCTTTCTATCACTTTGGTGGCAGTTTCCCAGACAGATATTAAGCCTAGTCCTGGACTAAAAAACACTTTCAATGGGGGGGGTGTTATGTGTTAAAGGGGAACTCAAAATGATCTTTTAGCATTTTTTTCATTAGTCCACTGTTGAAAGAGTCCCAAAATGTGTTGCATGTCAGCAGTCAAGTTTTCAAGATATTGGACATTCAAGAAGCAAAGTGTCACTGGCCACATCATCATGATGATGTAAAATGTATCCACTTTAAAGTCAAGTGAAGAGAGAGTCTGACTAGACTGGCCGTGCACGTCTGCAGAGCCGCATTCCCATCTGAGGCTATGAGGCCTTGATTTGGGCCTGTATTTTTATTTTATTTATTTTTATTTCACCTTTATTTAACCAGGTAGGCAATTGAGACCTGGCCAAGATAAAGCAAAGCAGTTCGACACATACAACAACACAGAGTTACACATGGAGTAAAACAAACATACAGTCAATAATACAGTAGAAACAAGTCTATATACAATGTGAGCAAATGAGGTGAGTTAAGGGAGGTAAAGGCAAAAAAAGGCCATGGTGGCAAAGTAAATACAATATAGCAAGTAAAACACTGGAATGGTAGATTTGCAGTGGAAGAATGTGCAAAGTAGAAATAAAAATAATGGGGTGCAAAGGAGCAAAATAAATAAATAAAATAGAATAAATACAGTAGGGAAAGAGGTAGTTGTTTGGGCTAAATTATAGGTGGGCTATGTACAGGTGCAGTAATCTGTGAGCTGCTCTGACAGCTGGTGCTTAAAGCTAGTGAGGGAGATAAGTGTTTCCAGTTTCAGAGATTTTTGTAGTTTGTTCCAGTCATTGGCAGCAGAGAACTGGAAGGAGAGGCGGCCAAAGAAATAATTGGTTTTGGGGGTGACCAGAGAGATATACCTGCTGTGCTACAGGTGGGAGATGCTATGGTGACCAGGTGGGTGCTGCTATGGTTACCTAGCAGGGTCTTGTAGATGACATGGAGCCAGTGGGTTTGGCGACAAGTATGAAGCGAGGGCCAGCCAACGAGAGCGTACAGGTCGCAATGGTGGGTAGTATATGGGGCTTTGGTGACAAAACGGGTGGCACTGTGATAGACTGCATCAAATTTGTTGAGTAGGGTATTGGAGGCTATTTTGTAAATGACATCGCCAAAGTCGAGGATTGGTAGGATGGTCAGTTTTACAAGGGTATGTTTGGCAGCATGAGTGAAGGATGCTTTGTTGCGAAATAGGAAGCCAATTCTAGATTTAACTTTGGATTGGAGATGTTTGATGTGGGTCTGGAAGGAGAGTTTACAGTCTAACCAGACACCTAGGTATTTTGTAGTTGTCCACGTATTCTAAGTCAGAGCCGTCCAGAGTAGTGATGTTGGACAGGCGGGCAGGTGCAGGCAGCGATCAGTTGAAGAGCATGCATTTAGTTTTACTTGTATTTAGGAGAAATTGGAGGCCATGTATGCAGGGGTGGAAGTAACAAATTACAAATAATCTTGTTACTGTAATTGAGTAGCTTTTGGAGTACTTGTACTTTTTTTTTCAAAGTCAGTCATTTTACTTTTACTTAAGTATGTTCTGAATGAAGTATTGTACTTCGCTACCTTATTAAAACCATCCGTTATAGAGTACAATTTTGTAGGCTGTTCATAATAGAAGATCATGACGGAATGGAAATTTTGCAACTCTGAGCCAGAAAAAAATGCTCTTCGTTGTCTAGTCAGTGACCAATTAAATCAAATTTCACTCATTGCGCCAATCAAATCAAGCTGTGCACACAAACTGATGATGGTCAGAAGATTTTCAAAAGGGCAAAAATAACTTAGTTTAGTATGAGACATGTCGTGAAAGATTGGAATGTTTTATATCAAAGCAGTTTGTGTGAAAACAATGGAGATGGAGGAGACTGTTTAGTTTAAATGAGTTTAATTTATTGCACCAAAGAAAACAAGTGATTAACAACAATACAGATAAAAACAACAACACAAAAACGGTGTGCAGGTGTGGTTGGAAGCCCAAGGGCTTATATGGAAACCACAACACAAAAACGGTGTGCAGGTGTGGTTGGAAGCCCAAGGGCTTATATGGAAACCACAACACAAAAACGGTGTGCAGGTGTGGTTGGAAGCCCAAGGGCTTATATGGAAACCACAACACAAAAACGGTGTGCAGGTGTGGTTGGAAGCCCAAGGGCTTATATGGAAACCACAACACAAAAACGGTGTGCAGGTGTGGTTGGAAGCCCAAGGGCTTATATGGAAACCACAACACAAAAACGGTGTGCAGGTGTGGTTGGAAGCCCAAGGGCTTATATGGAAACCACAACACAAAAACGGTGTGCAGGTGTGGTTGGAAGCCCAAGGGCTTATATGGAAACCACAACACAAAAACGGTGTGCAGGTGTGGTTGGAAGCCCAAGGGCTTATATGGAAACCACAACACAAAAACGGTGTGCAGGTGTGGTTGGAAGCCCAAGGGCTTATATGGAAACCACAACACAAAAAAATATATACAATAGATAAGTACAAACATAAAAACAGTTAGTTAAAACAGATAACAAAACTATTAATTATAAATGTATAAATTAACTGATCAGTAATCACAAACATTTTTAGTTTTGTTTAAATGTGTGTGTGTAAGTGTGCATGTGAGTGTGTGAAAGTTAGGCTATATGGAGGAGATTACTGAGTAGTGTGCTTCATCAGGCTGACCCCCAGTCTTCGCTTTAAGTTATTGTGAGTATGTGAGAGTTAGGCTATATGGAGGAGATTACTGAGTAGTGTGCTTCATCAGGCTGACCCCCAGTCTTCGGTTTAAGTTATTGTGAGTATGTGAGAGTTAGGCTATATGGAGGAGATTACTGAGTAGTGTGCTTCATCAGGCTGACCCCCAGTCTTCAGTTTAAGTTATTGTGAGTATGTGAGAGTTAGGCTATATGGAGGAGATTACTGAGTAGTGTGCTTCATCAGGCTGACCCCCAGTCTTCGGTTTAAGTTATTGTGAGTATGTGAGAGTTAGGCTATATGGAGGAGATTACTGAGTAGTTTGCTTCATCAGGCTGACCCCCAGTCTTCTCTTGAAGTTATTGAGGGATGATGATGTTTTAGCAATGTGAAGATAATAATTCCTGAGTATGGTACCTCTGTATCTGATAAAGAATTGACTATGTGAGGTGTGGCAGTGGGGAAGGTGAAGGTTATCGCAGTGTCTTGTGTTGTTTCAGAATTAACCTGGAAGAATCCATTGAAGGGTTTAGGTAGACTTGTGGGAGGTATGAGTATTTGTAGATGGAAGTGCATAATTGGTGTACATTAATGTTGTAAACAGAAAAGATATTGAGTTTCTTAAACAAAGGTGCAGTTGGAGCCAGGTAATTAATTAGGAGACGGCTAGTCTTGAACATTTATTTTGTATGATAAGTAATTTGTGTAGGTAGGAGGCATATATACTGGCACAGACAATATGTCACGTAGAGTAGGCCAGATGGCTAAACTGGATAACCTAACCTCTATAAAAATAAAAAGATGGCGGAACCGCAAAAGTTCTTCTGTGCAAAGGTGTTTATTTACAAGTGATTCCGGAACAGAAAATAACAGTACTGCCATCAACGTCTACCTTATGGGACAGCTTAACAACAATGCTGCCCCATCCACAGCTCAATCCAAAAAAATCCCCCTTAGAGACTGGATTGAGGCTCCAGTCTCTAAGAAGGCGTGGGTTCAAATCCCACCACTGCCACCATATGTCACGTAGAGTAGGCCAGATGGCTAAACTGGATAACCTAACCTCTATAAAAATAAAAAGATGGCGGAACCGCAAAAGTTCTTCTGTGCAAAGGTGTTTATTTACAAGTGATTCCGGAACAGAAAATAACAGTACTGCCATCAACGTCTACCTTATGGGACAGCTTAACAACAATGCTGCCCCATCCACAGCTCAATCCAAAAAAATCCCCCTTAGAGACTGGAGAGAGGCTCCTTTTGTAGGGCTAGCCCCTCCCCTCAGAACAATTAACCCTAATTAATTAATCAATTAACAATACAAACCTACATTTTCCATGAACTAAACATACTAAAGGATATACATTGCAACACGGTTTTAAACAATATCACAACATAACATTTACAACATTACATCATTACTGACAATATCTTTCAATATGCCCATATGCATTAATGAGCCATTTGGGACAGGCACTATAAAGCCAACCCAATTCCCTTAGTGAATGGAGCAGCCCTATTGTCATTGTCCCAAAGAAGGATGGCTCTTTGCGCGTCTGCATGGACTTCCGTAAGGTGAATGCCATCTCCCAGTTTGATGCCTATCCCATGCCCCGCATTGACGACTTACTGGAGAGAATAGGTAGAGCTCATTACATCACCACATTGGATCTCTGCAAAGGGTACTGGCAGGTGCCCCTGGATGAACAATCCAAGGCCTACACTGCATTCCGGACGCCAATGGGCCTGTTCCAGTTCAAGGTCATGCCGTTTGGCCTTCATGGGGCCCCTGCGACTTTCCAGAGGCTGATGGACAAGGTCCTCCAGGACTGTGACGATTACTGTGCTGCTTACTTGGACGACGTGGTGATCTACAGCCACTCCTGGGAGGAGCACATACAGCATCTTAGCAGCGTCCTGGGGAAGATCCATGAAGCAGGCCTCACGCTTAACCTCCTGAAGTGTGAGTGGGCGAAACAGGAGACAAAGTACCTGGGTTACCAGCTGGGTAAGGGTGAAGTTCGGCCTCAGGTGGAGAAAGTGGAGTCCATCAGGAATAGCCCTCAACCCAGAACCAAGACACAGGTGAAGTCCTTCCTAGGTCTGGCAGGGTGGTACCGGAGATTCATTCCACAGTTTTCGACCATCGCTGTCCCTCTGACCAACCTCACTTCGAAGGGGGCCAGCAACCCTGTGAAGTGGACTGAGGAGTGTGAGGAAGCCTTCATGACACTGAAAAAACGACTGTGCTCATTCCCTGTTCTCCAGACCCCTGATTTTAAGAAGAGATTTCTCGTGCAGGTGGACGCTTCGGCTGTAGGAATTGGAGCTGTACTGGCCCAAGGGGAGCCAAGAGAAGAGCTTCCTGTGCTGTACCTGAGTCGGAAGCTGTTGCCCAGGGAAACCAGGTATTCTACAATCGAAAAGGAGTGCCTGGCTATAAAGTGGGCCCTAGATAGCCTCCGTTACTACCTTCTTGGGAGGGAATTTGACCTGCACACGGACCACAGAGCACTGACCTGGATCCAGACCATGAAGGACCGGAATTCTCGTGTGACCAGGTGGTATCTGGAGCTCCAGCCCTTCTGGTTCTGTGTCCGTCACAAGGCAGGAAAAGAGAACGTTACTGCGGACTACCTATCAAGGCTCCCGAACATGGTCGCTTCAGGAGAGGAGGAAGGTAATGTGACGTAGAAGTCCGTCACTGGCCGCGGACAGCATTTGGTTCTTTAACGCACACACATATTCATCACTCCCCCCTGCGCCATTATACCATAAGTTAACAATGTGGGTCGACACACAATTTAACTTCTGGTATAATGGCGCAGGGAGGAGTGATGAATATGTGTGTGCGTTAAAGAACCAAATGCTGCCCGCGGCCAGTGACGGACTTCTACGTCACACAATATTACATTAAATGAGATACGGGGAAATTAAGCTATTGTATAGAGTTTGGAAGCAAGCCTGATGAGCCAAACCACTAATATTTCTGATGATACCAACAGATTTCATCTCTTTGTTGCAGACAAATGAAATATGATCTTTCCAGGATAACTTCAAATCAATTAAAACTCAGAGGAAGTGGATGTGACTTGTTCCATTTCAATCCCACCAAATGAGATTCTGACTGTTTATTTTTCTAACTAGTGAATACAATACATTTAGATTGTTTAACATATAAAGATAAAACACTTATCTGGAACCATTCAGACAATTTGGCCATGCCTGAGTTGGCTTCACTAATTTGTTCATAAAAATTGTGTGATAAAATCAAATTGGTGTCTTCAGCAAAGAAGACGCCACAGGATATCTTGGCTCTGGTAGACGCACAGCCAGCTGCATAAACAAATTGTCCTCCAACCAATTATATGTATATTCATGAAAACCGTAATAATGCAATTTAGAAAGTAATATTTCATGATCAACAGTGTCAAAGGCTTTCGATAAATCTAAAAACATGCCAAGAGCGTATTCATTGTTGTTAAGGGCTGTAAAGATTTGATACACAAGTTGCAAAAGAGCCATATCTGTGGAGTAGTTTTTACAAAAAACATATTTGTGCTCATATAGAATTCAGTGTTGATTTAAATGTTTAAACATACTATTATAAACCAATTTTTCTAGGATTTTTTGAAAAACATGGTAGTACAGATATTGGGCGATAATTTGTAAAAGATCTTGGATCACCAGATTTATAGAGGGGGATAACTTTGGCAATTTTAAAATCTTTAGGAACAGTACCAGTTTGCTGTGACCAGTTCTCTTTCAAGCACAGTAGAGGCAATGTAATGCAAGCTTTGCTTACCCACGATGGCAAAGGTGGCAGCCTACAATAACTCTGCCTCAAACATGAGAAAACATTGTAGAGGTAAGATAACTAGCTAGCTATGAATGACAAAAACTGTGTTTTATGGATGGCTTTGGCAGCTGGCTATCTAATAGTCTAACTTATGTAAGTTCGCATTAGCCTAGTTGTCAAGAATACTAAAGTTAGCAAGCTATCCTTGCAGTAAGAGGCACAACTTTGGTTTTAGAAGTGGGGGGGCATAATAGTTTTTTTATCCAGTCGGATAAACACTCGAAACAGCCTACCCGACTGCTCAGAGGCGTCCGTGTGGCCCGAAAGCAGACTGTTGCCTCGTTTTGTATCACATTACAATTACAAAACTGGGGGTTGGGGGGTGCAATGTCATAATGTGGGGGGACATGTCTCCTCAGTGAAAGTTGCGCCCCTGCTTGCAGCTAAGTTAGCTGGCTAGCTACATGGCTAACCAACACTTGATGATGATAGTGACATTGAAGTGCAAGCCATAATGGCTATGTGTGGTGGTGGCTAGCTAGCTAGCCATGTAAGTTATCTGAACTAGCTAACAACATTAGACTAACATCAGCAAGTGAATTAGCTAGCTAGCAAGCTGACGTTAGCTTGCTTGGTCATGACATACCATATTTAGACATTAGCTGACTAAACTCCACTCCATAGTGAAGTAAGGTTTTGATGAACTCCACCAGCGTAGTGGAGCAGAGACCAGGCTTTGTGGAATTCAGCTCAGACTACATCAATTCGCCCAAGGTCAATACTTTAAAAAAGTACTATTATGAAACACTTACCTTGTACCTATTATTGTCCTCTGTAGTTTTTTTTAGGGGGTAGATAAGCTTTAATAGTGCAGATAGATTGTGGCTTCTATCACCATAATGGTCTGCATAATTTCCAATCCGCCATATACAGTGGGGAGAACAAGTATTTGATACACTGCCGATTTTGCAGGTTTTCGCTGAATGAATGTAGACAAAGAAGAGCTCTTCACTAGATAGCAAAACACTCAAAGGCGATTTTCTCAAAAGTGAGTTTACAAGTTCATCAACTTTCAACGCGGAATTACTTTCCTATTGTTCCTCAAATGCAGTGTATGACATACCATTTTGAGCCTCTACTTTTATCGAATGTAAAAAACACCACTTCAAATTTTGCCACATAAGACCAAATCCAGGTGGTGAGTTACATATCAAAATTAAACAACTTTTTAGGTCTGAGAACATCTGAAAAACTCACTACAGTCTCAGTATCTGAGATAATAAGTATGGAAAGTCTGTGTTTGGGCTATTGTAATGTGAGTGATATGATGAACTAAATTTCCACATAAAGAAGAATTTGCCAAAATATTCAGTATATGTATTTGTCACTATACAGGTTTGGTCTACCTGAAGCATCATATTGACACAATGACATAGGATGAGAGGAATAAGAGAAATAGGATGGGGCCGTACTGTAGGCTGCCGTCTTGCGAGCTCCGACCCAACTTTGCTATTTTGTGATTATTTTGCCGTTTATCTTTACAAAATGTGTCCACTATCATTTCTTATGATCAACAAGAACTGCCGAACATCAGATCTTCCGTTACTAAACTCAATTCAGGCTTCAACTTCGACTAATGGGCTCTTTGTGTAATTCCGAACCACTTTTCGGGCTATCCAAGAGGAAACGCAGGCAAAAAAAGAGTCAAGAGAGGGCGAGATTAAGGTGAAGCGAAAACTTGACACCTCTTCCCTCCATTCTATTGCCTGGCTTTTGGACAAGATAGCCCCCATGGCTATCCCACTCAATGGATTCTTCATTCACTGAGCAGACAGGACATTGGATTCAGGGAAATTGAAAGGGGGAGGGGTTTGCCTCTTCATCAACAGCACATGGTGTGCTGACACTGGCGCAGTGGAAGTTTCGACCCATTGTTCACCCATCTTGGAATACTTGGTCAAATGCTGACCCTTCTACTTCCCGAGAGTTTTCATCTTTTATCGTGACTTCTGTATATATTCCACCTCAGGACAATAAAAACAACAAGCTGGCACTTAACAAACTCTACAAGGCTATAAACAAGCAGCAAACCGTGCACCCGGAGGCTGCTTTGCCGGTGATTTCAATTCTGCATCATTAAGACACATATTGCCCAACTTAAATCAACACTTCTCCTTCCAGGGGCAATAAAGTCCTAGACCACTGTTACTCTACCCACAAGCAAGCATGCAAGGCCTTCCCTCGTCCCCCCTTCAGGGCAAATCAGATCATGACTCTATACTCCTGCTTCCTGTTTACAAGTAGAAGCTCAAACAGTGATGCGCTCCATTGAGAAATGGTCCTCAGTTTTGGAGGCTATGCTACAAGACTGCTTTGCTGACTCTCTCCGAGGCCAAAGTAAGGTATTTATTTTATTGTATATTTTACCCCCTTTCCAGGGCTCGAGAGGTGATGGTGGAGTCATGCATCCTCAAAAACATGACCCGCCAAACCGCACTTCTTAACACCCACCCGCTTAACCCGGAAGGCAGCCGCAGCAATGTGTTGGAGGAAACACCGTTTACCTGATGACCGAGGTCAAACATGCAGGCGCCCGGCCCGCCATAAGGAGTCCCTAGAGCACGATGAGCCAAGTAAAGCCCTCCTGGCAAAACCCTCCCTTAACCCGGACAACACTGGGCCAATTGTGCAGCGCCCTATGGGACTCTAGATCACGGCCAGTTGTGATACAGCCCGGGAGCGAACCAGGGTCTGTTGTGACGCCTCTAGCTCTGCAATATAGTGCCTTAGACCACTGCGCCACTCGGGAGGCCCAAAAGTAAAGTTTTTAATCAGGTCAAAACTCATAAGGCTGTGGGGCCGGACAGCATTCCAGGGTGCGTTCTCAGAGCATGTGCAGCTGGTAGGCATATTCACGGTCATTTTCAAACTTTCCTTGTCCCAGTCTGTTATCCCCACATGCCTCAAGCTGACCACCATAATTTCTGTTCCCAAGAACTCTAAGGCTACCTGCCACAATGACTACCACCCTGTAGCACTCACATCTGTAATCATGAAGTGCTTTGAAAGACTGGTTATGGCACACATCGACTCCATCATCCCAGACACCCTAGAACCACTGACTGCAATTTTCATACTGCCCCAACAGATCCATAGACAATGCAATCTCAATTGCACTCCTTACTGTCCTCATCCAACTAGATAAGAGGAATATCCATGTGAGAATGGTGATTATTGACAACAGCTCACCGTTCAACACCAGAGTCTCCTCTGAGTTCGTCAGCAACCTTGAGACCCTGGGACTGAACATTTCCCTCTGCAACTGGATCCTGGAATTCCTGACGGGCCGACCCCAGGTGGTGAGGGTAGGAAACATTAACTCAGCCATGCTACCCCTGAATGCGGAGGCCCCACAGGGGTGTGTGCTTAGTCCCCTCCTGTACTCCCTGTTCATCCATGACTGTGTGGCCATGCACGACTCCAACACCATCATCAGAAACAGCGCCTCTTCAACCTCAGGAGGCTAAAGAAATTCAGCTTGGCCCCAAGACTCTCACAAACTTCTACAGATGCATCATTGAGAGTATCCTGTCGGGCTATGTCAATGCCTGGTACAGAAATTGCACAGTCCGCAACTGCAGGGCTCTCCAGAGGGTGGTGCGGTCACACTGCCTGCCCTCCAGGACATCTAAAGCACCCAGTGTCATGGTGTCATAGCAAGTCCAAGAAGATCATCAAGGACCTCACCCACCTGAGCCACGGCCTGTTCACCCCGCTTCCATCTAGAAGGTGGAGACAGTACAGGTGCATCATAGCTGGGACCGAAAGACTGATATCTCCAGGTTGTTATACAGTCACCACTATCACCACTAGCAGGCCTATGCCCAGAACCCTGCCCTGAACCTTAGTCACTCTTACAAGCCGGCTACCACTTGGTACTCTACCCTGCACCTTTGAGACTGCTGCTCTATGTACATAGAGTCATTGAACACTGATCACTTTAATAATGTTTACATACTGTATTCTAGTCATGGCTTAACCTACTGCTGTACACACCTTTTCTATTCATATACTGTCCATACACACCATTATATACACTGAGTATACCAAACATTAGGAACACCTTAATAATAATGAGTTGCACACTTTTAACAAGTGACATCAACAAGGGATCATAGCTTTTACCTGGTCAGCCTATCTATGTAATGGGAAGAGCACGTGTTTTAATGTTTTGTATACTCAGTGTATATAGAACCAGTCAAACGTTTGGACACACTTTCTCATTCCCAGTGGCGATTTTACCATGCAAATCTTGGTGTGGCAAAAAATAAATAAAGTGGGATGCATACCAGCAAAGCCACTACACAACACTATACAATACATGAATTGCACTATAACAGTGACAAACGGTGCCCACAAACTGTTAGGGCCTACATAAAGCAGTCCCAACATCTTACCGCTGCTACACCTGGCTATCAGCGGAGCCTTGTCTGGCAGCAAAACAGTTCATTCAGCCTCATTTACTGCCTTTTAAAAGAAACATAGCTGATATGCCTGACTTGATTAAACAAATGTGGTTTTTAATGACAATTGAGATGTACAAACTATGGCTTTTTTTTTCATCTTTATTTAACCAGGTAGGCTAGTTGAGAACAAGTTCTCATTTGCAACTGCGACCTGGCCAAGATAAAGCATAGCAATTCGACACATACAACAACAGAGTTACACATGGAATAAACAAACATACAGTCAATAATACAGTAGAACAAAAGAAAACAAAAAGTCTATATACAGTGAGTGCAAATGAGGTAAGATAAGGGAGGCAATAAATGGGCCATGGTGGCGAAGTAATTACAATATAGCAATTTAAACACTGGAATGGTAGATGTGCAGAAGATGAATGTGCAAGTAGAGATACTGGGATGCAAAGGAGCAAGATAAATAAATAAATAAATAAATACTGTATGGGGATGAGGTAGGTAGATAGATGGGCTGTTTACAGATGGGCTATGTACAGAGGCAGTGATCTGTGAGCTGCTCTGACAGCTGGTGCTTAAAGCTAGTGAGGGAGATATGAGTCTCCAGCTTCAGAGATTTTTGCAGTTCGTTCCAGTCATTGGCAGCAGAGAACTGGAAGGAAAGACGACCAAAGGAGGAATTGGCTTTGGGGGTGACCAGTGAGATATACCTGCTGGAGCGTGTGCTACGAGTGGGTGCTGCTATGGTGACCAGTGAGCTGAGATAAGGTGGGGCTTTACCTAGCAGAGACTTGTAGATAACCTGTAGCCAGTGGGTTTGGCGACGAGTATGCAGCGAGGGCCAACCAACAAGAGCGTACAGGTCACAATGGTGGGTAGTGTATGGGGCTTTGGTGGCAAAACGGATGGCACTGTGATAGACTGCATCCAGTTTGTTGAGTAGAGTGTTGGAGGCTATTTTATAGATGACATCACCGAAGTCGAGGATCGGTAGGATGGTCAGTTTTACGAGGGTATGTTTGGCAGCATGAGTGAAGGATGCTTTGTTGCGATATAGGAAGCCGATTCTAGATTTAATTTTGGATTGGAGATGCTTAATGTGAGTCTGGAAGGAGAGTTTACAGTCTAACCAGACACCCAGGTATTTGTAGTTGTCCACGTGTTCTAAGTCAGAGCTGTCCAGAATAGTGATGCTGGAAGGGCGAGCAGGTGCGGGCAGGGATCGGTTGAATAGCATGCATTTAGTTTCCCCTGCGTTTAAGAGCAGTTCGAGGCCACGGAAAGAGAGTTGTATGGCATTGAAGCTCATCTGGAGGTTAGTTAACACAGTGTCCAAAGAGGGGCCAGAAGTATACAGAATGGTGTCGTTTGCGTAGAGGTATACCAGAGAATCACCAGCAGCAAGAGCAACATCATTGATGTATACAGAGAAGAGAGGGATGGGGGACTACCAAGCGTATATGAGGCAATCCGTAATTTTGATTAAGACATTAATGAGCGAGCTAGGATGGACGCAGTCAATATAACTATTTGTTTAGCACTTTTGGAATGTACAGCGACAGAATTCAGAACATGGGCCATTCTTACAGTGTTCTCCCTGTACACCAAGTCAGAACCATAGGATAAATAAAGGGGGCATATAAGCAGACAATAAAAGCTCTTACAATATTCAATGAATACATTTCTCTAAAACAGGTTATAGGCTACATAAGAAGGGCAAATACACCAAATTATTAGGGTGAGGCACATGGGCTACTAACATCTTACTACACAACATACACTTAGTATTACTTTCTTAGCTACAGTATACATATCTCCCTGGCATATTACATAATTTATGCAGCAGCATACAATACATTTTTGGACTCACCTTGTTGTGCTGTGCTCACTTGACCAAGGTGGCGCGGCTGTCCTTCATGGGCAAATTTTGTCATCAAAGTCTGGCATTCTCTGGATTTATGGTGCTTTCAAAACAACTGGGAACTCAGAAAAAAACAGAGTTGAATCATGATGATGTCATTGATCTTCAGGTCGTAGCTCTATAAAGAGGCCGGGTTTACAATTCCGAGTTGGATGACAGTTCAAAACATATTTTCCCAGCTGGAGCTCGTTTTTTCCAGACTTCCCAGTTGTCTTGAACTCACTGAAGTCAAGTTTGCACAGTTCCAAGTTAACAGTTGTTTGGAACGCAGCACAAATCATGCTTCATTGACAGCATTGCCAATGTTGAATGTTTATCATTTAAAACTTGCAAAAGAGCCTCTTAACCACACAGCCACTCCACTGAATAGCAGGCTAGTGATTGCTTTGCAATGCTTGCAGTTTGCCACTGTAACTGATTCCTTCCAAACCACTCATTGTTGAATTTGCAATTTTCAACTTGTTGTGTAATGTTTATGTCCAATGGCCGATAAGCACCGATACGTTTTATCTATAATTTCTCTTCATTATTTCTCTTCATATGACATGGATTAAGAAGGATTTGCCAGTAATTTGTCGACATGATTCATGATGGTGACTGCAAGCTAAGACTTTGAAAGTATGATGTTGACATGATCAGTCCAATCAAAACTACTATACATATAGCGTTATTGCTTTTGCGTCTTCTTCACTACGCTGTCTGTGTGGGTGGACTATTTCAGTTTGTCCGTGATGTGTACGCCGAGGAACTTAAAACTTTCCACAGAAAACACTCTAAAGTTTCTAAAACTGTTAAAATGATGTGAGTATAACAGAACTGATTTGGCAGGCGAAACCCCGAGGACAATCCATCCGGGGGGGGTTGAGGTCATTGGATTTTCCAATGCTTTTCTATGTCAAACCCAAATTATTAGGACTCAGATTGCAGTTCCTATGGCTTCAGCTAGATGTCAACAGTCTTTAGAAATTGTTCAATGTTTTTTTAAATGAAGAAATATTCGTATTCTTTCTAAGTGTCACTAAGGTGGACTCTAGTCTTTAGGTGCGTGTGAATGAGAGCGCTCCTCGTTGTTTTTCTCTGGTATTGAAAACAGTTTATTCCAACTTAAAATGTATCAATTATTTACATTTTAGGGTACCTGGGGTTGGATTAGAAACGTTGTTTTAAATGTTTGGACCAAGTTTACAGGTAATTTATTAGATCCTTTTTAGGCATGTTTTTGAACTCTGACATAGCGGCTGGATTAACAAGAAGTTTATCTTTTAAATTATGTAAAACACTTGTATAGTCATGAATATTTAATATTACGAATGTAGTATTTTTGAATTTCGCGCTCAAGCAATTTACCGGATGTTGTCAAATCGATCCCGTTAACGGGATTCTAGCTGTAGGGGATCCCTAAGAGGTTTTAATAGTCGCCATGGGTACAACAACACCAATGCACTTGCTAATAAACTCACTCACTGAATCAGCATATACATCAACGTTGTTGTTCGATGCTATCCGGAACATACCCCAGTCCACGTGATCAAAGCAATCTTGAAGCGTGGAATCAGATTGGTCGGACCAGCGTTGAAGAGACCTGAGCATGGGCGTTTCCTGTTTTAGTTTCTGTCTATAGACTGGGAGCAACAAAATGGAGTCATGGTCAGATTTGTCAAAAGGAGGGCGAGGTCGGGCTTTGTATGCGTTGCGGAAGTTAGAGTAACAATGATCCAGAATTTTAACAGTCCGGGTCGTGCATTCAATATGCTGATAAAATTTAGGTAGCCTTGTTTTAAGATTAGCCTTGTTAAAATCCCCAGCTACAATAAATGCAGTCTCGGGGTATGTGGTTTCCAGTTTACATGGAGTCCAATGAAGTTCTTTCAGAGCCGTTGAGGTGTCTGCATGGGGGGGATATACATGACTGTGATTATAATCGAAGAGAATTTTCTTGGTAGATAATGCGGTCGGCATTTGATTGTAAGGAATTCTAGGCCAGGTAAACAAAATGACTTGAGTTCCTGTATGTTGTTATGATCACACCTCAACTCGTTAATCATAAGGCATACACCCCCGCCCTTCTTCTTACCAGAGAGATGTTTGTTTCTGTCGGCGTATCCCGAGTGAGCCATGTTTCCGTGAAACAAAGAATGTTACCATCTCTGATGTCTCTCTGAAAGGCAACCCTTGCTCGGATTTCCTGTACCTTGTTGTGAAGAGACTGGACATTGGCGAGTAGTATACTCGGGAGCGGTGTGCCCGTCTACGGAGCCTGACCAGGAGACCGCTCGGGCTGCCCCTTCTGCAGCGCCGTTGTTTTGGGTC
Organism: Oncorhynchus tshawytscha; assembly: GCF_018296145.1. Classification (NCBI taxonomy): domain Eukaryota; kingdom Metazoa; phylum Chordata; class Actinopteri; order Salmoniformes; family Salmonidae; genus Oncorhynchus; species Oncorhynchus tshawytscha. Next base: position 73,917,939 of record NC_056433.1, read on the forward strand.
GCCTGCTGGGATCCGATCCATTGTCATGGGTGGTGGACCAAACATAGGATCCGCTTCGGTAAAGTCGTATTCCTGGTCATAATGTTGGTAAGTTGACATTGCTCTTCCATCCAATAGTTCCTCTCGGCTGTATGTATTAAGACTTAACATTTCCTGGGGTAACAGTGTAAGAAATAATACATAAAAAAACTAAATATGGCATAGTTTCCGAAGAACGTGAAGCAAGGCGGCCATCTCTGTTCTACAATGTAAAAAATAGTAAAAATAAAGAAAAACCCTGCAATGAGTAGTTATATATACAGTATATATTTTTCTGGACTCTGACATTGCTTGTTCTGATATTTCTTCATTTATTTATTTTTACTTTTTGGATTATGTAGTGTATTGTTAAGTGTTACCGTTGGAGCTCAATACACAAGCATTTCGCCGCACCTGCAATAACATCTGCAAATCTGTGTACTCGACCAATACATTTGGATTTTATCATGTTTGCTGATGACACGAAGGTAGTAGGCCTTATCACCGGCAACAATGAGACAGTCCACAGGGAGGTCAGTGACCTGGCAGTGTGGTGCCAGGACAACAACCTCTCCCTCAACGTAAGTAAGAACATGGAGTTGATCATGGACTACAGGAAGGGGGGGCGAGCACACCCTCCATCCACATCGACAGGGCTACAGCGGAGCGGGTCAAGAGCTTCAAGTTCCTCGGTGTCCAAATCACTAAAGACTTAAAATGGTCCAAACACATGCAATGAGTCGTGACGAAGGCAGGTTGAAAAGATTTGGCATCGGCCCTCAAAAACTTCTACAGCTGTACCATTGAGAGCATCTTGACTGGCTGCATCACTGCTTGGTAGGACCATGCCTCAGGACTACCTGGCATGATGACTCCTTGCTGTCCCCAGTCCACCTGGCCGTGCTGCTGCTCCAGTTTCAACTGTTCTGCCTGTGATTATTATTATTTGACCATGCTGGTCATTTATGAACATTTGAACATCTTGGCCATGTTCTGTTATAATCTCCACCCGGCACAGCCAGAAGAGGACTGGCCACCCCACATAGTCTGGTTCCTCTCTAGGTTTCTTCCTAGGTTTTGTCCTTTCTAGGGAGTTTTTCCTAGCCACCGTGCTTCTACACCTGCATTGCTTGCTGTTTGGGGTTTTAGGCTGGGTTTCTGTACAGCACTTTGAGATATCAGCTGATGTACGAAGGGCTATATAAATACATTTGATTTTGATTTGATATGGTAACTGCACCACCCCGATGGCATGGAGCTACAGAGGGTGGTGCGGACAGCCCAGTACATCACTGGAGCCGAGCTCCATGCCATCCAGGACCTCTACAGTGCATTTGGAAAGTATTCAGACCCCTTCCCTTTTCCACATTTTGTTACACTACAGCCTTGTTCTACATTTAATTTTCCCCTCATCAATCTACACACAATATCCCAAAATGATACATCGAAAACAGATTTTTTTTTACATTTTAGCAACAACAAAAAAAAGGACAAAAAATAAAATACCTTATTTACATAAGTATTCAGACCCTTTGCTATGAGACTTGAAATTGAGCTCAGGTGCATCCTGTATCAATTAATCATCCTGTTTTTCTACAACGTGATTGAAGTCCACCTGTTGTAAATTCAATTGATTGGACATCATTTATGGGCTCCCGAGTGGCACAGTGGTCTAAGACACTGCATTTCAATGCAAGAGGCGATACTGCTATGCCTGGATCGAATCCAGGCCGCATCACATCTGGCCGTGATTGGGATTCCAAAAGGGCGATGCGCAATTGGCCCAGCATCGCCGGGGTAGGCTGTCATTGTAAATAAGAATTTGTTCTTAACTGACTTGTCTAGTTAAATAAAGGTTCAATTTTTAAAAAGAATTGGGAAAGGCACACAATGAGAACTTGTTCTCAACTGGCCTACATGGTTAAATAAAGGTGAAATATGAAATAAAACACTCCTGCCTAAACAGTGCACTCAGAATGTATTCCAACTGGTCCGAAAGTTCACCTTCTAACAGAACAAAGACCTTAAGCATACAGTCAAGACAACGCAGGAGTGGCTTCGTGATACGTTTCTGAATGTCCTTGAGTGGCACAGCCAGAGCCAGGACTTGAACCCGATTGAACATCTCTGGAGAGACCTGAAAATAGCTGTGCAGCAATACTTCCCATCCAACCTGACAGAGCTTGAGAGGATCTGCAGAGAAGAATTGGAGAAACTCCCCAAATACAGGTGTGCCAAGCTTGTAGCGTCACACCCAAGAAGACTTGAGGCTGAAGGTGCTTCAACAAAGTACTGAGTAAAGGGTCTGAATACTTATGTAAATGTGATATTTATTGGGGGGGTTATACAATTGCACAAATTACTAAAAGCCTGGTTTTGATTTGTCATTATGGGGTATTGTGTGTAGATTGATGCGGATACAATCTATTTAATTAATTTTAGAATAAGGCTGTAAAGTAACCAAATGTGGAAACAGTGAAGGGGTCTGAATACTTTCAGAATGCATTGTATATCAAGCTATATGTGCTTCCGCACAGAAAGCAGTACCGGAGCATCAAGTCTGACACCAACAGGTTCCTGAACAGCTTCTATCCCGAAGCCAGAAGACTGATAAATAGCTAACAAAATGGCTACACAGACTATCTGCATTGACCCTTCTATTTTATGTTTGCACTATCTCTATGCACACTCACTCTGCACATTCTACACCCTCACTCACACTGACACTCCAACACAAACACACATTTCATTTGCTCTCTCACACACACACACACACACACACACACACACACACAACGAGCTGCTACTCTGTTTATCATATATCTTGATGCCTTGTCATCTTACCCCTATACATACAGTGCCTTGCGAAAGTATTCGGCCCCCTTGAACTTTGCGACCTTTTGCCACATTTCAGGCTTCAAACATAAAGATATAAAACTGTATTTTTTTGTGAAGAATCAACAACAAGTGGGACACAATCATGAAGTGGAACGACATTTATTGGATATTTCTAACTTTTTTAACAAATCAAAAACTGAAAAATTGGGCGTGCAAAATTATTCAGCCCCTTTACTTTCAGTGCAGCAAACTCTCTCCAGAAGTTCAGTGAGGATCTCTGAATGATCCAATGTTGACCTAAAAGACTAATGATGATAAATACAATCCACCTGTGTGTAATCAAGTCTCTGTATAAATGCACCTGCACTGTGATAGTCTCAGAGGTCCGTTAAAAGCGCAGAGAGCATCATGAAGAACAAGGAACACACCAGGCAGGTCCGAGATACTGTTGTGAAGAAGTTTAAAGCCGGATTTGGATACAAAAAGATTTCCCAAGCTTTAAACATCCCAAGGAGCACTGTGCAAGCGATAATATTGAAATGGAAGGAGTATCAGACCACTGCAAATCTACCAAGACCTGGCCGTTCTCTAAACTTTCAGCTCATACAAGGAGAAGACTGATCAGAGATGCAGCCAAGAGGCCCATGATCACTCTGGATGAACTGCAGAGATCTACAGCTGAGGTGGGAGACTCTGTCCATAGGACAACAATCAGTCGTATATTGCACAAATCTGGCCTTTATGGAAGAGTGGCAAGAAGAAAGCTATTTCTTAAAGATATCCATAAAAAGTGTTGTTTAAAGTTTGCCACAAGCCACCTGGGAGATACACCAAACATGTGGAAGAAGGTGCTCTGGTCAGATGAAACCCAAATTGAACTTTTTGGCAACAATGCAAAACGTTATGTTTGGTGTAAAAGCAACACAGCTCATCACCCTGAACACACTATCCCCACTGTCAAACATGGTGGTGGCAGCATCATGTTTTGGGCCTGCTTTTCTTCAGCAGGGACAGGGAAGATGGTTAAAATTGATGGGAAGATGGATGGAGCCAAATACAGGACCATTCTGGAAGAAAACCTGATGGAGTCTGCAAAAGACCTGAGACTGGGACGGAGATTTGTCTTCCAACAAGACAATGATCCAAAACATAAAGCAAAATCTACAATGGAATGGTTCAAAAATAAACATATCCAGGTGTTAGAATGGCCAAGTCAAAGTCCAGACCTGAATCCAATCGAGAATCTGTGGAAAGAACTGAAAACTGCTGTTCAAATGCTCTCCATCCAACCTCACTGAGCTCGAGCTGTTTTGCAAGGAGGAATGGGGAAAAATTTCAGTCTCTCGATGTGCAAAACTGATAGAGACATACCCCAAGCGACTTACAGCTGTAATCGCAGCAAAAGGTGGCGCTACAAAGTATTAACTTAAGGGGGCTGAATAATTTTGCACGCCCAATTTTTGAGTTTTTGATTTGTTAAAAAAGTTTTAAATATCCAATAAATGTCGTTCCACTTCATGATTGTGTCCCACTTGTTGTTGATTCTTCACAAAAAAATACAGCTTTATATCTTTATGTTTGAAGCCTGAAATGTGGCAAAAGGTCGCAAAGTTCAAGGGGGCCGAATACTTTCGCAAGGCACTGTATCTAACCCTACCACTCCAGTATCCCTACACATTGTAAAGATGGTACTGGAACTGACCCTGGACCCCCCCTTATATAGCTCACTTAATTTATTGTGTTCATTTTTCTATTTCTTGTGTGTCTGGTTGTAATAGCATTGTTGGGAAAGAGTAAGCAAAAAGGCATTTCACTTTTTTAGTGCATGTGACATTAAAACTTGAAACTTGTTGGACTGCTTTTCACTGCAAAGCAAGCCAGGATAGCCTCGATTCACTTTGAAAATCAGCGCCTGCTGAAACTGAACAGCAGGTTCTGAGAAGTGAAGGCGTTTGAACAGAACTCCTTTGTTTTTGCACAAGGACCACTACATAACCTAATGTACTCTGTACATGTTTATCAATCTAATGCATCATCTATAGCCCTTTTTCTATTTTAAGTGGGTTTGCACATTAATTTTGTGTTTCCATGATGTTCACAGTACTTCTACTTGAGTCGGATAGTACAGTTTCCACCCCTGCCCATATGTATAGCGCCTCAAAGCGTTGATACAGGATCATTTTCACCTTTCATAATGAATAATATTCTCCTGAGACGTTTCTTGAACACGGGTCCTGTTCTCAGATCAGAAAAGACAACACGCAGCAGAACATCTCTCTTAACTTTCTATGATTCACCATCCTCTTATCACAATTCTGCTCTTTGGTTTTCTCAAGGTCATATCGTGTGTTCACTAGTATTCATAATAGGAATAGTAACCATTTCTGAGTGCTTGGGGAGACTAAAACTTATGCATGTGTTATTGTGTTGAGTTATTAGTGTGACTGGGGGAGTCCATATACCATGTTAGAGAGATGTTATGAGATACAGTGATAGCGAGGGGATTGGTACTGACCGAGGCATCTCGAGATAGACCATAATGAATGAGGACACACGGTATAATAACCCCTGGTCTGTTTCACACTTACCACAACTTTAATATCACATCTTTAATGGAGTGCTTACTTGCGAAGCTCTCAGTCAGACAGAATGTGGGGGGAAAAAACTTAGTGAACTTCATAACTCATAATCAATTGCTTGCAAATCCTTCTTTCCTGGAAGGTCCTCAGTGAAATTGGATCCAGTCTTAAAAAATGGCTTTTTAACCAAAACATCTCAGATTGGCAATTGTGCCTGGTTTACACCCACACTGAAGCTGAACGGGGGGAGGCTCCAAGTTCCACCGCCTGTGTATGTGTCTGTGTGAAGACACTTTTCAGCTGTGCTGCTGTACTTCATCTTATTCCTCCATGTTAAACCAATCTCCCACACAGCTCCCAGCACAGATAGGATACAAGTACCAGCCTATTTAAAAGTACCAGCCTATTAAACTGTTTGGCAGGGAGAAACCTACATTGGCTATGGTAGTGAATGACATCACCTGGCACGGTAAATGAGAGGGCTGGCCAATGCTTAGAAAGATTGACATCATAAAGACAGAGAATTTTTATAAAGTTATAGGCAAAATAAGATAATATTCTGTGTGTTGTTTATGCACCTTCAATGAGTGGTGCAGCGGTCTAAGGCACTGCATCTCAGTGCTAGTGGCGTCACTACAGACCCTGGTTTGATTCTAGGCTGTATCACAACCGGCAGTGATTGGGAGTGTCATAGGGCGGCGAACAATTGGCCCATCATCGTCCGGGTTAGGGTTTGGCCAGGGTAGGCAGTCATTGTAAATAAGAATTTGTTCTTAACAGGCTTGCCTAGTTAAATAAAGGCTACATTTAAATAAAAATAATAATATTAAGATGATAATTAGGGGCAATCTGATAACCCCCGACAACAATTCTTCAAGAAGGCAATTTGGCTCAAAAATGTACCATCCATCTTTATGTTAAAAGGCGATTTCTCCTTTTTACATTCTACAAGCATATGTAACCTTTATTTAACTAGGCAAGTCAGTTAAAAACAAACTCTTATTTACAATGACGGCCTACGCCAACTAGACATAGCTAGCCTCTTATTTATTGGTACAATGTTACAGGGAGAATTTACAATAAAAAAAACACTTGAAAAGTAAAGTATGTGATTCAAGAGTGAACAAAGAGGTTGGAGCACAAAAAGGCCAGTTCATTCTTGTTAGTCTGTTTACATTTCACTCTTTCAAAGTCTCTCTATTCAAGAGCACTGAATAGGCAAACTAGATGACTGAGAAATGACACCCTGCTTATTAAAACACGTTTTATACATCTATTAAATAAACATAATATATGCACAATATCCTTTCAAATCTCATGGATATGGAACATTACATAGAATGGGACTAGTGGTCACGACTACCATAAATCAGAATAATAACCTTATACCACATACTATAATTGCTATAGAGGTCACACTCTACATACTTAACATTTCCTAATATTCACCTGTCCACACAGATTTACATTTTGGTGTGGGCATGAGTACAATTTCTGTAATTACTACATTTAAACAGTAAACAATATTAAAGTAGCATTGTTTATGCAAATACGATAATAGAAATGTTTGAGTACTTAAAAGTTGACATTTTAAATATTTAATTGTTGTCCAACACCACTTCACAACTTTTCTAAAATAAAAGAGCAAAGTAAGCTGTTTTTCATTTCATATTTTCCTAATCACTCAAACAAAATATCAAAACAATTTCAAAAACAGGTGGGTTATAGTTAACCCTGAAAAATGAATGTTACAAAACATTTTACACACTCCCTGCATAGAAAAACAGCCCTCTTCAGGGAGCGGTCAAAATGTACACAATTGTTACTGTACCTAAAGGGTCATGCTTTATCAATTTCACTCAGGGGGAGGGTTTAGTATTATTATTATTTTTAGTCCAGGACAGGGTCTTGAAATCTGTAACTGATTGTCGTATTGCTCAGGGTTTGAGAATTAGTTGGTTATTATAGTATCTCGATGTGTGCCCCTCATCCCTGATTCTCTGCTGGGTGAGCAATATCAAGTGTGCCTAGTGTAGTCTCAATCAAATGATCCATAGCCTATACTATAGGCTATAGACTATATGAAGAGCATGCTGGAAGAAGCAAAAAGCAAAGTTATATTCCTAAGAAAATGTTCTTCCTTCCCAAATCTTTTGTGCTGCTGGGATGGTGTATATAAAACTAGGCTACACTGCATTACACACCGCAATGGAAGAGCATTCCCAATCATGAGCCCTGGCCTGCCCTGCTCTTGCTGATGTAAACCTTTTTGTGCTGCCTCACCAATGACTGTGCTGTGTACGGAGGCACTTCAGGAGGTGAGTCAAAAGCTTCTTCAAACAATACAAAAAACATTTGTCAAAATAATTAAATATCTGTGCGCACGGACTAGGCCTACTGATGTCCTGTCCAGTTTGAGAGGGACAGCGTGAAAATGGGAAGGAGGACCGGAGGTAAGCTTGCTACTGCTATAATTGATTTTAATAAACAATATGTTTCATTGCCCATAACGAAGCTACTTATCAGAGTTATTGACCTCACAATAAGCCATAGTCATTTACATAACTGACATTACTATGAAGCGACAACTGCGGAGATGGACAGCGCATGGGTGCTTGGGAAGTAATGTTTGATTCTGTCACTATCAATTGACATTTGACATTTCAACAGGCTACTACAACATACTAACTCTAAATCAGTCAGGAGCAAGCCAGAAAGCCCAAGAAGGAACAAAAATGAATTATTTAGGCTATAGTATTATTTCAAGGCTATAGCCTGGCATTTAGGAAAATCAATTGTGAAGCATTTGTGACACTACAGGCTGGCAGAAGTGCTCAGCATTTCAACAACACAACAGCCCCTCAACAACACACCTATAAATTTCGCATTTGCCCACTATAATATTTATAGATTTTTTTAAATAGTTACTTCGAATTAAATAATAATGAAACAAAAACTGCCTTACAGTCATTATATAGTGCCTTTGAATTCACTTTTAGAAACACGAGTTTGGCCAGTCTAGCTTGAGGATCATGCGGTGAGCTATGCATGCCTAGTTTGTTCATTTAGTCTAGCAGATGCTCTTATATTCCCATGCCCTTATCACAGTCAACACAAATGTATTTTGTAACAACAATATCATGGAATAACATACATTTGAAAATTATAGTTTCCCAATTTCAAAAAAGTTACAAGTGTATGTAGCCCTACCTGATGATATGCGGCTGCTGTGTTAAAACAACAAATGTATTTTTCTCGAATTCAATGATGATCAGATGCTTCAGTTGTCACGGGTTCTGTTGGGCTACATTTTTACAGTTGATAGACAACTTCAGCACTGTTCCAAACTTTGACTATCCTCTTTTTTAACAATAGCCTGTAAAAAATCTAAACATCTCCAGTGTTGCTCTGTTGTGGTATTAAAAAAGATTCTGTTGTCTACAGTCATGTGAAATTATGTAGAATTGCATGAAATGCATTCATAAGATGCTAGTTTTTCACAGACCGCAAATAAGATGATAGATTCATGCACTTCTTTTATTAAAATGGATATATTTTCACCCCTACCCTTGTCCGCAGTAGTCGGCGAATCCACAACTTTCTGGCTACTTTGCCATGTAATGCTTCCAAAATGAAGAACAGTTTTTAAAAGTGCATATCTAAGGCTCTGGTCTGTCTTAGGAGTGAGGGTAAACATTAGGCATGTTCTCCACTCTCCAATTTATGTTTCAATTATTATTCGGGGTATAGGGGAGGGTCACGTTTTTTTTCAAGCGTTCATGGAGGGTAGGGTCAAAAATAGATTTCCCTGAAGGGAGGTCAGATTCTCTCCAGGTATTCCTCATTATAAATAATGTAGTCCCTTAAAAGGCTAAATACTTTACAAAACATGAAACATTTGACAGCCCTAAAAACAGTCATTGATTTGGTATCTATACTAAGTGAGTTTCGCAACTCTTTAGTCCAACTAAAGAGAGCTGGACCCAGAAGAGACCGGTGAGAAAAAAATCAGGCCAGAGCCAGGTCAGTTCTGCAGTACGTAGTGGAATATGGGTCAATCACACTCTCGCACGCTCTCTCTTATGCTCTGTTGCTCACATTTACAAAAGAAAAACTAAAGTGTGGCAGTGTATAGAACCAGGAACCAGGTCAATGGGGTTTGTTAGAGAGAGCAGAACCCTCAGAGCAGTAGGGCAGGATGACCCCAATGATCAAGAACTGCCTGCCTCCTGGCTAGGTGACATCAGACGAAATTAAAGGAAACTGAACAAATGGTGTGAAAGCTCCTTCATACAATGCCTTTGTACATTTGAGTTTCAACCCTGACTGGCACAGGAGTCTATCTAGAAAACAAACTCTCAATAACCGGTGTTAGGCAGAAAGTAGACAGATACTTTTTAAAATTCCAATAGACATGGAATTTAGCTGATTTTCAGTGTTCCTGTACGACAAATATCTACAAACGTTTTGACTTTGGAGTCTGGCATGACAAACCTCCAGCCTGCACATCCTGAGACCAACTTCTGTCTATTTCCTGCCAACACATCGCCGCTGTTCACACAATAAACCTGAGAGGTCGCCTTAAAGGAAAAATTCCCCCAAAACCACATTCCTATGATTTACAGTGTTACATAACACTAATATTTGAGAATAATATTTCTGTGAACAAATGTTGGTAGCAACATGTGAAAATTGTTGTGGAAATCAGTTGCAGCTCAAATCGACCACAAATCCACAAAGCAATGCTCTCTCTATGGGCTGGCTAGTTGGCTGGCTCACTAGCTACATAGCTAACTAGCAAACAAGGCTACACACAATAATACCAAAGTCAATATCAGCATGTGAAGTAGTTAGTTGTAAAATCGCCAATCTCACCATGTTCAACCTGCTGATCGATGTTCCTCACAGAGTGGAGACTGACATTCGCAACACCACCACGTAATGCACCCTGGACTGAAGAGTCAGACAAATAGTTATACGTTAGACCCTCTGTTAAATCACACATTTCTCCAGGTAGGAATATTGCAAAAATATAAATCAATGGCTCTCATTTGAGAGAAGACAACCTCCCGCGTTATGACATCAGCCAGTATTTAAATCTGACATGTATGATAGAGGTTTTGGCGATCTAAAAGGCGTATCCCTATTAACTTCCAGTGTAGTGAGAGCGGCTTAATCTTAATGCTACGCCAGACAAATTTCACCCTGCTTCAACGGCATGAAAACATGAAAGGACCCAGGGAATCGATAGAACATTGTCCAGAGATGCACAAAAATAACATAACATTCAATTGGTGAATCTTTACTTTAAGACATCTGATCAATGTTTCCCCTTCCTTAACCTCTACCGCGTGCGTCCCCAACAACCGGATATTCCAGTTCAGGGGAAATGTAAAGAGCCTATGGATGTTTTGGACGTTAACAAGGCGACACTCCTTAACTTCTCCTCCACATTTACTGGATTGGTTGAACAGTGTGGAAGAGGACCTCCCCTGACAGTTTTTTTCCTTCTCGTCAAGACCAGTATGTAGGGGATCTAGTTTCAGGCGTTTATTTTACTCCTGCTACGTTAGGTTACCCCTTCCTCAACATAAATCTACCATGACCATGGAACCGTAAAAGAGAAAGACTGCCTCCCTCGGCCCCTAGAAAACGGGGTCAGCAGTAGTCCAAAAAGAGTCTCCGGACTATGCATGGCCCCAGTTGGTTGGTATTATGAAACTTTGTAATCAGTAGCTCCCTCTATCTATCTATCCCCCTCCAACCCTTCATGCCCATCTAGGAGTAAACCAATTCTAAAGAGGGAGAATCAAACCTATTTCAGTGTTTATTAGTAAGAGAGTTTATTTAGTAGAAATCACTTTAGCATCATCAGTGGGTCAGATGGTCAGAGTCATAACAACATGGCTGAAAGTAACACAGTAACAAAGTAGGGAAATGTATGCACTCACTACTTACTGTAAGTCGCTCTGGATAAGAGTGTCTGCTAAATGACTAAAATGTAAATGTAACATTCAGTGGTCCAGCCATTCAGTCCTGTTTTAGATATAATATCAGCTTCATAATGAGACAGTATCAATGTTTTTACGCTTGTTCATGACACCAGGGAACATTCCACACCTGAGAGGCACTTCACTGTTTTATCCAGTCATCTCTCAAAGGCTGAATAGGGAGAAATTACTGTGTTGCACAGCTCTGAGACCATACAAGACATGATTCATCCTGTCCCAATTGTCAAGAGCAATTGTATTTCCATTACCAATACACACATGAAACTTAAAAGAGGAAAAAGGTCAGAAATCGCAGGAGGGGCTTGATTCAATTAATGACATCATACAAACATATTCTGTGAGTCATAATAAATCAGTTTGAATAAATATAAAATTACACAGTTGGAGAGAGTAGACTACACCCCTATGGTATATCTCTAGTCTAATGTGTTCTGGTCCTTAATATATTAGAAAAAGACAGAGGGGGTCAGAGAAAGAGAGGTAGATGTTGAAAACAGTATTTCTCTCCATCCATCATTCCATCTCTACTACCATCGTTTCCTCCTACAGTGCGCCCCCTCCCCCTCCTCACACTACTAGTTGGATGGTGGGGGCTGCTGTTGAGCTACAGAAAATGTAGAAGTTACCCCTTAGTGCAGGTCTTGGACCAGGTTTGTTGTTGTAACCCTTAGTGGTTAAGGTTAGGATTGTGATATGATGCACTGATCCTAGACCAGCGCTAGGGCGGTAACCTCTGCCTCACCCCAGGTTCTACCTCACAGCTTGGCTTTGCCTGGCTGGAGCTGCAGACTCTGGAGCTTCATGGCCATTCCCATGTTCCCTGTGATCTTCAGCTTGCCCTGGAAGAACGCCTGAGGATCAGAAGAGAGAGTCAGTCATTAGAACCAGAACAGAGAGAGTGAGAAACTTGTCCCGACAGTAAATCTCTAAGACAAAAATAATGGTGTTCCAAAAAAGGTCCAGTTGTCAGGACCACAAATACAAATTCCATTTAGACACCGTTGCCCTCGAGCACAGAAAAAAACTATACAGTGCATTCAGAAAGTATTCTGACCCCTTAACTTTCACATTTTGTAACGTTACATCCTTATTCTAAAACGGATCAAATAGTTTTTTCCCCCCTCATCAATACACACACACACAATACCCCATAATGACAAAGCAAAAAAGGTTGAGACATTTTTGCAAATGTATAAAAAAAACTGAAATATGACATTTACATAAGGATTCAGACCCTTTACTCAGTAATTTGTTGAAGCACCAGTGTGATGGCGATTGCATCGTCTGTGGACCGGTTGGGGCGGTATGCAAACTGAAGTGGGTCTAGGGTGGCGGGTAAGGTCGGGGTGATATGATCCTTGACTAGCCTCTCAAAGCACTTCATGATGACAGAAGTGAGTGCTACGGGGCATTGGTCATTTAGTTCAGTTATCTTTGCCTTCTTGGGTACAGGAACAAAGGTAGCCATCTTGAAGCATGTGGGGATGACAGACTGGGATAGGGAGCGATTGAGTATGTGCGTAAACACACCAGCCAGCTGGTCTACGCATACTCTTAGGACACGGCTAGGGAGGCCGTCTGGGCCAGCAGCCTTTCGAGGGTTAACACGTTTAAATGTCTTACGTCGGCCACGGAGAAGGAGAGGCCACAGTCCTTGTTAGCGGACTGCGACGGTGGCACTATATTATCCTCAAAGCAGACAAAGGAGGTGTTTAGTTTGTCTGGAAGAGTGACGTCGGTGTCCGTGACGTGGCTGGTTATCTTTTTGCAGTCTGTGATTTCCTGGAGACCCTGTATCAGAAATACAGCGCAGACATTGTTAATGTTGCAAATTACTATTGTAGCTGGAAACGGCTGATTTTTACAGAGGCCCATTATCGGCAACCATCACTCCTGTGTTCCAATGGCACGTTGTGTTAGCTAATCCAAGTTTATCATTTTAAAAGGCTAATTGATCATTAGAAAACCCTTTCGCAATTATGTTACCACAGCAGAAAACAGTTGTTCTGATTTAAGAAGCAATAAAACTGGCCTTCTTTAGAGTAGTTGAGTATCTGGAGCATCAGCATTTCTGTGTTCGATTACAGGCTCAAAATGGCCAGAAACAAAGGACTTTCTTCTGGAACTCGTCAGTCTATTCTTGTTCTGAGAAACTGAAGATCTCGTAAATCGATCTCGTAAATGCACCCTTCACAGAACAGCGCCAACTGGCTCTAACCAGAAAAGAAACAGGAGTGGGAGGACCCGGTGCTCAACTAGTCAAAAGAAGGGCAGTTTTATTGCTTCTTTAATCAGAACTACAGTTTTCAGCTATGTCGGCCTTCCGCATCGGCCCACATCGGCCTTCCGCATCGGCGGTGGAAGGTGACCGAGCTACAGCGGTGTTTGTCAGATCATGAGACATCCTGAAAATCGGAAATGTCTGTAGAGTCCGAACGGTTTGGCTTACAAACTAATATGAACACAATGGAAAGATGACTCACACAAACCCGATGGTGTTCACCCACAAGTGGCACGGGACTCGTCTGATGGTAACCCATACAAATTAATGGAAATACGGAGGTAGTTTTGTGGCAACCAAAATAAGAGGTTAAATGTGTCCAAAAAAACAAGGATATTTCCTGAGCTTTCTTATATCTCCTACAGATTATGATTTCTTTTAATACTGTCTTTTTTGCGATTTATGAATGTGGTATTCAATGTATTTCTATGGGAACTTAAATACTTAAAAAACAAATACATATATACAGTACCAGTCAACATTTTAGACACACTTAGTACAAATAAAGGAAAACCCTTGAATGAGTATCTTCTACATTGTAGAATAATAGTGAGGACATATCTATCAAATAACATATGGAATCAAGTAGTAACCAAAAAAAGAAAAAAGAAAAGTTAAATATAAAATATATTTTGATTTGTTTGAGAGTCCTCAAAGTAGCCAACCTTTGCCTTGATGACAGCCTTTGCATTATCTCAACCAGCTTCATGAGGTAGTTACCTGGAATGCTTTTCCAACAGTCTTGAAGGAGTACCCACATATGCTGAGCACTTGTTGGCTGCTTTTCCTTCACTCTGTGGTCCAACTCATCCCAAACCATCTCAATTGGGTTGAGGTGATTGTGGGGGCCAGGTCATCTGATGCAGCACCATCACCCTCCTTCTTGGTCAAATAGCCCTTACACAGGCTGGAGGTGTGTTTTGGTTCATTGTCCAGCTGAAAAACAAATGATAGTCCTACTAAGCGCAAACCAGATGGGGTGGCGTATCGCTGCAGCATGCTGTAGTAGCCATGCTGATTAAGTATGCCTTGAATTCTAAATAAATCACAGTGTCACCAAAGTACCCCCACACCACCTCCTCCTCCATGCTTCACGGTGGGAACCACACATGCGGAGATCATCCGTTCACCTACTCTGCGTCTCACAAAGACACAGCGGTTGGAACTAAAAATCTCAAATTTGGACTCAGACCAAAGGACATATTTTCATTGGTCTAATGTCCATTGCTTGTGTTTCTTGGCCCGCGCATGTCTCTTCTTATTATTGGTGTCCTTTAACAGTGGTTTCTTTGCAGCAATTCGACCATGAAGGCCTGATTCACGCAGTCTCTGAAAAGTTGATGTTGAGACGTGTCTGTTACTTGAACTCTGCAGCCCAAATAAATGCTTCACAATCTAAGTTAAAGTAATGAACAATTCCTCTGCAGTAGATGTAACTCTGGGTCTTCCTTTCCTGTGGCGGTCCTCATGAGAGCCAGTTTCATCATAGCGCTTGATGGTTTTTGCGACTGCACTTGAAGAAACTTTCAAAAAGTTATTGAAATGTTCCAGATTGACTGACCTTCATGTCTTAAAGTAATGAGGGACTGTTGTTTCTCTTTGCTTATTTGAGCTGTTCTTGTGATAATATGGACTTGGTCAATTACCAAATAGGGCTATATTCTGTATACCACCTCTACACAACCGACTGGCTTAAACGAATTAAGAAGGAAAGAAATGCCACAAATTAACAAGACACACCTGTTAATTGAAATGCATTCCAGGTGACTACCGCATGAAACTGGTTGAGAGAAGGCCAAGAGAGTGCAATGCTGTAGTCAAGGCAAAGAGTGGCTATATTGAAGAATCTCAATTATAAAATATATTTTGGTTTGTTTTACACTTTTAGTTACTACAAGATTCCTATTGCATTATTTCATAGTTTTATGTCTTTACTATTATTCTACAATGTAGAAAATAGTAAAAAATAAAGAAAAACTCTGGAATGTGTAGGTATGTCCAAACGTTTGACTGGTACTGTATGTTATACCTAAAGGGGTCCTAATATTCTAAATCAATTAGCCAAATGATCCAGGGTATGAACATTTAAATCAATTCCATATGTTAGCTCAGTAGAGCTACCCCGACCTACACAGAAAAAATATATACAGTTGAAGTCGGAAGTTTACATACACCTTAGCCAAATACATTTTCACTCAGTTTTCACAATTCCTGACATTTAATCCCAATAAAATTGTCCTGCCTTAGGTCAGTTAGCATCACCACTTTATTTTAAGAATGTGAAATGTCAGAATAATAGTAGAGAGAATTATTTCAGCTTTTATTTCTTTCATTACATTCTCAGTGGGTCAGAAGTTTAAATACACTCAATTAGTATTTGGTTGCATTGCCTTTAAATTGTTTAACTTAGGTCAAATGTTTCGGGTAGGCTTCCACAAGCTTCCCACAATAAGTTGTGTGAATTTAGGCCCATTCCTCCTGACAGAGCGGGTGTAACTGTGTCAGATTTGTAGGCCTCCTTGCTCGCAGACGCTTTTTCAGTTCTGCCCACAAATTTTCTATGCGTTTGAGGTCAGGGCTTTGTGATGGCCACTCCAATACCTTGACTTTGTAAGTATGCTTGGGGTCATTGTCCATTTGGAAGACCCATTTGCGACCAAGCTTTAACTTCCTGACTGATGTCTTGAGATGTTGCTTCAATATATCCACATCATTTTCCCTCATCATGATGTCATCTATTTTGTGAAGTGCACCAGTCCCTCCTGCAGCAAAGCACCCAAACAAACATGATGCTGCCACCCCCATGCTTCACGGTTGGGATGGTGTTCTTTGGCTTGCAAGCCTTCCCCTTTTTCCTCCAAACATAATGATAGTCATTACAGCCAAACAGTTCTATTTTTGTTTCATCAGACCAGAGGACATTTCTCAAACAACTACGATCTTTGTCTCCATGTGCAGTTGCAAACCAGTCTGGCTTTTTTATGGCGGTTTTGGAGCAGTGGTTTCTTCCTTGCTGAGCGGCCTTTCAGGTTATGTCGATATGGGACTCGTTTTACTGTGGATATAGATACCTTAACACATGTTTCCTCCAGCAGCTTCACAAGGTCCTTTGCTGTTGTTCTGGAATTGATTTGCACTTTTCCCACCAAAGTACCTTCACCTCTAGTAGACAGAACACGTCTCCTTCCTGAGCGGTATGACGGCTGCGTGGTCCCATGGTGTTTATACTTGCGTACTATTGTTTGTTCATCTGTACAAACAATAGTACGCGTGGTACCTTCAGGCATTTGTAAATTGCTCCCAAGGATGAACCAGACTTGTGGAGGTCTACAATTATCTTTCTGAGGTCTTGGCTGATTTCTTTTGATTTTCCCATGATGTCAAGCAAAGAGGCACTGAGTTTGAAGGTAGGCCTTGAAATACATCCACAGGTACACCTACAATTGACTCAAATGATGTCAATCAGATTCTTCTAAAGCCATTTAGAAGCCAATTTTCCAAGCTGTTTAAAAGGCAGTCAACTTAGTGTATGTAAACTTCTGACCCACTGGAATTGCGACACAGTGAGTTAAGTGAAATAATCTGTCTGTAAACAATTGATTGAAAAATTACTAGTGTCATGCACTAAGTAGATGCCCTAACCGACTTGCCAAAACTATAGTTTGTTAACAAGAAATTTGTGGAGTGGTTGAAAAACAAGTTTTAATGACTCCAACCTAAGTGTATGTAAACTTCCGACTTCAACTGTATCTTGCACACACAATTCATCTCTCCAAACTATTCTTTGTCAAAGTGCAGCCCCTTCGTCAAAGTGCAGGGGGACTCCAATTTGTGGAAAGTAAATCCCCTGCAGTCAACAAAGCAGGGAAATAGTATTCTTGAGCTGGTTGGAAAACAACACGAATGGAAATTATTCCTGATTCTGCGTTTCACTCCAGTAGTGTGTGCTCCTGCCTGGTTTAAAGAGTTAAAGTGGAGATTAATGTCAGAGTGGAAAGTGGGACAGCAGGAGGAGGAGCAGGAAGAGGAGGCTCTACAGACCAGATGGGCTTAAAGGAGGGCTGGGGACTGACTGTGTCATGTGTGGCAGCCAGCAGTGGCACAGTGACTCTGTCCCCCACATTCCGCTTGTAGGATGGAAATCATGACTGAGTCTTTACATTTGTATGAAAAGAAACTAAAGCGAGTACAGAACTCAACGGACACATGGTAACAGAAGCCTTGAAGGTGTCCTTAGTTCCAAAGACACATATCCTCTGTTATAAAAGAGGCTTTGTATAAACCGAGCATAGAAGAAGAAGAAATAGACTCATGGTCAAAACAACCTTCTGGAAAATAATAATAGAGAATAGTAACAAGTATGACATCATTGTACAATGAAGGTCACTATGAACTGACCATACATACAGCGCAAGGCAACACAAAATAGCTGAGTTTGCATACTACAACATGGTAAAAGAAATTCTACTCAATAACACATACCTACACGCCGAGCAAATTAAAAGTAAAATAATACGGACATTAACCAGACGTTGACCGCAGCCTTACTCATATTGAACCCATTATTTTTTATTACAGAACATGTCCCAATTACCGAAACAATAAGGGTAATAGGCTCTTTTAAGTTGAGCACTTGTCAGGAGGCTAATGCCCTGTCTGTTCCTCTGGGAACCCAGTAGAACAGAGGGTGTTCTTTTGTGTCTGTATGCGATGACTCAACACTATTCATGTCAGCTACTACAGCGACTGATATTACTGCAACACTTAAAGAGTTGCAGTTAGTTTCAGAGTGGACTGCAAGGAATAAGTTAGTCCTAAATATTTCTAAAACTGAAAGTATTGTATTTGGGACAAAACATTCACTAAACCATAAACCTCAACTAAATCTTCTAATAAATAATGTGGAAATTGAGCAAGTTGAGATGACTAAACTGCCTAGAGTAACCATGGATTGTAAACTGTCATGGCCAAAACATATTAATTTAACAGTAGCTAAGAATGTGGAGAAGTAGGTCCATAATAAAGCGATGCTCAGCCTTCTTAACAACACTATCAACAAGGCAGGTCCTACAGGCCATAGTTTTGTCACACCTGGACTACTGTTCAGTCATGTGGTCAGGTGCCACAAAAAGGGACTTAGGAAAATTGCAATTGGCTCAGAACATGGCAGCGTGGCTGGCCCTTGGATGTACACAGAGAGCTAATAATAATATGCATGTCAATCTCTCCTGGCTGAAAGTGGAGGAGAGATTGACTTCATCACTGCTTGTATTTATGAGAGGTATTGACATGTTGAATGTACCGAGCTGTCTGTTTGAACTACTGGCGCACAGCTCGGACACCCATGCATACCCCACAAGAGGTCTCTTCACAGTCCCCAACTCGATGACAGACTATGGGAGTTCTATGCACAGTACTACATAGAGCCATGACTACATGGAACTCTATTCCACATCAAGTAATCAGTAAAATTAGATTTTTAAAAAACAGATAAAAATACACCTTATGGAACAGCAGGGACTGTGAAGCTACACAAACATAGGCACAGACATATGCATACACACACGATAACATACGCACACATGGATACTGTAGATATGTGGTAGTGGTGGAGTAGGGGCCTGAGGGCACACAGGGTGTTGTGAAATCTGTGAATGTAATGATTTAAAAAATTGTATAAACTGCCTTAATTTTGCTGGACCCCAGGAAGAGTAGCTGCTGCCTTGGCAGGAACTAATGGGGATCCATAATAAATACAAATACCTTTGCCTTTTCCCCCCCAGGTCCCTTTAATGGATGGACAAACAGGTGTGCATGGGGGCCAAGGAAGAAGGAAGCCACTTCTAAAGGAGCCATGAAGACTTAACCTGTTCCCAGATCTGTTTCTGCTGTCCGGCCAAGTCCTATATATGGTGGTTGTCATGACAAACAGCACAAACGGGTCTGGGACCAGGATAATAAAGATCTGCTGGGCCCCATAGCAAGAGTCTATGAAGTCAGTCAATCAGTGAAGCTTGTTACCTAGCATACCTTATTTCACAATTAACCATTGACCTATGGTGGACTCAGAGTACACGAGAGAAGAAAAGCAACATTTCAGCACAATCATCCTAAATTGTCATAAGAAATGACATGGTGTTTTTGGTCTAACAGTAGCCTGACATTATCTATGCTATTATAGTCGGTTTGCTGTGTAGAATACTAATTAATCATTAAGTGATCTTAAGAGACACCACACCATTCTGAGAAGTGGCAGAACGTCCCTCCGCTGCTCACCGGCAGCACTACACCCTTGTTTATAATGGTTGAATAACTTCGGGAGTTTCACGTTACCACAGCTCTACAAACTAAATGGTGCATTCAGTTGACAACCATTTTTTTCTTTTTTTACACCATTGCAGCAGAGCAAAAGTTTTGGGGCTGACCCAAAATCATTTGGGCTAAAGCCCCAAAAGTCAGGTCCTGGTGACGTCCATGTGCAAGGTTATAACCATGAGACTGACTGAAATACAGAGTATTAACTCCCTCAAATCAAGGCCAAAACTTACTGTCTGTGGGTTCATTTTCCCCGTCATCAAGGCCAGCAGGTCTGCATCTGACATGGAAATGGTGCAATCTGCTTTCTTTGCTAGAAAGGGGTCGAAGGAGAGGAGGGGTAGATGAAGGAAGAGAGAATTACAGCGAGAGAAAAAAAAACACTTGTTTATAAATCATAAAATACATTGAAAACCACAAAAATCATGATACAGCCTGTGAAAATACAACTAGATATTTCCCCTCCACACGTTTCTTTGTGAATTCAGCTCATTTACATTCTCACTCTCAATGTGGACCAAACCGCTAATTCTGACCTGTTGTTGTGGATGCGGCCCTGCTGTTCTTACCTGTGTCATTGTGAACGCAACCCTTGCCATTCTTCACGTCCACTATCCAGGTCGCTTCCTGACCATCCGGACCATCCTTCACCTTAAAGGAAAACACCCCTCCAATCTTCTTCACAAATGACTCCCCATCCTACAGAGAAATACAAGGTAGTCATAACAATTAGGAAAATAAGTACTGTGTTCATCAATAACAAAAGCTGTTTATATCGTCATATCCAAAGATGAAGGACACTAAATATTTTTCTTATTGACCTAAACAAAACATTTCACATCCAGTTAAACAATCTGTTTTATCCATGTGCTTTATAAAATCAATAAAATAACAAATCATTCACTGAAACCACACTGAAAACACAGACACTGAAAACACAGACATGCTACTCTTACATTAACGATCAATTAGGCTACTGGACAACTATTTTCTGAACATGTTTAACAAGGATTTTCTTTTTTTCCTGTAATATTGTATTATTCTGTGGATAATCAGATACATAGCAGTGGAATAACATAATGCCAAAACACAGAGAGATCCTAATGGGAACCAGAGAGCACCGCACCACTGCTGCCAGACAGACTTACACAAGGATGGAAAATCTAAAAGTAGGACAACAGAGGAAAACCTCCTTGAGTGGAAATGATGTCACACATCCAGAGTCAAAAGAGTTGCAGACTAGTTTAGTTACATTTAATCCTGTCTATATACAGTACCAGTCAAAAGTTGACACCTACTCATTCAAGGGTTTTCTTTATTTTTACTATTTTCTACATTGTAGAATAATAGTAAAGACATCAAAACTATGAAATAACACATGGAATCATGTAGTAACCAAAAAACAGTGTTAAACAAATCTAAATATATTTTATATTTTTCAAAGTAGCCACCATTTCCTTGCTGACAGCTTTGCCCTCTCTTGGCATTCTCTCAACCAGCACATGGAATGCATTTCAATTAACAGGTGTGCCTCGTTAGAAGTTAATTTGTGGAATTTCTTTCCTTCTTAATGCATTTCAGTCAATCAGTAGTTGTGACATGGTAGGGGTGGTACACAGAAGATAGCCCTATTTGGTAAAAGACCAAGTCCATATTATGGCAAGAACAGCTCAAATAAGCAAACAAAACAACAATCCATCATTACTTTAAGACATGAAGGTCAGTCAATACAGAACATTTCAAGAACTTTAAAAGTTTCTTCAAGTGCATTTGCAAAAACCAGCAAGCACTATGATGAAACTGGCGCTCATGAGGACCGCCACAGAAAAGGAAGACCCAGAGTTACCTCTGCTGCAGAGGAATTGTTCATTAGAGTTACCAGCCTCAGGAATCGCAAGCCAAATAAATGCTTCAGAGTTCAATTAACAAACACATCTCAACATCAACTGTTCAGAGGAGACTGCGTGAATCAGGCCTTCACGGTTGAATTGCTACAAATAAACCACTGTTAAAGGACACCAATAGGAAGAAGAAACTGGATTGGGCCAAGAAACACGAGCAATGGACATTAGACCGGTGACAATCAGTCCTGTGGTCTGATGAGTCCAAATTTGAGATTTTTGGATACAACACCCGTGTCTTTGTAAGATGCAGAGTAGGTGAACGGATGATCTCCGCATGTATGGTTCCCACCGTGAAGAATGAAGGAGGAGGTGTGATGGTGCTGGTGACACTGTCTGTAATAAATTTAGAATTCAAGGCAATCTTGACCAGCATGGCTACCACAGCATTCTGCAGCGATACGCCATCTCATCTGGTTTGCGATTAGCGGGACAATCATTTGTTTTTCAACATGACAACGACCCAAAACACACCTCCAGGCTGTGTAAGGGCTATTTGACCAAGGCGGGTGATGGAATGCTGCATTAGATGACTTGGCCTCCACAATCAACTGACCCAATTGAGATGGTTTGGGATGAGTTGGACCGCAGAGTGAAGGAAAAGCAGCCAACAAGTGCTCAGCATATGTGGGTACTCCTTCAAGACTGTTGGAAAAGCATTCCAGATGACTACCTCATGAAACTGGTTGAGAGAATGCAAAGGCTGTTATCAAGGCAAAGGGGTGGCTACTTTGAAGAATCTCAAATATAAAATATATTTTGATTTTTTTAGTTACTACTTGATTCCATGTGTACAAGTAGGTGTGTCCAAACCTTTGACTGGTACTCTATGTATAATAGACATCTAGTCGTGTATTTTGGACCTAACAGACTGCTGTTCACTGCTGGCTAGGCTGAGTTAAGGCAAGAGAGAGAAAGAGAGAGAGAAAAGAGAGAAAGAGAAAAGTGAAAGAGTGACAGAGGGAGAGAGAGTTCTGTCATCATCCAGCTTGTGATGTTTATAGTAGTGAGGTCAGAAGCAGAGCAACTGCAAATGAACACACAACTTTAGAGTGCAGAACCATTTATCTGATTGATTCAAACAGCATAACAACTTATATCATAAGCTAGATTTCCATCCAATTGGTGACAGATTGAGAGTATTCTAAAATCCGCAAAAAAAACAATGTGCATTTTCCCACCAGAGATTTGTTTCCATCAGATTGACTTGTTGCTTGAGACTGTGCTTGATGATGTAGTGCACATAAAAATACCTTTTGTGAGAAAATTCCCATGTACTGAATAAAAAAAATACTAGTTAAATGGGTTTCCATCACATTTTCAACTCTATGTTGCGTTTTATAGCAAGTGGGCCCACTACGGTATCGGCACATGCGTTCTAGCCAAGAGCGCTGTTGGCTAGAACGCAAGTATAACATCCATGATGAGATTATTATGGACAAAAGAGCAATATTATTTTGTCATATGGCAGCCAAGCATCGAAGATCATGTCACCAGAATAAGACCCTCGATATTTATTGGAAAAGAGCATCAAGCTCATTGCCTTGCACTTTCACCACCCTGTGAAGTTCATCATAGCTTATTGCATATGTAGCCTAATAAACTGCATGCTTTCCCAATGAGTGGTAGTGGGAAGACCACACAACATGTCATCACGTGACTTCAAGTTTACTTCGGTAGGTTTTTATATCAATATTTGTGCATAAACGCATTTCTCTCGCATAATTAATTGCACCGACAGAAAAATATCCCACCGTGTCTAGCGTATTGTGTTTTGTCAACATCGGGCCTGTCATTACATTTTTTTTATCCGACATGGATGGAAACCTTGTTATTGTATGAGGGAAAACGCCTGTTTCCGGGAATGAATCCAAGTGTGCTCCAGTCAAAGTCGAAAGAGTCTATAGGAACGGAAATGGTTCATCTTCTTCATGTAGGATCAATAGGTCATTTTCAATGTAACGTCACAATAAGGTGTAGCGTGTTCGATTTGCCTGCTTGTGAGCAAGGAGACCCACAGCTCTGCTTAAACCATTGACAACTGAGTGCCGTTTTCAAGGAACTTAAATAAATGTTAACTATTTGGTTGTAATATCATCACCTCTTAAAGAGCATGGCCAGACCTACACATTTCTGATTATTCTATGCAAATCAATGGCGCACATTTAGATCATCAGTTATACAGCAAGTAACTGTATGTCTTTCATGATCAGATATGTGAGGGTAGCCTTATGATATCTCTAAATATTGGCCACCATTAATTATATATATTTTTTTTAAACTTTATTTAAACATTGAGTCACCATTGAGACCAGGGTCTCTTTCTGCTGCAATCTGGTAAATTGTGTCACCATAATCAAGAACTGGCAGGAATGCTGGCTGTACAATCTGCTTCCTGCTATTTAGGGAGTCAAGATTAATTTCTAAAAAAGAAGCCCCCTTTAAATCTCATCTTGTTAACTAGCTCATCCATATGTTTTAAACATTATCTTTGTCAATCCAAATGCCCAGATATTTTTAGGTGGGAACCTGATCAATGGGAGAACCATCCAATGAATAAATATGTAGTCCATCTGAAACAATTAGTGATAGAAAATAAAAGTGAACTACACCTGACAACTATGAGTGGTTTAGGTTCCTTTCTCATCTTTTGTGGGCTCTGACTGTCTAACAGCAGAAGGGAGCATTTGCCGTGGTACTGTTAGCTGATCATCTGTTCCTTTGCAATCTTCTGTAATCTCTGATGAAGCAAAGTAAATGATGTTTGCTTAACTAGCTACATGTCAAATGGATAGGTACCTTCACATATGTGAAATGACATGATTATTGATGTTTACTGATCATGAAAAGCATGTATATTGAACAAAAACATAAACGCAACATCCAACAATTTCAAATACTTTACTAAGTTATGGTTCATAGAAGGAATTCATTCAATTGAAATAAATTAATTTGGCCCTAATCTTTGGATTTCACATGACTGGGAAGGCAGTCATGGGCACAGCCATGGGTGGGCCTGGGAAAGCATAGGCCAACCCACTTGGGACCAGGTCCACTCACTGGGGAGCCAGGCCCAGCCAATCAGAATGATTTTTTTTTTTTTACAGACAGAAATACTCCTCAGCACTGCTTCTTCTCAGACGATCCCACAGGTGAAGAAGACTGATGTGGAGGTCCTGGGCTAGAGTGGTTACACGTGGTCTGCGGTTGTGAGGCCAGTTGAATGTACTGCCAAATTATCTAAAATGACATATAGCTGGGGGTCTACTTGCCCGCCAGCAGCCAAATCGAATGTATTGTAATGTTTTATTGAAAACAACCTAAAAAAAATTAACCCTCATTCTATGGCTGTACTGTGGAGGAAATGGTCAGGTCACAATATTTTGTGACCTTTTCTGTGAAAAGGATCAAAAAGAGGTCTAAGCATTTTCATGTGAAAACGGGATGTGGGTTTGTAGCGTAAACTGCAATACATGACACCTGAAACAGATAGCACACAGTAATGAATGAAGATACCTCCTCCAGCTTCTTGTTGATCTCCTGGAAGACTGCATGGGCCTTGAAGCCCTCCAGGGTACGCTCTGCATTGGTGTTAACTGACTGGATCCTCTGAGAGCTGAGACACACACAGAGAAACCACACACAATTGACAGCATAACAGGAGGCATGCCATACATAGCCTGTGAGGCACAACTATAACAAAACCATTAGGATTATTCAGCAGGAGAAAAGAGAACTAGCATGGTAGTCTTAAACACGACGCTAGGCAACAGACTAATAGGATGGGGCTATATTACACAGGCGTACTAAGAGTCCTCATAAGGCTCTTGCCTCAGTCACAATATGACGGCGTTGTCTTTCAACTAGTCTAATTATCAGTGAGCGCAGTTCAAATGCAGAGAGCAGAAAACATGTCTGATTTAAATTTAAATTGTTGGCTCTGATTTGATTACATAATTAGACTTATCTGAAGCTTTATACATCTAAATGCAATTTGATGAACGCAATGCCAGTGCGTTAAAATTAATAACCTGCAAGCAAATGGATGAATTAAGATGCATTATATTCCTATTGAATCCACGTCAGGTTGGCAAGAGTTTTTTTATTTTTTATCTCGGGTGGTGTCATTTTCCGGTAAGTATTGCGCAAGTTAGGTGTTAGCACAGCAGTAAGTTAGCTGCTAACAGTAATGTCATTGTTTTGAATAAGCTAGCTATCAAGCTAACTTTACAGCTTGCAATTCACAAGGGTGACCCGAAACAGATGAATAATTCGAGGTAACGAGTGGCAATTAAAGGGCTGTGATAATTTTACTAACCCCAAGTATCTCACCTTACAACCTGCGATTCGCGCATTTTGTTATGTGAAACAACCATTGTTCAGAGGCCGACACAGCTGGTGTGCAACTCTGCCTGCTGTTGTGAACATAGAGATAGATAGAGGACTCCTTTTTGTATCTGACCTTATAGCGTCTGTGAAATCATTGCCTCAATGGCGCTGGCAATCTCCATTTTAAAGTAGTACATTTTCTTCTTCACGATTAGTTGATTCCTCCTGACCCCACCAAGAGGGAATGAAGTTGAAAGTCTCACCCGGTTAACTACATTAAAATGGTGGAAGCCCTCAATGTCGCTGCCCGTACTCAAACGTCTTTTGGCCACTAGAGGCCTCTACAATTCTCTATGGTTGTGAAACCACTTTATAGCTAGCTACCCGAAATTCCTTCTTTATGCTACTCCGCAAGACCCTACATGACGATAGCAGAGAGGGTGATGATTTGATCTTTAGTGCAGCACTCTACAGTTCTTGGAGGCGAAGATTTTTTATCCACAATTTCAAAAGTTGAGCTATTCAAATCACACATGTTCAATATTATTCTGGCGTAAACCCCTGATTTAACCAATGATACGCCTTGCTATGTTTAAGATGGATGCATTATTTATTTCATTGTTGTGATGTGTCTGAACAACGAATGTATATTGTATCTGAATTGGTGCTTATTACAAAAGGCACCGATTTTTGTTTTATTTAACCTTTATTTAATCAAGGAGTCACATTGAGATTAAAACTCTATTTCACAAGAGCCCTGTACACATTACAAAAAAAACAGACTATTAAAACATACACATGTGTATAAAACAATAATTCAGCACAATAAACAAAAATAAACATTTAATAAAAGCAATCACATTCAATTACATAGAGGTCCTCAATCAACATTTCCTCTTCTCCCACCCCTTCTGATGTGACTATCCCTGATGCTTCTCCCTCTTTTTCCCCTTCCCCGCTACAAAGTTTCTCCTTGCAGGCAGTCACTGAGTCCGAGGTGCTAAAGGAGCTCCTGAAACTTGACCCCAAAAAAATATCTGGGTCAGATGGTTTAGACCCTTTCTTCTTGAAGGTTGCTGCCCCTATCATTGCCAAGCATGTCTCTCCTTTCTGGGGAGGTTCCCATTGCTTGGAAGGCAGCCACGGTTTGTCCTTTATTTAAAAGGGGGGAGATCAAGCTGATCCTAACTGTTATAGGCCTATTTCTATGTTGCCCTTTTTATAAAAAGTGTTGGAAAAACTTGGCAATAATTAACTGACTGGCTTTCTTGATGATACTGTAAAGTACATGGAGAATAAGAACTTCCTCCCAGCTGCCCACTGCACTGAAGATAGGAAACACTGTCACCACTGATAAATCCACCATAATTGAGAATTTCAATAAGCATTTTTCTACGGCTGGCCATGCTTTCCACCTGGCTACTCCTACCCCGGTCAACAGCACTGCACCC
This sequence comes from Oncorhynchus tshawytscha, assembly GCF_018296145.1. Classification (NCBI taxonomy): domain Eukaryota; kingdom Metazoa; phylum Chordata; class Actinopteri; order Salmoniformes; family Salmonidae; genus Oncorhynchus; species Oncorhynchus tshawytscha. The sequence continues at coordinate 73,945,662 of NC_056433.1, forward strand.
CCAACAGCAACTCGCCCAAGCCTTCCCCATTTCTCCTTCTCCCAAATCCGTTCAGCTGATGTTCTGAAAGAGCTGCAAAATCTGGACCCCTACAAATCAGCCGGGCTAGACAATCTGGACCCTTTCTTTCTAAAATTATCTGCCGAAATTGTTGCCACCCCTATTACTAGCCTGTTCAACCTCTCTTTCGTGTCGTCTGAGATTCCCAAAGATTGGAAAGCAGCTGCGGTCATCCCCCTCTTCAAAGGGGGACACTCTTGACCCAAACTGCTACAGACCTATATCTATCCTACCATACCTTTCTAAGGTCTTCGAAAGCCAAGTCAACAAACAGATTACCGACCATTTCGAATCTCACCATACCTTCTCTGCTATGCAATCTGGTTTCAGAGCTGGTCATGGGTGCACCTCAGCCACGCTCAAGGTCCTAAATGATATCTTAACCGTCATCGATAAGAAACATTACTGTGCAGCCGTATTCATTGATCTGGCCAAGGCTTTCGACTCTGTCAATCACCACATCCTCATCGGCAGACTCGACAGCCTTGGTTTCTCAAATGATTGCCTCGCCTGGTTCACCAACTACTTCTCTGATAGAGTTCAGTGTGTCAAATCGGAGGGTCTGCTGTCCGGACCTCTGGCAGTCTCTATGGGGGTGCCACAGGGTTCAATTCTTGGACCGACTCTCTTCTCTGTATACATCAATGAGGTCGCTCTTGCTGCTGGTGAGTCTCTGATCCACCTCTACGCAGACGACACCATTCTGTATACTTCTGGCCCTTCTTTGGACACTGTGTTAACAACCCTCCAGGCAAGCTTCAATGCCATACAACTCTCCTTCCGTGGCCTCCAATTGCTCTTAAATACAAGTAAAACTAAATGCATGCTCTTCAACCGATCGCTACCTGCACCTACCCGCCTTTCCAACATCACTACTATGGACGGCTCTGACTTAGAATACGTGGACAACTACAAATACTTAGGTGTCTGGTTAGACTGTAAACTCTCCTTCCAGACCCATATCAAACATCCCCAATCCAAAGTTAAATCTAGAATTGGCTTCCTATTTCGCAAAACAAAGCATCCTTCACTCATGCTGCCAAACATACCCTTGTAAAACTGACCATCCTACCAATCCTCGACTTTGGCGATGTCATTTACAAAATAGCCTCCAATACCCTACTCAACAAATTGGATGCAGTGTATCACAGTGCAATCCGTTTTGTCACCAAAGCCCCATATACTACCCACCATTGCGACCTGTACGCTCTCGTTGGCTGGCCCTCGCTTCATACTCGTCGCCAAACCCACTGGCTCCATGTCATCTATAAGACCCTGCTAGGTAAAGTCCCCCTTATCTCAGCTCGCTGGTCACCATAGCATCTCCCACCTGTAGCACACGCTCCAGCAGGTATATCTCTCTAGTCACCCCCAAAACCAATTCTTTCTTTGGCCACCTCTCCTTCCAGTTCTCTGCTGCCAATGACTGGAACGAACTACAAAAATCTCTGAAACTGGAAACACTTATCTCCCTCACTAGCTTTAAGCACCAACTGTCAGAGCAGCTCACAGATTACTGCACCTGTACATAGCCCACCTATAATTTAGCCCAAACAACTACCTCTTTCCCAACTGTATTTTATTTATTTATTTATTTTGCTTCTTTGCACCCCATTATTTTTATTTCTACTTTGCACATTCTTCCATTGCAAAACTACCATTCCAGTGTTTTACTTGCTATATTGTATTTACTTTGCCACCATGGCCTTTTTTGCCTTTACCTCCCTTCTCACCTCATTTGCTCACATTGTATATAGACTTGTTTATACTGTATTATTGACTGTATGTTTGTTTTACTCCATGTGTAACTCTGTGTCGTTGTATCTGTCGAACTGCTTTGCTTTATCTTGGCCAGGTCGCAATTGTAAATGAAAACTTGTTCTCAACTTGCCTACCTGGTTAAATAAAGGTGAAATAAAAAAATAAAATAAAAAATGTCAATAGTATTCTCTCTGGTATGCAATCTGGTTTCTGCTTAGGTTATGGATGTGTCACTGCAACCTTAAAGGTCCTCAATGATGTCACCCTTGGTTCTATGCAATGTTGTGCTGCTATTTTTATTGACTTGGCCAAAGCTTTTGATACGGTAGACCATTCCATTCTTGTGGGCTGGCTAAGGAGTATTTGTGTCTCTGAGGGGTCTTTGGCCTGGTTTGATAACTACATCTCTCAAAGAGTGCAGTGTATAAAGTCAGAAAATCTGCTGTCTCAGCCATTGCCTGTCACCAAGGGAGTACCCCAAGGCTCAATCCTCCTCATACAAGTACTTGGGAGTATGGCTAGACAGTACACTGTCCTTCTCTCAGCACATATCAAAGCTGCAGGCTAAGGTCAAATCTATACTTGGTTTCCTCTATCGTAATCGCTCCTCTTTCACCCCAGCTGCCAAACTAACCCTGATTCAGATGACCATCCTACCCATGCTAGATTACGGAGACATAATTTATAGATTGGCAGGTAAGGGTGCTCTTGAGCGGCTAGATGTTCTTTACAATTCGGCCATCAGATTTGCCACCAATGCTCCTTATAGGACACACCACAGCACTCTATAATCTCTGCATACCCATCGCAAGACCCACTGGTTTATGCTTATTTATACAAATTTTAAAAACTCTTAGGCCTCACTCCCCACTCTCTGAGATATCTACTGCAGCCCTCATCCTCCAAATACAACACCCGTTCTGCCTGTCACATTCTGTTAAAGGTCCCCAAAGCACACACATCCCTGGATCACTCATCTTTTCAGTTCGCTACAGCTAACGACTGGAACGAGCTGCAAAAAACATTCAAACTGAACAGTTTTATCTCAATCTCTTCATTCAAAAACTCAATCATGGGCACTCTTACTGAGTTGGGGCTGCTTTGCGTGATGTATTGTTGTCTCTGCCTTCTTTCCCTTGTGCTGTTGTCTGTGCCCAATAATGTTTGTACCATGTTTTGTGCTGCTACCATGTTGTGTTGCTACCATGTTGTTGTCATGTTGTGTTGCTACCATGCTGTGTTGCCATGTGTTGCTGCCTTGATATGTTGTTGTCTTAGGTCTCTCTTTATGTAGTGTTGTGTTGTCTCTCTAGTCGTGATGTGTATTGTCCTATATTTATATACACTACCGTTCAAAAGTTTGGGGTCACTTAGAAATGTCCTTGTTTTTGAAGGAAAAGCAAATGTTTTATCCATTAAAATAACATCAAATGTATCAGAAATACAGTGTAGACATTGTTAATGTTGTAAATGATTATAGTAGCTCGAAACGGCTGATTTTAAATGGAATATCTACATATGCGTACAGAGGCCCATTATCAGCAACTATCACTCCTGTGTTCCAATGGTACGATGTGTTAGCTAATCCATGTTTATCATTTTAAAAGGCTAATTGATCATTAAAAAAACCTTTGCAATTATGTTAGCACAGCTGAAAACTGTTGTCCTGATTAAAGAAGCAATAAAACGGGCCTTCTTTAGACTAGTTGAGTATCTGGAGCATCCGCATTTGTGGGTTTGATTACAGGTTCAAAATGGCCAGAAACAAATATCTTTCTTCTAACACTCGTCAGTCTATTCATATTCTGAGAAATGAAGGCTATTCCATGCGAGAAATTGCCAAGAAACTGAAGATCTTGTACAAAGCAGTGTACTACTCCCTTCAGAGAACAGAGCAAACTGGCTCTAACCAGAATAAAAAGAGGAGTGGGAGGACCCGGTGCACAACTGAGCAAGAGGACAAGTACATTCGAGTGTCTAGTTTGACAAACAGACAGCTCACAAGTCCTCAACTGGCAGCTTCATTAAATAGTACCCGCAAAACACCGGTCTCAACGTCAACAGTGAAGAGGCGACTGAGATGCTGGCCTTCTAGGCAGAGTTCCTCTCAGAGTCCAGTGTCTGTGTTCTTTTGCTCATCTTAATCTTTTCTTCTTATTGGCCAGTCTGAGATATGGCTTTTTCATTGCAACTCTGCCTAGAAGGCCAGCATCCCAGAGTCGCCTTAGAAGGGGTGGGAGATTAGGAAATGTTGGAAGGGCAATGAGGCATGGCTGAATAAAATAGGAATCCTGTGGAATAAACTAAAGAACCCTATATATTTCTGCAGAGCACCTTTTTTCTAAGAGTGTTGGGATCGGGAGGCTATGTGAGAGGACGTGGGGGCAGGGGTGTTAGCAAATGACACTGCTGTTTATGCACAGGCCAGGCCGGGTCGACCTGTTTGTAATCTGCAGAATGGAGGCAAACATAACAGCAGAAAATCGCATCAGTCTAATGGGGGCTATGAACAGTCACACTCTTAGGGCAGGGAGCTAGGTTGAGGGATGGATCCAGGGAGGGGAAATTGATGGATGCAGTGGCTGCTGCTGGGGACAGGTGGGGGAGGATTTAAGGCAGAGCGTCAAACTCAAGCTGGCTTGATTACTCTCTCGCCCAACAGAAATGATAGGCTAACAGTTTTCCAAGCCGAGGTAAGCCAGACAATGTTTTGCTACTGCCGACTGCTTACTGCTGCGAGTGACAGTCTGTTGTTTTAGATAGGGGGAGCACAGCAGCACAGCATTGAGCGAACGCTTGCCTTGGCCAGACCAAACTATTCACCGATCAAGCATATGCTGCCCTCTGCTGGTATAGTATAAGTATTGTACTAAAACTGAACGTTGTCTATTTTCGTTTCAGGAAATAGTAACAAAAAACATTTGTTTGAACCCTTTCTATTTGTCACATTGTGGTCAGGCAGAGATCTACAATAACCCCGAATTTTAAAAATAAAAACATATTATTATGAGGAAAACATCACCTTGAATAGCAAACATGTACACTATTTATCATTATGTTGTGTATGAGATTAATCATGCATACGAAACTTACTTTGTCAAAGTACAGTAAATGTAAACAGAGGTCTGCAGTGCGCCATAGGGAACAAACTATAGTGTGTAATATTCCCCCGCTGACGTACCACAAGGTGTCAATATCCTGTAAAACACTTCCTCCTTCCGCCGTTACAAATCCTTGCCAATGTATTTCTGTCTGTCTCTATTGTCATCCTACTAGGCAGTAAGAGGGGAAGCTTTAGAAGAAGGACGTATCTACTGGGCAGTCGGGAGAGCTAACTCATTCATTGATTGATTACGCTAGTAATCAAGGAAATTATATAGCACTGCAGGTTCTCCCTATTTGAGCCTTCCCTTTCTGTGAGAATAGGACATTATTTTACTAGTAGACATGGCGAATTTGCTCACCATGCAGTTTTGTGCCACACTCAGAAAACCTGGGAATCTGAAGCCTCTAAGAAGCACTTCTACAGCACTGACAAACAAACGAAGCTACAGCAGCGAAGATAGAGAGTACCTGCATAAAAGCATCGTGCCTACAATGCACTACCAGAAGAGTTTACCCAGGTATGTAAACAAATGTGAATTTCATTTATAGCATGTTTTGGTTATTTAGTTACTTCATAACTCCCCCTAATGCCTTGTCAATCGTTGTTACTATCACACCTTAGACAATAATATATTTTCCCTGAAATATATCAAGTTTGCTAAAAACCAGTTCTAATTCTGTAAGTAGGTGACTGTTCATGGCACAAAAGGGAATGTAGGTGAAAGTGCACATAGATCTGAATGAGATACAGGATAGCCACTGGAGGGGGCTGTTTGTAAATATGTACCATGCACTGCCGTAGTTACGCATTTATTTCAGATACAATAACAATGCAAAATTCTACAGGCTACCAGTTCCAAAACTGGAGGATACAATCAAAAGGTATCTGGCTGCTCAGCGGCCTCTTCTAGATGACGACCAGTTCAGGTAAGCACCAGTCACCTTCCAGTTACTCACACTTAACACTTGAGGTGGTACCTTGTAAATTATTTGTCACCCACACATGCAATATGTTTTCAGTACCACAGAGAAACTGGCCCGTGACTTTGAGAATGGAGTGGGGAAACAAATGCATGAGGAGCTGGTAGCTCAAGACAAGCAGAACAAGCACACCAGTTACATATCGGGTATGATTTTCCCATTTTAACAGAAACCTCACAATATTAACCTATGTAACTTTGAAATAACCATTGTTCGTACATAGAACCCTGTATTTTCTAATCAAATTGTATTTGTCACATGTGCCAAAATACCAGTTGTGTAAACTACTGAAGTAAAAATACTGTCAAGTACTACTTAAGTTGTTTTTGGAGGGTATCTGGGGTGGCTGGAGTCTTTGGCAATTTTTAGGGCCTTCCTATTTTAACTAGTCATCGCATCCTCCTCCTAGCCCCATGGTTTGACATGTACCTGTCAGCGCGGGACTCCGTAGTGCTGAACTTCAACCCCTTTATGTCCTTCAACCCGGACCCCAAGACTGAGTACAACAACCAGCTAGTGCGAGCAACCAACATGGTGGCTTCCGCTGTGCGCTTCATGAAGACTCTCCGCGCTGGACTCCTGGAACCCGAGGTGTTCCACCTGAACCCAGCTAAGAGCGACACGGACAGCTTCAAGAAACTCATCCGCTGGGTCCCCTCCTCCCTGTCCTGGTAATGAAATGTACAGATAAAATTAAAACCTTGTTCACATTGAATCATCAACAGCAAGATGCACCATCATGCTTTAGCTTACACTATTATACAGCATCAGTTCCTAGATGGGCTTTACAATAAGTTTAAAAGGAGACCAAGAAAATACAGTACATAACTAATCCAAACGTACATTACAAAATGGTTCACAAATGGTTACATTCTTGATGTTATTTGATTTACAGGTATGGAGCCTTCTTGGTGAATGCCTACCCTCTGGACATGTCTCAGTACTTCCGCCTCTTCAATGCGACCCGCATCCCCAAGCAAGGGAAAGATGAGCTCTTCACCGACCCAAAAGGACGCCACCTACTAGTTATGAGGGGAGGCAACATGTACGTGTTTGACGTGATGGACCGCGATGGGAACCTGGTTAAGCCAGCGGAGATCCAGGCCCACCTGAAGCACATCCTGTCGGACCCGACCCCGGCTGCGGCCCACCCCCTGGGGCTGCTGACCAGCGAGAACAGGGACACATGGGCCCGGCTGAGGGAGAAGCTCCTGGCCACTGGCAACGGAGAGGTGAATATTTTGATATCCTTCAAATGCTTGTCTTTTACCATTAAGGACCACTTTGGAAATATATTTTTTTCAAATTGTCTTCTGGGATCTAATGCTTGCTGTTAATGTAATATTTTTCAAAAAAAATATATATTCAATTCAGGTGCTTGGTCTGGTGGACAGTGCCCTCTTCTGTCTGTGCCTGGACGACGAGAGCATGAACGACCACATCCACATCTCCCACAACATGCTGCACGGGGACGGCACCAACCGCTGGTATGACAAGTCCTTCAGTATCATCATGGCTAAATGCGGAAACGCCGCCATCAACTTTGAGCACTCGTGGGGCGACGGCGTGGCTGTTCTCCGCTTCCAGAACGAGGTGTTCAAGGATTCTACGGAGAACCCACTGGTGAACCCTGGCTCTCAGCCTGCAGCTGTGGACTCAGCCTCAGCCGTGAGGAGACTCCAGTTCAACCTAGACGCAGAGCTGGAGAACGGGGTCATCAAGGCCAAAGAGAACTTCCACACAGCTGTATCCAAGCTCACCATAGACGCCATGCAGTTCATGAAGGTGAATGGATGGTTTGCACTGAACCTGAACATTGTTGCAACCATTTTGCACTTTGATGTTTATTGTTGCTGTCACCCCCTGTCCTTTGTATGTTTTGGATATATTGCTGCTGCTGACAAATACATTTTCCCCTGGATTAAAAGTTATCATCCATCTATCTAAGGGCGGGAAGGAGCAGTTGAAGAAGAAGAAGCTGAGTCCGGATGCCATTGCTCAGCTAGCGTTCCAGATGGGATTCCTGAGGCAGTATGGGCAGACGGTGGCCACATACGAGTCCTGCAGCACCGCAGCATTCAGACATGGTCGTACAGAGACCATCCGGCCTGCTACAATACACACACAGCGCTGTGCTCAGGCCTTCGTGCAACAGCCAGGAAAACACAGCGTTGAGCAACTGATAGGCATGCTCAGCGAATGCTCCAAATATCACGGGCAGCTCACCAAAGAGGCAGCTATGGGTCAGTCCACTTTATTTCTAGATTATATGATATTTGATCATTGAGTTGAATAGACTAGTTGAGTGAAATGTTTTTATGGTCTCAAATTTGATCAGTCATTTCAAATATTACATTCTTGTGTTTTTCTGAATGTTTCCCCCACAAGCCCAAGGCTTTGACCGGCATCTGTTTGCCATGAAGTACTTGGCCAACTCAAAGGGCCAAGCCCTACACAGCCTGTACCAGGACCCAGCCTACGCCGCCATCAACCACAACATCCTCTCCACCAGCACCCTCACCAGCCCTGCTGTTAACCTGGGAGGCTTTGCCCCTGTGGTGCCCGATGGATTTGGGGTGGGCTACGGTGTCCATGATGAGTGGATCGGCTGCAATGTGTCTAGTTACCCAGAGCGTAATGTTCATGAGTTCCTGCAGTGTGTTCATAAGTCTCTGGAGGACATTTTCTCTGTTCTGGAAGGAAAGCCTCTCAGCTAAAGAAAAGTTTTACAGCAAATCCTAACTTCCACTTCAGCTGAATTTTCACCGTCAGGCATTGACATCGAGTGAAAATTCTAAATTTGTTGTAGTTCGGATGATTTCGACTGCAGTTGTATAGTACAGTGAGATGAATGTCGGATTTAAAAGGCACATTTCCTGAGGCGTAGTGTGGGTTGGAAGTACTGGTATAGGTTAATAAAGAGGGAATATCAAACAAGCTCTGCATGGTTCAGTAGAGGTCATATTCCTATACTGTCAAATAGCTAACTGACTACACATTCATAATGCACAAGGAAATATCAAATACACTCGTGTCATGAAGGCAAAAACAATGAAAGCTTCAGGTGTTTGTTTGATCCAATGTTTCTTCCTTTTCTAACTAGCATTGCAACCCTTCCCAAGAGCACTAAACCACCTTTACTGATAAAGGCCAGTGCTTTTGAATGAATGTCCTCATGTAAAGGCCAGTTTGATAGGGAAATTAAATACAGTAATATTGATATTCAGAGTAGCACTTCATTTTTCATTGCTGTAGCAAGCCTTGTCAAAGGATTGTATGACAATTTACAGATATCCATGTTGCTTTGTGATGTAAAATGTTTTAAAGTAATACCTAAGATCTTTGCTATGAAAGGTCAAACGCAGCTGTTATCTCCAATATCAAATCCTTTCTAGGTAACAAGTACCTGTGATCGTTTTAATAAAGAAATTGTCAAAAATAAGCTTCTTAAGAAATAATTTTACTAGGACTGTCTTTGAGGGGTGGGGATAATGGAAAATGTGTGGTCCATTAATCAAATTACCGCATTGGATGTTACCATGGAAGGTCAAAACTCCATCCCACCAACAGGCTGAAATCCAGTCTTTTCAAACAGCGCTTGCATTATTTTCACAGTATTATTCCAACTTTGATGTGGAAATATAAAACGCAGGAAAATCCTTTCCTTTTGTGCCTTTATGGAATGTTCACTGGATGTTTCTCACACACAGCTTTACTGAAGTAGTGTAAAGAACTCAAACTAAATGTGACCTGGAATGACGAATTAATATATTTTGCTCGACTGTATTTAACAACGGCAGGGTAACCTAGTGGTTAGAGCGTTGGACGAGTAACCGGAAGGTTACAGGTTCAACTCCCCGAGCTGACAAGGCACAAATCTGTCATTCTGCCCCTGAACAGGCAGTTAACACACTTGTTATTGAAAATAAGAATTTGTTCTTAACTGGCTTGCCTAGTTAAATAAAATGTAGAAAATAAACACTTTGATCTGTGTATTGAGTTGGGTGCTGGAATAAAATAGACTGACCTCTGTACGGAGACTCATTTCTTTGTCTCAAAACCAACAGGACTGAGTGGTAGTGTAGTGTGCAATTCTCCATTCTTTTTCATACTATCAAAATGGACTAAACCACAGCTATGGCGTCCAGTAATTAACACGTATATGTATAGAAAAGCAAGGCTATTAAAACATTTGGAATTTTTCCAATCATTTATTTAAAATAAAAAAGACTGATCGATCAAAAGCAAATGTACAAATGTAATCATACATGAATCAAAAAATGAAATTAAAACATTTCCCAAAAGAAAAAAAACATCCCCTCTTAGATGGGCTTGATCTTGAAGTGTAGTCCAATGAGACTGAAGACGAGACATTTCAAATCCTGAACCAGGTAGTAGAACACGCGGAGGCCTTCTGGGTCCCTGGAAAACACAATGGCATTTACTTTAGAAGCTGGCACCTAATTCCACATCAACCCCACTAAGCACTTGTGGAGATCTGAGTTCCATTGGGAACTTTGAGGGATATATAATTTGAGTATTATTGTACTTACTTTGACTGGTTGACATCAATCAAGGAACCGATCTTGGAAGTTGTGAAGGAAATGTGCTCGTCGCCAATGACGATCTCCAGCTCCTAAAAGAGTTAAGAAGTTAAGACACTCCTCAGACACTATTAGTAATTCAAGCCATAAAAATAAAATAAAAACGTTGTTTACTAAATCATCATAACTTTATGGGGTTGTGCCTGGAGTCCCGTCTTGTGCTGAAAGGGTCAGACTTGAACACTAGTTCAAATTCTTTCATTGGACGTATGTCTGATATGGAGAGCAGAGCTCACAACCCCTAGAAGACTACCATCACTAAGTAAACAACAACGAACTTAACTTTCATGGCTAACCCTTCCCAAGAGCACAATAAGTAATAAGTTGCCTCAGTCAACCTCCATGTGTTGTAAGTTTCCGTATTTAGAAGTAGTGGGCACCAATATTTATAATTGGATAGGATATCATTTGATATTGATATGAGCAAGACATATCTTGATATCAGTTTATTTTTTCTGTTAACCTTAGTCCTGACAATTAACTGAATTAGCTTATTTTCATTTTTTAAATAACTAATTGACTGACGTTGGTTCAATTATTTGAATTCCACTGTTTTTTTCTCTTCTGTCACTCAACACAGAAGCTCTTTAGAGAGAGATCTCTCTCCGGGACATGTTGTCCAACTCATCACAGAAAAAGTGCAAAAACACAACTACAATGACCAGAATCCATTGCACCAACAGCTTGCCTGTGCTTATTGGTTCCTTCCATCAGACAAACACAGAGGAAGAGCAGTTGCTACGGTCTCTACATCTAATTGATTGCTAGTTATTATTTAGCAATGTTAAAAGTATGCCTTAACTACTTTGAAGAACTACTGAAATAGTGATTGTCAGGCAGCTAGGCTAACCTGAAAGATGACTCTTTGGGGAGAACAGAGAGATAGCTAGCTGCTAATGCCTGAGTAAAGATGAGAAGACTTGGAATGAAATAAGTAATCAAATAAAAATAATACACAATTGAAATATGTTATTAAAATAAATAAAGGATGGTTTATTAATAAGTGATACGCAGTAATAGGCAGTCACCAGCGTTGTCACAAATCAGGATTTTGATACCACAAAGAAAAAGGCATATTATCCGGTCACAATGGCACTTGATCCCGATAAATTCAGCTACTGCTCCTTTCAATAGTTGGGCATCTTTTAAGTTCAAATTCATTACATTTGATACAGTCATGTATGCATTAATTAAACAACCAATTTGACTTTGGTAAAAACAAACGACAAAACATTATGGTAATAATTTATTTGAATGATAAATCAAGATGTAGTCTAGGTCTATTCACAATACAGGTGAATGCATATTATTCAATAAGAGTGTGTGCATGTTATTGAAATTGTTTTAGCTGATTTCATGGGGCTACAGATGACAAACAATCCCTTCCATTCAATAATTATTTTTTTATTGGCAACTGCTAGGAGAATATTCTATATTAATGGATCAACATTTGTATAGAAGCAATCTCTTTTATAAAAGTGTTCACTGCCTCTAAGAATCTAATGACATTCACAAAGCAGAACGTAGCTGTGGAACCTGACTTTGTGGCTATGCAATCTAGAAACCAGACAGGCGGCAAGGGAGACGAAGAACGGAATACATTTTTGGTGGCAAGGGAGACAAAGTTAATTAATAATGTTGTTGGTCACAAACAGTTTTGAAATCAGCATATATTGAGTTACGGTTTGCTTAAGTTTGCACTAAGGTAGTGAATTATGCTGTAAGCTAGCTGGAAAGTTAACCTACAATTAAAGCTGGAAACTTCTGTGGGGCATGAGTGGGGAGCTAACAATGAACCCCAAACAGCTCTAGCAATGAATGAGTATGTGACACTTTGCTGTTCACGCTATCAAGGGGCTGCGCTGATACAGACTTGATCCTCTCATTCACGTGACACACATTTGACAGAAGTACCTAACATAACAAAAATTGTAGTAACAAACAGTTTTTTTTTATCATCAAACAAGTACACAAGTTTCAGTAATCAGTATACCGTGCAGCACTAGCAGTCACCACCATCATTGGGGTTTAATTAAATAATAGTCATCATACTAAAAACAAATGTATTATATACAAACAAAATATTGTATTTACGAGATGTGAAAAATGGTTAAAGCCTAATAAGTGAGTGGACTGTCCACCATCTATTTTATTATGCGTTACCGTATTGAACCCACATAATGCATTTATTGTTAAAACATATAAAAACTTAAATTGAAAACCGCAATTAGTTAATTTTTTTATGAACCAGACCTCAAAAAGCAATAGTCGAGCAGCACTAGTTAACCTATAATATTCTGTAGGAGACAAAATGAAAAAGCCTACATGGCTGCTCCTGCATGCACAAAGCTTGAGTTAGCCTACTTAAATGCCTCCTGATGGACCATCAACTGGATGAGCTTCCCATTGTATTCGAACTGGTTAGGTAGCTTGATGCTACCAGAACATTCAAACCTTGCCCAATGGGCAGGCTGCTCAATCGGCACCACTAGTCAGCTACCTACAAACCAATATGATATCAAATAGATTTTCCATATCGGTGTCCATCACTAGTATTTAGGTAGGTATGAGTGAGTGAACCGACCTGTCTGCCCACTCTGTCTGGGGGCGGCCACAATGCATCATCTTCCTTGGTGATCTCACTGTCATCTATGATCCTCTTCAGTTCCTCCATCACACTCTTGTGTACATAGGCCTGTATTGGAGAACAATCACAATAAGGTTTCTATGGTAAATTCAATTGCTGCTGCAGCATCTCACACATAAATTGGATTGATGGGCAGTACACAGATTGATGTAACAAAGTAGTCCTTTGTAAATTTGATAAGTTACCTCTTTTCTGATCATGACGTCATTCTTGTAGTTGCTGTTGTTCGCGTACCTCAGTTTACCTGAAAATACAATGTATGTATTGATTGTGTTATCTTCACGTTCGTTATGAATGTTGTTACATTGTTGACACACTGCACTGTTGTTACACAGTAGTCTTTTCTAGTAGCTAGTTCACATTTAACCGTTTTTAAAGCTGCTGTAAAACCTAGGCTATTTGTCAAAATCTGTTGGCTAACTAGCTAAAGAAATAGCTCCATAGCCAAGTTAGCTAGTTGTATAGCTAGCTAGCGCCTAAGTTAGTACTGTAATTAGCTAACGTCAAGTTAGCTGGCCAGAATATATGAATTAGGTTATGGTACAGAAATAAGCACTGACTAAGACGTAACGACGCAATTATAGTATTTCTGAAGCCATGATTTTAGAACAGAAAACAAGACTAGCTATAAAAGCTAAAATTCCGCTAAAAGCAATGAGGAAATGCTGCTAGCAAGCTGTCGTTTGCGTACTTTGCTAGCTAGCTAATGCTAATTGGCAGGCTAAAATTTCCGCCTAACTTACCGTCCGGTCTAAACTCAAATTCCAAGAACTCGTGTCCAAACTTGCCCTTGTGCCCGACATAATATCTCAAATAAAAGTCAGTTGTTGACATTATAAACCGCAAATGCAGTGTTTACAGAGTCTGTGAGAATCGGAATCAACGAAAGCACACCTCCAACTAAATGGTCTTTCGCAAAACACAACACGCATGCGTGCTGTGGCGATTTTTTTTGTTACAGCATATGAATGGTCGCATTGCATTGATGTCAGAACAAACCGGCTGTTCTTTAGCGTGTATTTTAACCGGCAGATGTCAATAAAACACCATATTATTTCATGATTGGGTCCCAATCATTAAATAATATGTTCATATTACTGGCAATCCATTTATATGGTTTTCTCCATCTGTGAATCTTGTAAAGGAAACATTCACACAGCATACATAATACAAAAACTTTATTTCCTTGTTTGATTGATTGTTTGCATTATATTTACATTATAATACAATTATGAAGGTTCTTGTAGTCATATCCTGGTGTGTGACAACCAGAAAATGAATCCCTACATGAAAGAATAATATTACTATTTTATAATTCCAACTTTGAGGCAAAGCAGTTAGGTCATGGTTATCACAATTTGATGGGTAACTTGGTTTTCTGTTTTACTTGTGGTCTGGTAAAAGTTTGGGTTAATCATACTATTTCTTTCTCTCTTACAGGTCTCTTGTGTGCTAAAGTCATGTACAACAATGCCTGAGCTGTGCCAAAGGACTCATACTTCACACATACTGTATAGAACATTACTACTTTCAAAGTGACTGTTCACACTGAGGCCGTTGACATTACTTACTCATGGGTCTACTGTTACAACCTGATCATGGAACAAATGTAGTTCAGTAGCTAGCTAGCTCTTGCAAGTAAGTAACTCATATCATGTCATTGAGTTGAATTGCCAGACAAAATGTGTTTTATGTACAGCAGATTTCATCACCAACATTGAAGCTAAATTTATACAATTATACACAAAGCAACATTTTAATGACTGAAATACAGATAATCCACATCAACAGCCTTTGGACCATAATACATTTTTTGCAAAGGAATGCATTTGTTACTGAATGTTTGCTAGATGGCTGCCTATGATAGGCATTGCTTGACTGACCTTTTGAAGGCCTTTGAAATTAAAGGTCATGTACATTGAATTCAAGTTAGGGCATTTCCTCTACATTTTAGACAGGCAAGGTATTACTAGTGTTCATGGTTATATTCATATTCAAAATCTCTCAAGTTCCTGAGCTGACATTCTAATGATCCATTCACTTTCTCTAGTTCTACATCTCACAAAGTAGATAGCCTAATCATGGAGTCAACATTCATGCCTTTATGTACGGCAATTGCAGAAGTCCGATTGTATGCTCATACATTACTTTAGAAACCATTTCTCATTTCAATAATCGATCAATCCGAAGCCAATAAACAAAGGGTATGATGATGCACGGATGGACTGCGGGCGACACTCATGTGGCTGGCTGTCTCAACATTGTGACATGCCCATCATTGGCCCTCGAAATGTAAACAAAACTACAGTATACACTTGCATACAGGTACCATAAAGAGGTAGGAAACATAGCACAGCAGTCAGGAGTTTAGTACCCATATATTTCTGAAAGCAAAACAATCTATTGTGATTTTAGGCTACCCTATGCAATGCAGTACAACCTTGAGTATAACACTAATAGCATGTCATTCAGTGAGTGAGTGTTACTAAGACCCTAATCTCACCCTTCTAATCAGTCTGGAAATATTGCAGTATATTTTTTATTTATGTGAATAAACAAACACATGATGGAGCAATTGAATGAGAATAAAACTAAATTAATTAACAGAGAGCTGAATACCAAAGGAAAATGTTCTGGGTACATGTTAAATTCATGCAAAATTGTAGAAAATAAGAATAGAAAAAAAACAGGAGTTTTACATTGATGAACTACACTGTTTAATAGCAGCAGTAAAGAGCAATGAAAGGTACTAATGCTTGAAGAGTGAATTGTTACTAATGTAGAAAATAAGATGGAGATCATGTCCTATTTAAGTGAAAATGTATTTCAAATTAACCTGCAATTCAGAACAACCTACAGTATATATAGCCTTGGCCTAAACATTGCTATCAAATGTTAGCTGTTCAAAAAGAGGCAGTTGCAGTGATCTTATCCTTCAAGAGCATTAGCTTTTATTAATGAAAAAAAGTTGAGTTGGAACCACAAAGAATTCAATAGACATGGGGGCTTTACAAACTCCCCTGTCTAGGGCTTTAAAAGAGGGGCCATGGGCACAAGTACAGAACACTTCAATTTTGGGGTGGGGTTGTCAATCCCCATACACAAAACTGGCCGAGGTAAAGATTGATTGACGAAAAAGACAGTCTCAGTTTTGATGTTCTCAAATTCAGGTTGTTTGTTCAAGATGAATGGTAACAAGCAAATACTGTGAAACTCAAATGATTGAAAAAGAGCAACATCAATAGAGTAAATAATAAGAAATACATTAGGTACAAACTAAGAACACCATTTTGATTTGTAAAGTCAAGTAGTTCAGTATTCTTTTTAGATTGAGACAACGAAGTTGCATTGACCCACTGGATTGGTCAGCAAAGGCAGATAATCTGTGTAGGGCCTGAGAAAATGTTCCCTTTAACTCAATAAGAGCATGCTTGTAGCAAATAGCAGTTACTAACACTTCACCTCATACAGAGTCTCTCTATGGTGCGTCAGAATGTGTAACGAGGGACTACAGTACATTGACAAGTGAACAGATCTCCATCTATACATAGAACAGGCTCAGTACTATGTATGGCAGGCACATGTCCTGTATTTAGTTTTGCATCTTGGTTCTTGGATAGTTTCCAAAGTAATAGTGTGTGTGTGTGTGTGAGAGATAGTTCCCTCTAACATATCAAATCTGTCACGCGTCCTCCCTTCCATTCCAATACAACAACAGTAAAGACAGACATGACCAATCAAAAATGCACTGACCACTGAACGCACACCAACGTCTCAAGCTCAACCCAGATGAACCATCTTCCTCCTTATTTATTCACATCTGTAAACTCAAATTTAATCCAGAAGAAATAATAAAAATAGATAAATAAATAAAATAACTGCTGCACCTTTGACCTGAAACAGTTCCAAAACAAACAGCTAATCCTCTTCCTCCCTTTTCAAAAATGTCATCCTCCAGTACAAAAAAAACTATATCAAATGAAGGTCTTGCAGCTTCTTGCTAGAGAAATAAATCATTCTGGTGTTTAAATACAGTGTTGCGGACAGGCAGTAGGTAGGTATGTACAGGTGAGCCCTCCTCTCCTCTACCATCGATCCCTGGCGCTGAGAGAGGGACGGTGCAGTCAGTGGGGCCGACTGCTAGACTCAGACACCTGCCGTTTACGGGGAGTACCGTAACCATTAAGGCTGCTGTTCAGGCGTTTGGTCAGACCACCGTTCAGAATGTCCTGGATGTGCTGAACTATAAGGTTTATGGCAACTGTAAGGAGAGGGAAGAAAGCATTCAGAGGGCATTGAAGGATAATCTCACAAGGTTTTCCATTCCTCTCTTATCCAGATAAAATGAAAGCAGAACAAGTTCCAGAATTTAAAAGCATCACAATTTCACTAATAAGGCCTGCAAATAAGTGAGAAATCTACAATTGACCTTGCCATTCCAAAACAGAGACAGTCAAACATTCCCAGGACAAAACAGTCAATCTAGTCTGATTTCCATAGCATGTCACACCATCTATCTCAGAACAGAAGAGCCATCACTTACAGTCACATCAGCCTTTAGTAAGTTTACTATCGCAGGGTAAGAGACTGCACTGATTACCAACGTAAATAACAGACTATGGGGAGCAGTGTTCCAATAATGAGTCAGTTTGTCACATACCAGCATACTTTCTTGCTCACATAAGGCAGCCATTTTAAGAAACAAGTCAAAAACTCACCAAGATTATCTGCTCCTCTGGGAATGATCACATCAGCGCACTTCTTGGTCTACAGATGGTGAAGAAATAAATATGATTAGCAATACGATCTGAACCAGGGCAAGGGGGTTCAATACCTTTCAAGAGGAGGTCCATCCATGCAACAACTAACAATGACACAAATAGATTGATCCAAGGTTTTTCAAATATTTGTTGTGGCAGTATCATAGCTAGGTACTCACTGGCAGACAGAACTCCTCAAAGGCAGGCTTAACAAAGGTGATGTATTGCGTTAGCACCTGCTCCAGATCCCTACCTCGCTCGCCAATGTCTCTGAGGACTGGGGAGGGAACACAGAACAGGAGTGGAGCTGTCAGTATGATTTTTCCGGGATTCTTAAGAAGCTAGTAGGCGTCTACATCTTTTGTCTGTAATGTCTTTTCAATATATGTCGGACCCCAGTAAGACTAGCTGTCGCCATTGGCGTCAGCTAATGGCGATTGTAATAAATCATTCATGTCCTCCAGGCCCGATATTGGAAGCCCACTGCTATCTTTTAACATTTCACAAGTGTGAATTCACATGTTTGATGCATTTCACCCAATGAAAATGGGAAATATATGTCTATATATATATATATATATATATATATATATATATATATATATATATATATATATATATATATGTATATATATATATATATATGTCTATCGTTTTACCTCTGCGTGAGAGCCGTGTGTCTGCATCTGTGTCCACAAACAGCTTCATCTGGAACAGGTCCCTGATCTCCTGAGAGTAGAACATCAAGATGCCCTCGAACAGCACCACGTCTGCTGGGTACACCATCACCACCTCCTCCTTCCTGATACACACCCACCGGGGAGAGGACAATGTGTATGAGGTGTGTGTGTGTGTGTGTGTGTGTGTGTGTGTGTGGACCACTAACCTGGAATGGGTGACAAAGTCATACACTGGGATTTGCACTGTTTTGCCCTCCAAGATGTCCCACAATGTTTTCACGATGAGCTCGTTGTCAAATGCATCTGAGAAGAGGAAGAGAGAGGACAAAGGAACTCAGAACCATGGTGTGTCTGTGTCTCCATGTCTGCTGGTGCCACCGTGCCAGACCATAGGATCTAGATCTAATCCCCACAAAGAGATGACATGTGGGATAGAATACATGCTGATTTGGCTGGCAGATGCATGCTGGCCAGCCAACCCTTACAATATATGACAGAATCAGAGCTAGCCAGCCAGCCCAGACTGGCTAAGATATATCACACACAGCCAGTCAGTCAGCCAACCAGTCAGTCAGCCAAGACTGACTAAGATATGACAGCCAGCCAAACACAAAGCCAGACTGCAATGACTAAGACATAGGTTGTGTCCGAAAAAGCAAACTATTCCCTATTTAGTGCACTACTTTTGACCAGGGCCAGGGCCCATACAGTATCTACCACACTGTCTGAGACAGACGGCTGAGTATCTACTCTGAGACAGACTTTCAACACAGCAGTCTATCGCTGGCCATCAGGGGACGCAAGGCAGGACATTCAGAAACCTTTGGTTCTCCCCTGGAATTCTGATCATTCTACTTCTAAGAACTGGAGGGGAAAGCCAAACAGAAGTATTCCACATTATGAAACTCATTTGAGTAGAAACAAAATCATGCAACCATTTGTTTTCAATGAGAGAAGAGCAAGGGGAAGTGAGAGTGGAGTCATCTTTTACACTGGAAACCAAGAGATACAGTACCAGTCAAAAGTTTGGACACATTCAAGGGTTTTGCGCTTAGCTTTCATCAAGGCAAAGGGTGGCTACTTTGAAGAATCTTTAATATATTTGGATTTGTTTAACACTTTCTTGGTTACTACATGATTCAATATGTGTTATTTCATAGTTTTGATGTCTTTACTATTATTCTACAGCATAGAAAAGAGTAAAAATAAAGAAAAACCATGGAATGAGCAGGTGTGTCTAAACTTTTTACTGATGCTGTAGCTACATTTGATCGTTGGTCAAATATTCCATACACAAATAAAAAATATAAAAGGGTAACTATTTAGCAACTGACTATTTAGTAACTATTTAGCAATGTTTCCAGATGTATAGATAAATAAATAGATGAGCTAAATACCTGGGTGGTCGAAGTTGAACTGTCCCTTCAGTGCCTTGGCCTTCTGGTCCAGAGTAAGGACCCTGTAGAAGCTGTCTTGGCTGAGAATGGCCACCTGGCGCTGGTGATGGTCAATCTTGTTCTGGCCAAGCAGCTCCATGATCTTACCGCAGACAGAACTCTGGCCGGGGGAAGAGGAGGATGAGGGGAAGGAGAAGAAATAGAGAGGATATCAAGTTATTAACAGTCTGTCTGGTTGTGATCTGAAGTAAGTTGTGATGTGTTCATTGAGATTTGGAGATAAAAGCATGTCAAAAATATGAATGTGTCATAAAACATACGTTGATATACCAGACTATGACAGAGATGGATGCAGTATATTAGAAGACACATATGCAACTATGCACAATAGCTCAACGTGTGGTCACCTTGCCTGATTTTCAGCTGACTACAATATGCAGGTTAAGACCGTAACATAAATTTTAACACATGAAGTCCAAACCAGGCATTAACATGTGTTTGCTTTGTAGTAAAACCAGACATTAGCATGCGTTTGCTTTGTAGTAAAACCAGACATTAGCATGCGTTTGCTTTGTAGTAATTTCCTATAGATAAATGTAGAAAATTTGTGCAGATAAGAAATGCAGATAAGAAATTATTTAACCCTTTCACATGTAGAGCCTCTAGCCCTGCTCAATATGCCTTAACCAACCATTCAGTTTCACATCCCACATATGCGGTGACATCACCTGGTTTAAATGTCTCTAGAGACAATCTCTCGCTAATCTTTACTCAATGCCTAGGTTTACTTCCAATGTACTCACATCCTACCATAACTTTGTCTGTACATTATGCCTTGAACCTATTCTATCGTGCCTAGAAACCTGCTCCTTTTACTCTCTGTTCCGAATGTAATAGACGACCAGTTCTGTTAGCCTTTAGCCGTACCCTTATCCTACTCCTCCTCTGGTTATGTAGAGGTTAATATAGGCCCTGCAGTGCCTAGCTCCACTCCTACTCCCCAGGTGCTCTCATTTGCTGACTTCTGTAACCGTAAAAGCCTTGGTTTCATGAATGTTAACATTAGAAGCCTCCTCCCTGAGTTTGTTTTATTCACTGCTTTAGCATACACTGCCAATCCGGATATCCTAGCCGTGTCTGAATCCTGGCTTAGGAAGACCACCAAAAACCATGAAATTTAAATCCCTAACTACAACAACTTCTGACAAGATAGAACTGCCAAAGGGGTCGGTGTTGAAATCTACTGCAGAGATAGATCTGGATAGTAAGACCGAACTCTACGGGCTGTACCCAAACAATTTGTGCTTCTACTTTTAAAAGTCCACCTTTCCAGAAACAAGTCTCTCACCGTTGCCGCTTGCTATAGACCACCCTCTGCCTCCAGGTGTGCCCTGGACACCATATGTGAATTGATTGCCCCCATCTATCTTCAGAGCTCATGCTGCTAGGTGACCTAAACTGGGACATGCTTACCACCCCGGCCATCCTACAATCTAAGATAGATGCCCTCAATCTCACACAAACTATCAATGAACCCACCAGGCACAACCCCAAATCCGTTAACACGGGCACCCTCATAGATATCATCCTAACCAACTTGCCCTCCAAATACACCTCTGCTGTCTTCAACCAAGATCTCAGTCATCACTGCCTCATTGCCTGCATCTGTAATGGGTCTGCGATCAAACGACCGACCCTAATCACTGTCAAACTCTCCCTAAAACACTTCAGCGAGCAGGCCTTTCTAATCAACCTGGCCCGGGTATCCTGGAAGGATATTGACCTCATCCTGTCAGTAGAGGATGCCTGATTATTCTTTAAAAGTGCCTTCCTCACCATCTTAAATAAGCATGCCCCACAGATATAGCCCTTGGTTCTCTCCAGACCTGTCTGCCCTTGACCAGCACAAAAACATCCTGTGGCGTTCTGCATTAACATCGCGCATTAACATTGCCCCCGTGATATGCAACTTTTCAGGGAAGTTAGGAACCAATATGCACAGGCAGTTAGGAAAGCTAATTGTTGCCACCCCTATTACTAGCCTGTTTAACCTCTCTTTCGTATCGTCTGAGATTCCCAAAGATTGGAAAGCTGCCGCAGTCATCAACCTCTTCAAAGGGGGAGACACTCTAGACCCAATCTGCTACAGACCTATATCTATTTTACCCTGCTTTCCTAAGGTCTTCGAAAGCCAAGTTAACAAACAGATTACCGACCATTTCGAATTCCACCATACCTTCTCCACTATGCAATCTGGTTTCAGAGCTAGTCATAGGTTCACCTCAGCCACGCTCAAGGTTCTAAACGATATCATAACCGTCATCGATAAGAGACATTACTATGCAGCAGTCTTCATCGACCTGGCCAAGGCTTTCAACTCTGTCAATCACCACATTCTTATTGGCAGACAAAAGCCTTGGTTTCTCAAATGATTGCCTCGCCTGGTTCACTAACTACTTCTCAGATAGAGTTCAGTGTGTAAAATCGGAGGGCCTGTTGTCCGGACCTCTGGCAGTCTCTATGGGGTGCCACAGGGTTCAATTCTCAGGCCAACTCTCTTCTCTGGATACATCAATGATGTCGCTCTTGCTGCGGGTGACTCTCTGATCCACCTCTACGCAGACAACACTATTCGGTATACTTCTGGCCCTTCTTTGGACACTGTGTCAACTAACCTCCAGACGAGCTTCAATGCCATACAACTCTCCTTCCGTGGCCTCCAACTGTTCTTAAATGCAAGTAAAACTAAATGCATGCCATTCAACCGAACGCTGCCTGCACCTGCCCGCCCGCCCAGCATCACTACTCTGAATGGTTCTGACTTAGGTATTTGTTGTTGTCCACATATTCTAGGTGTCTGGTTAGACTGTAAACTCTCCTTCCAGACTCACACTAAGCATCTCCAATCCAAAATTACATCTATAATCGGCTTCCTATTTCGCCTCAAAGCATCCTTCACTCATGCTGCCAAACATATCCTCGTAAAACTGACCATCCTACCAATCCTCGACTTTGGCGATGTCATTTAAAAAATGGCCTCCAACACTCCACTCAACAAATTGGATGCAGTCTATCACAGTGCCATCCGTTTTGTCACCAAAGCCCCATATACTACACACCACTGCGACCTGTACGCTCTCGTTGGCTGGCCCTCGCTTCATACTCCAGCAGGTATATCTCACTGGTCACCCCCAAAGCCAATTCCTCCTTTGGCCACATTTCCTTCCAGTTCTCTGCTGCCAATGACTGGAACAAACTGCAAAAATCGCTGAAGCTGGAGACTCTTATCTCCCTCACTAGCATTAAGCACCAGTTGTCACAGCAGCTCGCAGATCACTGCACCTGTACATAGCCCAACTGTAAATAGCCCACCCAATCTACCTACCTCATCCCCATTCTGTATTTAATTATTTATCTTGCTCCTTTGCACCCCATTATCTCTACTTGCACATCTATCACTCCGGTGTTTAATTGCTATATTGTAATTACTTCGCCACCGTGGCCTATTTATTGCCTTACCTCCCTTATCCTACCTCATTTGCACACACTTTCTATAGACTTTTTCTACTGTATGTTTGTTTATTCCATGTGTAACTCTGTGTTGTTGTAAATGAGATCTTGTTCTCAACTAGCCTACCTGGTTAAATAAAGGTGAAATAAAATAAACATCCTCTATGAAATGCTGTTCTGGAACATAAATTGTGGTCCACCTGACATTCCTTTGCATGTAATATTTCTTGGTATCATACCCCACAACAAACGGAAGAGACTAAACTACCAGTAGAGCCACCTGTTCATCAGACAGTGTTTTTTCTTATTCTGACAAACTTTACAGTTGCAGTTTAGAAATTGTGTATGTGTGTATGGCTGTCTGCGTGCCAGTGTGTGTGTGTGTCCATGAAGTCTGTAGGGCCCAGGCTGCGAATTATTAGTTAAATCGATGAGAGTGTGACCAGGACTGGTGACAAGCATTTCAGCTGGCAGCCAGGGAGTAGAGCTCAGAGATGAGAGGAATGCTCAGTGTGAATTAAACACACAAAGAAGCCCAAGTATAGTCCCATCAAAGAAGGTATTGTTGCACAGCCATCTTGTGATACCCCTTCTTCTTTTACATCCTTGAACTATTCCCTCTGAATGTAGAATCATTTATAAACTTGTATTGACTCTACAGACACATGTATTCTGCTTTATCTTCTTGAATACATCTTTACCCTGTCAGAGCTCTTTGCAAGGAGGCACTTTTGTATTCTTCACTGATGGCTAGCATGCATTTTCCCCTTCGCTGCAATACATGCATTTTCCCTTATGCAGGTTCACCTAGGCCTATTGTCTGTTGCCAGTTATCTCTGGGTTTTTTTTATCTCTGGTTGGCCTGAAGTAAGCAGTTAGATTATCATAACAGTTGCCTGGTGGCACGTGTAGGTTCAGTGGTCTACGAATAGTGCCTTGCTATTGACTGACTGACATCCTTTTGTCTTCTCTGGTGTGTCTCAGACTCAATTAGGGTCAGGGCCGCCTTAAACGGACATTTCAAAAATGTTCTACTTCATATTAATCATCTCCAGCACCACCCCAACATCAACATATGTGAAAATGGCACATTTCTGTTTAGTAGTAAAAATATGGAGGAAGATAAGTGTTTCCAGTGACATCAACCAATTAGTAGGCAATTAGTAAATGGGACAATGTGTGCATGACCCCCTTACAAACAGGCCCATTTTAAACACATTCTTGCCTGATATGCCTTTTATACCTCCCGTGGACATGCCAGCATGCTGGTGAGGAGTGGTAGTAGTGGTGTGCAGATGTGGTTGGGCGTTTATTTGAATAAATCCATTGAATATACACCATCAAAATGAATCCATTATTAATTTGTTTAAGCAGATCCTAAGAAACATTCCAATACTAATAAAATATTTCAAAAGAACAGAAAAGTATATTTTGAGTTTAATTAGGCATTACGGGTCTGTGCAGCCATGGCTGCCCCATCCAAATAAATATCATTTGTTTGTTATTTTGTTCATTAAAACAGACAAGAAACACCTATTCAATCACAGTCAACACACATATTTTATATTAAGAATATTATGGAATATAATATTATGGAATATATTTTCCTGACAACTTGTGTCACGTGAACATGTGGAACCGCTTTCATATAAAAAAGTGATCTTTTGCTTTTTTAAATCCACGTTTCATTGCCTTCCTACCCCCACTCCACTTTGTTAGGGAGCAGGCATAGGGTTTTATCTTCTCTCAGGGAGACAGTGGAAAAACAAAACAGAACACAAGACGTAACATTAACTTCCTTCAGAGGGGCCAGGGGGGTTAACAACATTTCTGAACACCTGCCAAATGCCACCTGTCAAATGACTCTGCTGTTTCAGTCAAAATAAGGTTACCTAAAAAAGATCTCCTAAAAATTGGTTCATGTAAACAAGACTCGATGCATCTGAAAGGTCATAACAGTTTACCTAAGCAGACAGACAATTGTGAATATTTTCTAGACTAAGACAAAACACAGTGGGCTAGATAATACAGATATCACTTTATGACTTTATAAATCATAGTATGACTTTGGCATGGTTGAATTCGGCCTACTGTGTCTTGGGGAGAAAAAATAACATTTATTTATTGAACCATGACTAACAGTAGCCTACATTGGAAAAGAGGCAGCTGGCTGATGTAGGCCGAGCCTTTATTATATATAGAATATACTAGATGACTGACAGGGGGCGCTGTTTTGAAGTCACTGCATCCCCATTTTACTATTCCCCCACCATTGTAAAAAAAAAAATTTTGAAAGCTATAAAATGCATTTATTAATGTCTACATTAGTTTTGCCACATTTATTCAATTGCAGTCACTTTAATGCATATACCTTAAATTATGTCAGCTAAACATAGGACTAAAAAATAATATAGAAAATACATTTTCCTTAAAGTAGTTTTTTTTAGAGAGTAGGCCTGCTAATGTAACTGTCCCCACAATAACAAAACCATTTCCCTTTTTCAACTTTAGGTTTTATGGGTATTGTGACACCTCCGCTATGTGGCTCTATAGGAATTGATGGTATTCTACAATATTTCAATTAGAGGTCAAACAGGGAAATGGTTCTAATTGTTTTTCCACCGTTCATTTTTCCACATAGGGGATTTTAGAAACACTTAATATAAGGGATGTGTTCTTTGTAGGCTTACTCTGGAGTGACATTTTGATAACCATGTAAATCTCTTTTGGGACAAGGTGACTTTTATCAATATATTCGGCTCTATTTACTCTGATTCGAAAATGCTAAATAGCATCAAAGACTACAAATCCCTGCACCTCACCTCTAGCTGACATCTTTGCTAACAACTATTGTGTCACTTTAAAACTTTCACAAGACAGTTCACAGAATTTTCAATTTAAATGTAGCCAATTTATTCATTACTACATTTAGCTAACATTAGATAGTTAATCCAGAGATTCTTACATTTGCCTCTATTGGGCAGGCTCATTCAGATCATCATGACATTTGTAGTTCTTTATGATAGCCACATTAGCAGCTAATTAGCATTTAATTTGTTGGGGATTTATTATTTATTTACCCCAGACTATGCCAGGCCAATAGTGCTCCGCCCTATGGGACTCCCAATCACAGCCGGTTGTAATACAGCTTGGATTCGAACCAGGGTGTCTGTAGTGACACATCTAGCACTGAGATGCATTGCATTAGACTGCTGCAATATATTGATAAAATTCATCACCTTGTTCTTAAGATATTTACATGTTTATCATAACGTCACGCCAGGGTAAGTCTACATGAAACATAGCCCTTATTTTAAGTGTTTCTAAAATC
The DNA here is from genome assembly GCF_018296145.1 of Oncorhynchus tshawytscha. NCBI lineage: Eukaryota > Metazoa > Chordata > Actinopteri > Salmoniformes > Salmonidae > Oncorhynchus > Oncorhynchus tshawytscha. Next base: position 73,972,498 of record NC_056433.1, read on the forward strand.
CCCTAAGAAAAATGAATGGTGGAAAAACAATTGGAAAACCATTTCCCTGTTTGACCACTATGTTATGATTATTATGACTATTATTATGACTAATCTATGGAGGACTGAGTCTTCTGAGGAATACCAATATGGCAGACCGGAGGCTTCAAAACCTCTCATTGGCCAATACATAGCAACTGAAATCTAGTGTTCATATACATTATTTGCTGTTACACTAGAATGGGGTCAGTGGCACAGTAATGTGTATTATGGCGAATATGCAGTGTTTTTACTGATCGCCAGGCACAATCAGTTGGTCTTGTTGACGCAGTCAATAAACAATAACACTTGGTTGGATAACTGTATGGCTCTTATGAATAACAAACAATTAGTTCGTAACGGATTGTATGTGAATGTCACCGCCAAGATATTTGTCGGGAGAAGACACCGGCTTTGTCCTTCGATCGCTCACGTAAACTGTTAAGATTTCCGTTAGATTTCCCAACCCCCACGATGGTCACTGTCTCCGAGCGAGCGAAGAGTTCTTAGAAACATAGCAGATAAATTGTTGCTACTTGGATTTCTTTCTTTCTACATTATAGAACGAGAATGACAGCCATCCAAGATTCCATCGGATGGAATGACCAGCAGCATTAGCCAGACAGCTGTGACATGCCTCCCAACAAAAGGTGCTGTAAGGCTGGGCTATATTTTAGATAGGCCGATTAGCTATAGAATGTTGTACAGCCTACATTGACATGATATGTAAAAATAATATATCCGAAAAGACAGGATAAAAAGGGGCCATCTTTGTTATGGATTTTCTGTCTGGGTTGTCATTAATACCCTTTCTGAATTTAAATAATAATTGAAATATTCCTAGTCATAATAGATTAATCGTGAAATCCACGTATCAAGGAGGTTTGTGGAAATGTTGAATTATTTGTACACTATTTGATAGGGCTATTAGGACAGTGGGCTAAATTCTTGCTAAACAGTGGCCTATACCTATCATCTTAACCAACTAATGTTTTTCCTGAAATTATTAGAGAACAAACTAGCTTTGAAGGAACAAATGTGACATTCATTCATTGGTCTATCATGAACCACGCGGTCAGTGCGTTCTCATATTTCAACCACGTTGACAATTCCATGTCACTGTTTACAGGCTAGAAAAACAGGACATTTCTAATTCATAGACAATCTTAATGCCAACCTTGCCGCTGGCAGTCCCTCCTGCTACCCCGATGAGGAAAGGTTGCCGTGTAACGTTTTCGACTTGACTGTCCAGTCTTGTCTCGCTGTCGCCTGCCATGCTTGCTATAAACGCATACTGACGCACGGAGGTGGTTTTGCCCCTCGACTGCGCTCCTCCCTTTTTTCAGTTGTGCATTTGCTTTGATGCTCTGAGTGTGCGTGGATTTCAATCCAGTTTTTTGTAGCCTGCTTGAAATGCGGAGCGTTTACATAAGGTTTGACATGTTTTTGAAATTATCAGAACTCTATGTATCAGATAGGCCTATTGCTACATTTGATTGTCAGCTCAGACACATTTACAATAGTTGTAGTGTGTGTGTGTGTGAGAGAGAGAATCCCTCCCCCTAGAGACAATTGCGACAACATAACCAACAAAAACGGGTCACAACTCCTGCAGCTCCCTCGCACGCTGGGTATGTACATAGTCAACGGTAGGCTTCGAGGGGACTCCTACCATAGGTACACCTATAGGTCATCCCTTGGCATTAGTACTACTTCATCACTGACCTCAACCCAGTCTCTCTCTGAGCTTTCAGTCAGTCCACTGACACCCCCATCAGATCACAGCAAAATCACAGTCTACTTGAAAAAAGCAATACTCATCCAAAAGGCATCAAAGCCAAAGGAACTGAATACTATTTAGAAATGCTATAGTTGGAAGGAAAGTAGTGTGGAAACCTACAAAAACAAACAATTGGGCAACAACAAATTCAATCCCTTTTAGACAACTTTCTGGACAAAACATTTCACTGTAACAGTGAAGGTGTAAACTTGGCAGTAGAAAACCTAAACAGTATATTTGACCTCTCAGCTTCCCTATCAAATCTAAACAATTCAAGCAGACAACCTAAGAAAATTAACAACATTGACAAATGGTTTGATGAAGAATGCAAAAACCTAAGAAATAAATTGAGAAACGTATCCAACCAAAACCATAGAGCCCAGAAAACCAGGTCCTATGCCTTCACTATGGTGAATCACTAAAACAATACAGAAATACACTACGGGGAAATAAAGCGGCAGCACGTCAGAAATCAGCTCAATGTAATTGAAGAATCCATATAATCTAACCACTTGGAACAAAACAAACAACAACAGGAAGTGTTATCTCTCCAAAACAGAAATGTATGGATAATTATTTTATTTAACTAGGCAAATCAGTTAAGAACAAATTCTGATTTACAATGACGGCCTACCGGGTTAACTGACTTGTTCAGAACAACAGATTTTTGCTTTGTCAGCTCGGGGATTCAATCCAGAATCCTTTCGGTTACTGGACCAATGCTCTAACCACTAGGCTACCTGCTGCCCCAAAGCACTTCTCCAATATGTTTGTCTCTATAACAAAGAACAAACAGCAAAAACATATACATGATCAAATACAAAGATTACCAGAACCCACTCGATTCTCCAATTACATTGAATGAACTACAGGACAAAATAAAAACCCTCCAACCCAAAAAGGCCTGTGGCGTTGATGGTATCCTAAATGAAATGATAAAATATACAGACCACAAATTCCAATTGGCTATACTTAAACTCTTTAACATCATCCTCAGCTCTGGCGTTTTCCCCAATATTTGGAACCAAGGACTGATCACCCCAATCCACAAAAGTGGAGACAAATTTGTCCCCAATGACTACCATGGGATATGCATCAACAGCAACCTTGGGGAAATACTATGCATTATCATTAACAGCAGACTTGTACATTTCCTCAGAGAAAACAATGTACTGAGCAAATGTCAAATTGGCTTTTTACCAAATTAACGTACAACAGACCACGAATTCACCCTGCATACCAAACTGACAAACAAACAAACCAAATCAAAGTCAATGTCTTCTCATGCTTTGTTTATTTCAAAAAAGCTTTTTATTCAATTTGTCATGAGGGTCAGCTATACAAATTGATGGAAAGCGGTGTTGGGGGAAAAACATACATTAAATCAAATCAAATTTTATTTCCATGTACACAAACAACAAGTGTGCTGTTAAAATTGGCAAAAAAACACATTTCTTTCCACAGGGCCGTGGGGTGAGAGAGGGATGCAGTTTGAGCCCTACCCTCTTCAACATATACAGTGCATTCGGAAGGTATTCAGACTGCTTGACTTTTTCCACATTTTGTTACGTTACAGCCTTATTCTAAAATGGATTCAATAAAAACAATTCCTCATCAATCTACACACAGTAGCCCATAATAACAAAGCAAAAAACGTTTTTTTTTTTTTTAATTTTTGCAAATATATTAAACATACAAATAAAATAAAATACCTTATTTACATAAGTATTCAGGCAATTTGCTATGAGACTCGAAATTGAGCTCAGGTGCATCCTGTTTCCATTGATCAACCTTGAGACATTTCTACAACTTAATTGAAGTCCACCTATGATAAATTCAATTGATTGGACATGATTTGGAAAAACACACATCTGTCTATATCAGGTCCCACAGTTGACAATGAATGTCAGAGCAACAATCAAGACATGAGGTTGAAGGAATTGTCTGTAGAGCTTTGAGACAAGATTGTGTTGAGGCACAGATTTGAGGAAGGGTATGAAAACATTTCTACAGCATTGAAGGTCCCCAAGAACACAGTGGCCTCCATCCTTCTTAAATTGAAACAGTCTGAGGTCGACTGTTTCAAATGTTCATAAATGACCAGCACGGTCAAATAATAATAATCACAGTAGTTGCAACAAGTCAGCACCTCAGGGGTAAATGTCAGTTGGCTTTTCTTAGCCGATCATTAAGAGTATCTCTACCACTCCTGCTGTCTCTAGAGAGTTGAAAACAGCAGGTCTGGGACAGGTAGGATGTCCGGTGAACAGTTCAGGATTCCATAGCCGCAGGCAGAACAGTTGAAACTGGAGCAGCAGCACGGCCAGGTGGACTGGGGACAGCAAGGAGTCATCATGCCAGGTAGTCCTGAGGCATGGTCCTAGGGCTCAGGTCCTCTGAGAGAAATAGAGAAAGAGAGAATTAGAGAGAGCATACTTAAATTCACACAGGACACCGGATAAGACAGGGGAAGTACTCCAGATATAACAAACTGACCCTAGCCCCCCGACACAAACTACTGCAGCATAAATACTGGAGGCTGAGACAGGAGGGGTCAGGAGACACTGTGGCCTCATCCGATGATACCCCCGGACAGGGACAAACAGGAAGGATATAACCCCACCCACTTTGCCAAAGCAAAGTCCCCACACCACTAGAGGGATATCTTCAACTACCAACTTACCATCCTAAGACAAGGCCGAGTATAGCCCACAAAGATCTCCGCCACGGCACAACCCAAGGGGGGGCGCCAACCCAGACAGGAAGATCACGTCAGTGACTCAACCCACTCAAGTGACGCAACCCTCATAGGGACAGCATGAAAGAGCACCAGTAAGCCAGTGACTCAGCCCCTGTAATAGGGTTAGAGGCAGAGAATCCCAGTGGAGAGAGGGGAACTGGCCAGGCAGAGACAGCAAGGGCGGTTCATTGCTCCAGAGCCTTTCCGTTCACCTTCACACTCCTGGGCCAGACTACACTCAATCATATGACCCACTGAAGAGATGAGTCTTCAGTAAAGACTTAAAGGTTGAGACCAAGTCTGCATTTCTCACATGGGTAGGCAGACCATTCCATAAAAATTGAGCTCTATAGGAGAAAGCCCTGCCTCCAGCTGTTTGCTTAGAAATTCTAGGGACAATTAGGAGGCCTGCGTCTTGTAACCGTAGCGTACTTGTAGGTATGTACGGCAGGACCAAATCGGAAAGATAGGTAGGAGCAAGCCCATGTAATGCTTTGTAGGCTAGCAGTAAAACCTTGAAATCAGCCCTTGCCTTAACAGGAAGCCAGTATTGGGGGGCTAGCACTGGAGTAATATGATCAAATTGTTTGGTTCTAGTCAGGATTCTAGCAGCCGTATTTAGCACTAACTGAAGTTTATTTAGTGCTTTATCCGGGTAGCCGGAAAGTAGAGCATTGCAGTAGTCTAACCTAGAATTAACAAAAGCATGGATACATTTTTCTGCATCATTTTTGGACAGAAAATGTCTGATTTTTGCAGATGGAAGTAGACGTAGATGGAAAAAAGCTGTCCTTGAAACAGTCTTGATACAGTGCCTTGCGAAAGTATTCGGCCCCCTTGAACTTTGCGACCTTTTGCCACATTTCAGGCTTCAAACAAAGATATAAAACTGTATTTTTTTGTGAAGATTCAACAACTAGTGGGACACAATCATGAAGTAGAACGACATTTATTGGATATTTCAAACTTTTTTAACAAATCAAAAACTGAAAAATTGGGCGTGCAAAATTATTCAGCCCCTTTACTTTCAGTGCAGCAAACTCTCTCCAGAAGTTCAGTGAGGATCTCTGAATGATCCAATGTTGACCTAAATGACTAATGATGATAAATACAATCCACCTGTGTGTAATCAAGTCTCCGTATAAATGCACCTGCACTGTGATAGTCTCAGAGGTCCGTTAAAAGCGCAGAGAGCATCATGAAGAACAAGGAACACACCAGGCAGGTCCGAGATACTGTTGTGAAGAAGTTTAAAGCCGGATTTGGATACAAAAAGATTTCCCAAGCTTTAAACATCCCAAGGAGCACTGTTCAAGCGATAATATTGAAATGGAAGGAGTATCAGACCACTGCAAATCTACCAAGACCTGGCCGTCCCTCTAAACTTTCAGCTCATACAAGGAGAAGACTGATCAGAGATGCAGCCAAGAGGCCCATGATCACTCTGGATGAACTGCAGAGATCTACAGCTGAGGTGGGAGACTCTGTCCATAGGACAACAATCAGTTGTATATTGCACAAATCTGGCCTTTATGGAAGAGTGGCAAGAAGAAAGCCATTTCTTAAAGATATCCATAAAAAGTGTCATTTAAAATTTGCCACAAGCCACCTGGGAGACACACCAAACATGTGGAAGAAGGTGCTCTGGTCAGATGAAACCAAAATTTAACTTTTTGGCAACAATGCAAAACGTTATGTTTGGCGTAAAAGCAACACAGCTCATCACCCTGAACACACCATCCCCACTGTCAAACATGGTGGTGGCAGCATCATGGTTTGGGCCTGCTTTTCTTCAGCAGGGACAGGGAAGATGGTTAAAATTGATGGGAAGATGGATGGAGCCAAATGCAGGACCATTCTGGAAGAAAACCTGATGGAGTCTGCAAAAGACCTGAGACTGGGACGGAGATTTGTCTTCCAACAAGACAATGATCAAAAACATAAAGCAAAATCTACAATGGAATGGTTCAAAAATAAACATATCCAGGTGTTAGAATGGCCAAGTCAAAGTCCAGACCTGCATCCAATCGAGAATCTGTGGAAAGAACTGAAAACTGCTGTTCACAAATGCTCTCCATCCAACCTCACTGAGCTCGAGCTGTTTTGCAAGGAGGAATGGGAAAAAATTTCAGTCTCTCGATGTGCAAAACTGATAGAGACATACCCCAAGCAACTTACAGCTGTAATCGCAGCAAAAGGTGGCGCTACAAAGTATTAACTTAAGGGGGCTGAATAATTTTGCACGCCCAATTTTTCAGTTTTTGATTTGTTAAAAAAGTTTGAAATATCCAATAAATGTCATTCCACTTCATGATTGTGTCCCACTTGTTGTTGAATCTTCACAAAAAAATACAGTTTTATATCTTTATGTTTGAAGCCTGAAATGTGGCAAAAGGTCGCAAAGTTCAAGGGGGCCGAATACTTTCGCAAGGCACTGTATGTTCGTCAAAACATACTTCCGGCGCCGACAGAGATGGCTGCCTCGCTTCGCGTTTTTTTTTTTTTTTACGTGTTATTTCTTACATCAGTACCCCAGGTCATCTTAGGTTTCATCACATACAGTCGAGAAGAACTACTGAATATAAGATCAGCGTCAATTCACCATCAGTACGACCAAGAATATGTTTTTCGCGACGCGGATCCTGTGTTCTGCCTTACAAACAGGACAACGGAGTGGATTCCATGCAGCGACCCAAAAAAAACGACTCAGAAAAAGAGGGAAACGAGGCGGTCTTCTGGTCAGACTCCGGAGACGGGCACACCGTGCACCACTCCCTAGCATTCTTCTTGCCAATGTCCAGTCTCTTGACAACAAGGTTGATGAAATCCGAGCAAGGGTAGCATTCCAGAGGGACATCAGAGACTGTAACGTTCTTTGCTTCACGGAAACATGGCTCACTGGAGAGACGCTATCCGAGGCGGTGCAGCCAGCGGGTTTCTCCACGCATCGCGCGGACAGAAACAAACATCTTTCTGGTAAGAAGAGGGGCGGGGGCGTATGCCTTATGGCTAACGTGACATGGTGTGATGAAAGAAACATACAGGAACTCAAATCCTTCTGTTCACCTGATTTAGAATTCCTCACAATCAAATGTAGACCGCATTATCTACCAAGAGAATTCTCTTCGATTATAATCACAGCCGTATATATCCCCCAAGCAGACACATCGATGGCTCTGAACGAACTTTATTTAACTCTCTGCAAACTGGAAACCATATATCCGGAGGCTGCATTCATTGTAGCTGGGGATTTTAACAAGGCTAATCTGAAAACAAGACTCCCTAAATTTTATCAGCATATCGATTGCGCAACCAGGGGTGGAAAGACCTTGGATCATTGTTACTCTAACTTCCGCGACGCATATAAGGCCCTGCCCCGCCCCCCTTTCGGAAAAGCTGACCACGACTCCCTTTTGTTGATCCCTGCCTACAGACAGAAACTAAAACAAGAGGCTCCCACGCTGAGGTCTGTCCAACGCTGGTCCGACCAAGCTGACTCCACACTCCAAGACTGCTTCCATCACGTGGACTGGGAGATGTTTCGTATTGCGTCAGATAACAATATTGACGAATACGCTGATTCGGTGTGCGAGTTCATTAGAACGTGCGTTGAAGATGTCGTTCCCATAGCAACGATTAAAACATTCCCTAACCAGAAACCGTGGATTGATGGCAGCATTCGCGTGAAACTGAAAGCGCGAACCACTGCTTTTAATCAGGGCAAGGTGTCTGGTAACATGACCGAATACAAACAGTGCAGCTATTCCCTCCGCAAGGCTATCAAACAAGCTAAGCGTCAGTACAGAGACAAAGTAGAATCTCAATTCAACGGCTCAGACACAAGAGGCATGTGGCAGGGTCTACTGTCAATCACGGACTACAGGAAGAAATCCAGCCCAGTCACGGACCAGGATGTCTTGCTCCCAGGCAGAATAAATAACTTTTTTGCCCGCTTTGAGGACAATACAGTGCCACTGACACGGCCTGCAACGAAAACATGCGGTCTCTCCTTCACTGCAGCCGAGGTGAGTAAGACATTTAAACGTGTTAACCCTCGCAAGGCTGCAGGCCCAGACGGCATCCCCAGCCGCGCCCTCAGAGCATGCGCAGACCAGCTGGCCGGTGTGTTTACGGACATATTCAATCAATCCCTATACCAGTCTGCTGTTCCCACATGCTTCAAGAGGGCCACCATTGTTCCTGTTCCCAAGAAAGCTAAGGTAACTGAGCTAAACGACTACCGCCCCGTAGCACTCACTTCCGTCATCATGAAGTGCTTTGAGAGACTAGTCAAGGACCATATCACCTCCACCCTACCTGACACCCTAGACCCACTCCAATTTGCTTACCGCCCAAATAGGTCCACAGACGATGCAATCTCAACCACACTGCACACTGCCCTAACCCATCTGGACAAGAGGAATACCTATGTGAGAATGCTGTTCATCGACTACAGCTCGGCATTCAATACCATAGTACCCTCCAAGCTCGTCATCAAGCTCGAGACCCTGGGTCTCGACCCCGACCTGTGCAACTGGGTTCTGGACTTCCTGACGGGCCGCCATAGTACCCTCCAAGCTCGTCATCAAGCTCCCAGGTGGTGAGGGTAGGCAACAACATCTCCTCCCCGCTGATCCTCAACACTGGGGCCCCACAAGGGTGCGTTCTGAGCCCTCTCCTGTACTCCCTGTTCACCCACGACTGCGTGGCCATGCACGCCTCCAACTCAATCATCAAGTTTGCGGACGACACAACAGTGGTAGGCTTGATTACCAACAACGACGAGACGGCCTACAGGGAGGAGGTGAGGGCCCTCGGAGTGTGGTGTCAGGAAAATAACCTCACACTCAACGTCAACAAAACTAAGGAGATGTGTGGACTTCAGGAAACAGCAGAGGGAACACCCCCCTATCCACATCGATGGAACAGTAGTGGAGAGGGTAGCAAGTTTTAAGTTCCTCGGCATACACATCACAGACAAACTGAATTGGTCCACTCACACAGACAGCATCGTGAAGAAGGCGCAGCAGCGCCTCTTCAACCTCAGGAGGCTGAAGAAATTCGGCTTGTCACCAAAAGCACTCACAAACTTCTGCAGATGCACAATTGAGAGCATCCTGGCGGGCTGTATCACCGCCTGGTACGGCAACTGCTCCGCCCTCAACCGTAAGGTTGTCCAGAGGGTAGTGAGGTCTGCACAACGCATCACCGGGGGCAAACTCAACTCCAGCCACTTTAATAATAATAATAATGGGAATTGATGGGAAATGATGTAAATATATCACTAGCCACTTTAAACAATGCTACCTTATATAATGTTACTTACCCTACATTATTCATCTCATATGCATACGTATATACTGTACTCTATATCATCGACTGCATCCTTATGTAATACATGTATCACTAGCCACTTTAACTATGCCACTTTGTTTACATACTCATCTCATATGTATATACTGTACTCGATACCATCTACTGTATCTTGCCTATGCTGCTCTGTACCATCACTCATTCACATATCCTTATGTACATATTCTTTATCCCCTTACACTGTGTATAAGACAGTAGTTTTGGAATTGTTAGTTAGATTACTTGTTGGTTATTACTGCACTGTCGGAACTAGAAGCACAAGCATTTCGCTACACTCGCATTAACATCTGCTAACCATGTGTATGTGACAAATAAAATTTGATTTGATTTGATTTGAAAAGGGAGATCAGGGTCCAGAGTAACGCCGAGGTCCTCCACAGTTTTATTTGAGACAACTGTACAACCATCAAGATTAATTGTCAGATTCAACAGAATATCTCTTTGTTTCTTGGGACCTAGAACAAGCACCTCTGTTTTGTCCGAGTTTAAAAGTAGAAAGTTTGCAGCCATCCACTTCCTTATGTCTGAAACACAGGCTTCTAGCGAGGGCAATTTTGGGGCTTCACCATGTTTCATTGAAATGTACAGCTGTGTGTCATCCGCATAGCAGTAAAAGTTAACATTATGTTTCCGAATGACATCCCCAAGAGGTAAAATATATAGTGAAAACAATAGTGGTCCTAAAACGGAACCTTGGGGAACACCGAAATTTACAGTTGATTTGTCAGAGGACAAACCATTCACAGAGACAAACTGATATCTTTCCGACAGATAAGATCTAAACCAGGCCAGAACTTGTCAGTGTAGACCAATTTGGGTTTCCAATCTCTCCAAAAGAATGTGGTGATCGATGGTATCAAAAGCAGCACTAAGGTCTAGGAGCACAAGGACAGACGGAGAGCCTCGGTCTGATGCCATTAAAAGGTCATTTACCACCTTCACCTTCAAGTATTTACTCTGAGCATTATAATAACTTACGCAAAATGGAAAAGGGGAAAATAGGAAAAGGTCGCAGAGCTACAACAACAGCCCGTAACAAGACAGCAGAAGATATAATCGTCGATGAACCCGAAATGGCTAATGCTGACGCAAATAAGATAGCAGCAGCAAAAGAACCCTCATTTCTTGAGGTGATGAAGGAGGAATTGCGCGAAGCACTCACAGGCTTACGAGAGGAACTTCAAGAAGATCTAAGAAAATAACTAAATGAGTTCAAGAAGGACATTAACCAGAAACTGGAAGAAAACAAATTAGAACTTCACAGCATATCTACAAGAATGGGGGGCGCAGAACAGCGCATTGGGGAAACGGAAACATGGATCTCCGCAGTCAAAGAAATCCTTGAACAGTCACTGAAAATCCAACACGCACTACAGACAAAGATTACAGAACTCGAAGATTTCTCACGTCGAAACAACATTAGACTTTATAACGTAGTTGAGGGCGTAGAAAAAGACTCTATGCCCAACTTCGTGGAGGGTCTATTCAAGGGCATACTTGAATGCGACACTGACCTGGGAATCGAGGGAGCACACCGAGCTCTGGCCTCAAAACCTCCCCCAGCGGCGCCCCACCAAGATCCATAGTAGTACGGTTCCTAAAATTCTCAGTCAAAGAGAAAGTCTTACATGCAACCTGGAAAAAACCTATTAACTTCCAAGGCCAAGGAGTGTTTGATCATGACTACGCGGGAGAGGTACTGAAAAGAAGGAAAGAATACGCCCCCATTAAGAAAGCACTTAAAGAGAAGGGTATTCGCTTCCAAACACCATTCCTGACAAAAATGCATGTATTTCTGGAAAATGGCCCGGTTACATACGAGCATGCAGACGAGGCGGCTGAGGACCTGAAGTCAAGGGGCTTCCCAGTGGAGTATACCGCCAGGAGAAAGGTGACATCACCAGTGGAAAGACTCGAGCAAGCTCTCCCATGGATCACTGTTGACAAGCAGGGTCATGTAGAAAGAGGGAAACCATCTCGGCGAGAGGACGTTCACATCCGAGAGAGACTCAGGCATTTCCAACGGGAAGATGTAAGACACTGAACCGGATTTAACAGAATTAAAAATTACCACGAGCTGTTAAGACTTTGGGTTGTTACGGTTGACATTGCAATAGGTCAAATATCTCCCCTATTTTCCCCCAATGCTGAACAAGGGTGAGTAGCCAAAAGCATGTGTTCTTTACGAACACACTAAGTAGCGTCACGTTAATAACATAAATATTAGCTAAGGATTAATGACACATTGACAACGGGGCGACAGAAGGGCATATCAAGGGGAGGGTTCATGATTTGCAAGCATGACCGATATAGTTTTCACTTGTAATTAACCGATGTGTATAAGCTACGAAATAGGCGCCCTTATTATGTTCGGTTCCACCAGGTCTTGTTTGTGACTACATCTCGCATTTTCATATCTGAGCGAGGGGCCTATCCTGCGGACAGGCTCATCCCCTCAAACCCCAGAGGCAAGAGACAGTCCTCTGACATGTGAGTCCAAATACCAAAGTATTTTCCAACTTTGGTTTACTTTATTATCGTTCTTGATTTTTTGTTCATTTTTAGGTTCATGATAAGCAGGCAGACATGGTGCACAGGTCTTTTTGTTTATATCGATGCATCATCGGGAATTTAAGGTCATAAGTCTCAATGTAAACGGACTGGGGAGTGCCATCAAGAGAAGTAAGGTCATCACTCTCAATGTAAACGGACTGGGGAGTGACATCAAGAGAAGTAAGGTCATCAGTCTCAATGTAAACGGACTGGGGAGTGCCATCAAGAGAAGTAAGGTCATCAGTCTCAATGTAAACGGACTGGGGAGTGCCATCAAGAGAAGTAAGGTCATCAGTCTCAATGTAAACGGACTGGGGAGTGACATCAAGAGAAGTAAGGTCATCAGTCTCAATGTAAACGGACTGGGGAGTGACATCAAGAGAAGTAAGGTCATCAGTCTCAATGTACACGGACTGGGGAGTGCCATCAAGAGAAGTAAGGTCATCAGTCTCAATGTAAACGGACTGGGGAGTGCCATCAAGAGAAGTAAGGTCATCAGTCTCAATGTAAACGGACTGGGGAGTGACATCAAGAGAAGTAAGGTCATAGCAAAGATGAAACGGGAGGGCGGTGACATACTATTCTGGCAGGAAACTCACTTATCCACCTGAACATCAGAAACTCAAGAAAATGGGATATAGGAACACTTTTTTTTCTTCTTACAAAATGGGTAGAAGGGGAGTTGAAATCTTGATCCCAAATTCTGTATACAGAAATTATGTCAGAAATAAAAGACAATGAGGTTAGATTTATACTTGTTAAATGTAAACTGGATAACAAGGAAGTTACATTATTTAATGTATACGCACCCCTGAGAGATTCAAAAGGTAAAACAGGAAATTAAACAGATTTATAGAGAAGAAGTAGAGAAAAAGCTTAGGTTCCTGAAACAACAATATTATGAAGCAGGCTCAAAGGCAACCAAATTACTAGCATGGAGACTCAGGAAAAACAAGCACAGAATACCATTTTCAAAATAAAAGACCCCAAAACAATAAAAGATCACATGCAAATTAGATGAAATACAGAATGCATTTGAATCATATTACAAAAATCTGTACAAGCAACCAGAGAAGGCAGATGCACAGACAATAGAGCACTTTTTGAACTCACTCAATCTCCCCTCAATTGGGACAGAGCAAAATGATAGACTAACTTCATAAATATCCACCGAAGAGATTAATAAAGCAATATCTCAGCAAAAAGCCAACAAGTCTCCAGGCACTGATGGCATCCCTTCAGAATGGTTCAAGACCTTCAGAGAACAATTAGCACCTCTACTTAAGGCCTGTTTTAACTGGACTCTGAGGGAGGGGGGTCTCCCACCGTCATGGAGAGAGGCCATCATATCAGTAATCCCAAAAGAGGGTAAAGATAAGAACGAATGCCGTTCATATAGACCTATCGCAATTCTTAAAACAGATTATAAACTATATGCATCAATAATAGCCAAAAGAATGGAGAACATAATCCCAGAATTGATCGACGGAGATCAAACTGGTTTCATACCAAATAGGCAGACACAGGACAATATAAGGAGAACACTACATGTCACGGACCACATTACTCAGAATAAGACAAGTGCAATATTAATCAGCCTAGATGCAGAAAAAGCATTTGATTCAGTGGGATGTGATTACCTATTCCAAGTTATGGAACGATTTGGTTTCAACAAAGAAGTGATACAGTGCATCAAAACACTGTATTCATGTCCGACCGCTAGAATAAAGATATATGGACATTTGACACGAACGATAAAATTAGAGCGAGGGGCAAGACAAGGCTGTAATCTTTCACCCACGCTCTTCTCCTTGTACCTAGAACCATTAGCACAGGCAATAAGACAGGACCCAACATTAGAGGGAATAACAATACGAGGCAGTGAACATAAGATATGCATGTATGCTGATGACGTTCTGTTATTCCTTAAAGACCCAGGCTCAAGTGTACCTAGATTGATGGATGTTTTACAAACATTTGGAACATATTCAGGGTATGTGCTTAACGTACACAAGACCCAAACCCTAGTATATAATTATACCCCACAGGAAGAGAAGAAGAGTAGGTGTAACTTCACCTGGACCTCTTCATCCATTAAATATCTGGGAGTAAATTTACCAAAAGATATACCCAAACTTTATTGCATGAATTACGATCACATTAACAAGAAAATATATGATGACCTATACAGGTGGAATTCACTTCCCTTAGATCTTAGTAGTAGAATTGAAACAATCAAAATGAACATCCTGCCAAGGTTACTGTATTTGTTCCAATCACTGCCCATAGAAATCCCGCCTAAACAGTTTAGGGAATGGGATAAATGGATATCAAGGTTAATCTGGAACATTAAGAGACCAAGAACTAGATATACAACATTACAGTTACCAAAAAACTGTGGGGGTATGGCCTTCATCATCAAATGTATTTATAAAGCCCTTTTTACATCAGCCGATGTCACAAAGTGCTGTACAGAAACAGTCTATGTTATGGAAAGAGCAGGTGTCCTTAATGTTTTGTGCACTCAGTATATGTTGTGTATACAAGCTTATTCCCACAGAAAACTGCAGAGGGAAGCAGCACCACCCAGTCAACCATCAGACTCCATAGTGAGACCCCTCTCGGAGGATATTCAACCATATTTGCAATCCAAGGTCTCAATATCTTTACAGTAGAAGCTAACAAAACATACAACCTGACAAGGTGCACACTGATCAGTAAAGAGAATAGGCTACCATTCTAGAATGCTCCCTTCTTTCTGCACGGTTCTCACAGTGAGAAACAATAGGATTACAAGAGTGTTCTACGCTTTCTTCATTTGATCCAATTCAAAGTTGCCAATTATTTTATGGGATGAGAATTAAGTGGAGTGACTAATCTTAGCTGGTCTGAGAAAACTGATGAGACTTCTCTCCTTTATGTATACATTGTATACAAGTATGTATACATACTTACCAAACCTAAAAGATTATTATGTGTCAGCCCAATTGAGACCCCTGGTGTGTTGGTGCAATTCAGAATCCAAATCCAAATGGAAAGACTTGGAGACTACTCTGACAGAGATACCCATACAGTCAGTTTTGGGAAATAAGGACATGGTAAAAGAAATATACAATATACAAAATCAGTGGATTAATTTCTCTCTGAAGACCTGGTTTAGGGTAATTAAGCTAAATAATTTAGACAGAGAGATCAAACTGCTGAGTTGACCCACATACGACCCCAGCTTCATCCCTGCAACTCAGGACAGCAGGTTTAAACAATGGACGCAGAAAGGCATCACATCATTCAGTACAATTATAAGGAATGGGAACCTAGATAACTTCCAGGACCTAAGTAAAAAACATGGCTTGGATAAACAAGATTTTTACAGATACCTACAAGTTCGACACTATTTCTTAAGGGAGATAAAAGTGACTGACCCCCGAGCACCTCCAAAATTAATCCAAGTATTCCCTAACGCATACAACTTGGGGAGTAACAAAAAAACTATTTCAAATCTCTACTTGGGTATTCAAGCCTCAAAGAAACATTCTACAAACTATATTAAAAAGAAATGGGAGGAGGAACTGAACATTGAAATAACTGATGAAACATGGTTGAACATATTAGAGACTCAACATAGCTCCACCAACTCAAGGTCAAGGAGAGAATTCTGTTGGAAGAATGTTATAGGTTTCTTCATAACACCTAAACTGAAATCAAAACAGACGGGCTCACTACACCCTTGTTGGAGAGAATACGGTCAATTGAGGGCGGACCACTCTCATATCTTTTGGACTTGCCCAGCAATGGAATCTTACTGGGGAGAAATAAGATCTAACATTGGAAAAATAATGGGATTTGACATAGAACAAACATACTTTGTACATGGGTGAAATACCTGATAACTTACACAACAGAGAAAAGTACCTCTTGAAGGTCCTACTGGCAGCCAGTAAAAAGGCTATCACTAGGAAATGGCTACAAAAAGACCCTCCCACAGTGACATAATGGATAGACATTGTAGAAGAAATACACCACATGGAGCGTATGACCTTTGCTTTAAGAACTAAACAGGAGAGAAGTCAAGAATACTGGGAAAAATGGGTTTCCTACTTGGAAAAGGACTAATTCAAAGATGTCAATGTAACTAATATGATGATGAAGGTATGAAGTGCACTGTAACTGCCAGATCTTTTTTTGTTTTGTTGTTATTTTATTTGACTTTATTTGTCATTTCTTTGTGTTCCTACAATAAAAACAAAGTTTTAATGTGTGGAGTGGTTGAAAAACGAGTTTTAATGACTCCAACCTAAGTGTATGTAAACTTCTGACTTCAACTGTACATTGTACAACCACCTAAAAGGAAGTGATTCCCAAACCTTCCATAACAAAGGCATCACCTACAGAGAGATGTACCTGCAAAAGAGTCCCCTAAGCAAGCTGGTCCTGGGGCTCTGTTCACAAACACAAAAATACCCCACAGAGCCCCAGGACAGCAACACAATTAGACCCAACCTAATCAAGAGAAAAATATATAATTACTTGACCCATTGGAAAGAATTAACAAAAACACTGAGCAAACAAGAACGCTATTTGGCCCTAAACAGAGTACACAGTGGCAGATTACCTGACTACTGTGACTGACTAAAAATTAAGGAAAGGCCGCAGTAGGCAGACCTAGCTCTCAAGAGAAGACAGGCTACTGCCCACAAAATGAGGTGGAAACTGAGCTGCACTTCCTAACCTCCTGTCCAATGTATGGACATATTAGAGACACATCTTTCCCTCAGATTAATTTATTTTGCCTTTTGTACTTGAACTATTTGCCTATCGTTACAACACTGTATATAGCAATAATATGACATTTGAAATGTGTCTATTCTTTTGGAACTTTTGTCAATCAATCAAATGTATTTTATAAAGCCCTTTTTACATCAGCCGATGTCACAAAGTGCTATACAGAAACTCAGCCTAAAACCCCAAACAACAAGAAATGCAGATGTAGAAGCACGGTGAATAGGAAAAACTCCCTTCAAAGGCAGGACCCTAAGAAGAAACCTAGAGAGGAACTGAGAGGAACTGGCCAGAATAAAAACAAAGGTCAACTCAGTCTGTGTAGGCATTTTGTTATGTATTTAGTTAGCTATTTAGCAGTCTTATAGCATGGAGATGGAGAAGCTGTTCAAGAGCTTGTTGGTGTCAGACTTAAGGCACCGGTACCGCTTTCCCTTGCGGAGGCAAGAGAACAGTCTATGGCTTGAGTGGTTGGAGTCTTAACGATTTTCCAGGCCTTCCTTACACACCACATGACATAGAGTTCCAGGATGGCAGGGAGCTCGGCCCCAGTGATGTACTGAGCTGTCAACACCACCCTCTGTAGCGCCATGCAGTTGAGGGCAGTGCTACTTCCATACCAAGCCATGATGCAGCCAGTCAAGATGCTCTCAATTGTACAGCTGTAGAACTTTTTGAGGATTTGGGGGCCCATGCCAACCCTTTTTAAGGTTCAGCTCCTTGAGCAGCTCCTTGGTCTTACTGATGTTGAAGGAGAGGGTTGTTGTTCCGGCCCCACACTGTCAGGTCACTGACCTCCTCCCTGTACGCTGTCTCATCATTGCCGGTGATCAGGCCTACCACCGTCGTGTCATCAGCAAACTTGTTGATGGTGTTGGAGTCGTGCGTGGCCACGCAGTCATGGGTGAACAGGGAGTACAGGAGGGGACTTAGCACACACGCCTGTGGGGCACCCATGTTGAGGGTCAGCGGGGCAGAGGTGATGTTGCCCACCCTCACCACCTGGGGCCCATCAGGAAGTATGGAGGGGTTGGAGGGGTCAATGGTGTTGAGTACTGAGCTGTCAATGAACAGCATTCTCACATGGGTATTCCTCTTATCTAGGTGGGTGAGGGTAGTGTGGAGTGCAATTGAGATTGCGTCGTCTATGGATCTGTTGGGGCGGTATGCAAATTAGATTTGTCTAGGGTTTCTGGGATGATGGAGTTGATGTGTGCCATAACCAGCTTCTCAATGCACTTCATGATTACAGATGTGAGTGCTACAAGGTGGTAGTCATTGTGGCATGAAGCCTTAGAGTTCTTGGGAACAAGAATTATGGTGGTCATCTTAAAACATGTGGGGATTACAGACTGGGACAAGGAGAGGTTGAAAATTACAGTGAATATACCTGCCACCTGTTCGGGGCATGCTCTGAGAAAGCACCCTGGAATACCATAAGGCCCCGTGGCCTTGCGGGTATTGACCTGATTAAAAACTTCTCACTTCGGCCTCGGAGTGCGAGATCATCCACACCCGGGACAATGGTGTTAATGTCAAAGCTGGGACTTCCTTTGTAATCTGTAATGGACTATAGCCTCTGCCACATGTGGCAGTCGTCGGAGTCTGTGTAATATGATTCCACCCTATTCCTATATTGTTCTCTTACTCGTTTGATGACTCTGCTGAGGTCATTGTGGGACCTCTTGACCTTGATCCTGTCCTCAGCCGTAGCCTCAGGGTTGTCTGCAATAGCCCTGTGTGCGGTAGCCCTATCCTTTAGTTTAGTGCCAACTTTAGTGTTAATCCAGGGCTTTTGATTTGGGAAGCAGCGAATCTGTGGGCACAAGTCGCCGATGAATTTCCTAATGAAGCCAGTGACAGAGGTGGTTAGCTCTTCGATGTTGTCCGCGGAGTCCCAAAATATATTTTTATCAGCTCTAGCAAAGCAGGCCTGAAGTATAATCTCTGATTCCAGAGCATTTCTCAAAGGACGAGTCACAAATAATTCCCGTTTGAGCTTCTGCTTTTAAACAGTAGCAGGAGTATGTATGGAGTCTGATTTGCTGAATGGCGGACGAGAGGGTAGCCAGCTTGCCATACACTGGACCGGTAGACAGTGTCCTACGCCCCACCTGGCGGACACTGTTTTCCCGCAGTTTTGTTAACAACAGAGAGGGCAGGTGTTCAGCAGGCGGGAGAAAGGGACACTGTGTGCTAGCTTAGCCAGCTAGTCCTAACACTGTGTGCTAACTAGCTAGATAGCTCGCTAGTTAGCGGCACCATGTGCTAGTTAGCTGGTCCCGCCTTCCGCCTGCTGTGTCCCGGTGTCATCCTTAGGACTACCTGGCTAAACTGCAGTGCTAGCGAGAGGCAGGGATGACAGGTAGGTGGGTGAAAAAACTCAGATAATACTTTTTATTTCCCTTTTGACCCACATTCCAAAGTGTAACACAAGCGGGAAGGGGGGGTAATTCATGCAGGAACCAGTGGGGTGCTGGAGGGGGGGGTTCATGCAGATGCAGGAACGCCACGAATGTTGGGCTGCAGTTACACACTACTTAAAATATATATGTATATATATATATAAATATATATATATATATATATATATATATATATATTAACAACAAATCAATACAGAAAGTACATGAGGGAACACAAGTATATATAGATTATAAACAATGGGCAATCGAGCTAGGGGGTACAATATCACATTACAATTACACAAGGACATACATACACTTACAAGCAGTTGCACACTACTGCCTCGCTTAGCCTCTTCTGCGTTGATGTATGTTGATTTACCAACCGGAAGCGCTAGCCGGAAGTTACTCCCGTATTCGTGACGTGTACTTGTAACTACTATTTGCAGTTGCTGCTGACATCAAATTCCATACTCAAATGCGGCTAGAGTTTGCTGATAAATTATAGCCACGTTCAGTACCATAGGAAAGGGATCGTGATACGACCTACAAAAATGACAACCATGTTCGCAGACACTATTCTTATTGTTTTCATCTCTGTTTGCACAGCTCTGTTAGCTGAGGGTAAGTAACTAACGTTACAGTAGCTAGCCAACGTTAATTTTAGCTAAGCTATCTGGCTGACTTTAGCTAGCTACCTGATACTGACTTTCTAATTTTGGCTAGCAACCATCAAACATATTCGTGATGTATTTTATTTGGTTAACGCTGAGTGCTGTAGATGTTTTGTCATTTGGAAACCTGTTTAATCCGGGGCATGAGTAGCACGACGCTTCTTAGCTTTGGGACACAACATTGGGTGGGAGTCTGTCTTTATGAGGCTACAGCCATCAGATCGAACAATTGCGAGCTCTCAGCCAGGTCACTGGGTATCTGTAAACGACTTTGTGACAACGGCTGATGTTAAAATGACTTTATGAAATACATGTGATTGATTGATGGTCACCATTGGTGTACTAATGATAATAACCGCATACTTGTTATTTGTAGTTCGTGACTGAGCTTATGTTTCATCAGGAGATGATCGGGGCATCATCTAATACACATGCATGATTTTATATACACATTCATTGATATGTTGATGTATTGATTGCTCTAAATGTAGTATTTGCCTAACCTTTAAACATCTCCATCCTAAGGAATTACATGGGTGTTGGTGTATCGTACTGCAAAGTACAAGAGTCTGAAGGCAGAGGTGGAAAAGCAAAGCAAGAAATGTGAGTATCTTTAAATACATTTTCATTGCTTTTCACAATTTACACACAGACGACATTGTTCAGTTCTTGGATCAAATTGTATTTGTCACATGCACAGAATACAACAGGTAGACCTTACAACAGTTGTAGACCTTCAACACCATAGTACCCTCAAAGCTCATCACTAAGCTAAGGATCCTGGGACTAAACACCTCCCTCTGCAACTGGATCCTGGACTTCCTGACAGGCCACCCCCAGGTGGTGAGGGAAGGTAACAATACATCTGCCATGCTGATCCTCAACACTGGAGCTCCCCAGGGGTGCGTGCCCATGACTGCATGGCGACTCCAACGCCATCATTAAGTTTGCAGATGACACAACAGTGGTAGGCCTGATCACCGACAACGACGAGACAGCCTATCGGGAGGAGGTCAGAGACCTGGCCGGATGGTGCCAGAATAACAACCTATCCCTCAATGTAACCAAGACTAAGGAGAGGAGTGTGGACTACAGGAAAAGGAGGACCGAGCACGCCCCCATTCTCATCGACGGGGCTGTAGTGGAGCAGGCTGAGAGATTCAAGTTCCTTGGTGTCCACATCAACAACAAACTCAAATGGTCCAAACACACCAAGACAGTCGTGAAGAGTGCACAACAAAGCCTATTCCCCCTCAGGAGACTGAAAATATTTGGCATGGGTCCTGAGATCCTCAAAAGGTTCTACAGCTGCACCATCGAGAGCATCCTGACGGGTTGCCATAAGACTCCTGAACAGCTAATCAAATGGCTACCCAGACTATTTGCATTCGCCCCCCTTACAGTGAAACGCTTACTTACAGGCTTTAACCAATAGTGCAAAAAAGGTATTAGCTGAACAATAGGTAGATAAAGAAATAGAACAACAGTAAAAAGAGAGAAGTCTTTTTGTCCTAGACTTGGCACTCCGGTACTGCTTGCCATGTGTTAGTAGAGATAACAGTCTATGACTGGGGTGGCTGGGGTCTTTGACAATTTTTAGGGCCTTCCTCTGACACCGCCTGGTATAGAGGTCCTGGAGGGCAGGCAGCTTAGCTCCAGTGATGTACTGGGCCGTATACCCACTGTAGTGCCTTGCGGTCAGAGGCCTAGCAATTGCCGTACCAGACAGTGATGCAACCAGTCAGGATGCTCTCGATGTTGCAGCTGTAGAACCTTTTGAGGATCTCAGGACCCATGCCAAATCTTAGGTTTTGTCGTGCCCTCTTCACGACTGTCTTAGTGTGCTTGGACCATGTTCGTTTGTTGGTGATGTGGACGCCAAGGAACTTGAAGCTCTCAACCTGCTCCACTACAACCCCGTCGATGAGAATGGGGGTGTGCTCGGTCCTCCTTTTCCTGTAGTCCACAATCATCTCCTTTGTCTTGATCACGTTGAGGGAGGGGTTGTTGTCCTTGCACCACACGGTCAGGTCTCTGACATCCCTATAGGCTGTCTCATTGTTGTCAGTGATCAGGCTGTTGTGTCATCAGTAAACTTAATGATGGTGTTGGAGTCGTGCATGGCTGTGCAGTCATGAGTAAACAGGGAGTACAGGAGGGGACTGAGCACGCACCCCTGAGGGGCCCCCGTGTTGAGGATTCGCGTGGCGGATGTGTTGTTACCTACCCTTACTGTTGTTGTTTTCAAGGGTGACTGCTCTGTAGTGAACAATTTTTTTTATACACTGCTCAAAAAAATAAAGGGAACACTAAAATAACACATCCTAGATCTGAATTAATTAAATATTCTTATTAAATACTTTTTTCTTTACATAGTTGAATGTGCTGACAACAAAATCACACAAATTATCAATGGAAATCAAATTTATCAACCCATGGAGGTCTGGATTTGGAGTCACACTCAAAATTCAAGTGGAAAACCACACTACAGGCTGATCCAACTTTGATGTAATGGCCTTAAAACAAGTCAAAATGAGGCTCATTAGTGTGTGTGGCCTCCACGTGCCTGTATGACCTCCCTACAACGCCTGGGCATGCTCCTGATGAGGTGGCGGATGGTCTCCTGAGGGATCTCCTCCCAGACCTGGACTAAAGCATCCGCCAACTCCTGGACAGTCTGTGGTGCAACTTGGTGTTGGTGGATGGAGCGAGACATGGTGTCCCAGATGTGCTCAATTGGATTCAGGTCTGGGGAACGGGCAGGCCAGTCCATAGCATCAATGCCTTCCTCTTGCAGGAACTGCTGACACACTCCAGCCACATGAGGTCTAGCATTAGGAGGAACCCAGGGCCAACCGCACCAGCATATGGTCTCACAAGGGGTCTGAGGATCTCATCTCGGTACCTAATGGCAGTCAGGCTACCTCTGGCGAGCACATGGAGGGCTGTGCGGCCCCCCCACACCATGACTGACCCACCGCCAAACCGGTCATGCTGGAGGATATTGCAGGCAGCAGAACGTTCTCCACGGCATCTCCAGACTGTCACGTCTGTCACATGTGCTCAGTGTGAACCTGCTTTCATCTGTGAAGAGCACAGGGCGCCAGTGGCGAATTTGTCAATCTTGGTGTTCTCTGGAAAATGCCAAACGTCCTGCACGGTGTTGGGCTGTAAGCACAACCCCCACCTGTGGACGACGGGCCCTCATACCACCCACATGGAGTCTGTTTCTGACCATTTGAACAGACACATGCACATTTGTGGCCTGCTGGAGGTCATTTTGCAGGGCTTTGGCAGTGCTCCTCCTTGCATAAAGGCGGAGGTAGCGGTCCTGATGCTGGGTTGTTGCCCTCCTACGGCCTCCTCCACGTCTCCTGATTTACTGGCCTGTCTCCTGGTAGCGCCTCCATGCTCTGGACACTGCTGACAGACACAGCAAACCTTCAAATCAAATCAAATTTATTTATATAGCCCTTCGTACATCAGCTGATATCTCAAAGTGCTGTACAGAAACCCAGCCTAAAACCCCAAACAGCAAGCAATGCAGGTGTAGAAGCACGGTGGCTAGGAAAAACTCCCTAGAAAGGCCAAAACCTAGGAAGAAACCTAGAGAGGAACCAGGCTATGTGGGGTGGCCAGTCCTCTTCTGGCTGTGCCGGGTGGAGATTATAACAGAACATGGCCAAGATGTTCAAATGTTCATAAATGACCAGCATGGTCAATACTAATAAGGCAGAACAGTTGAAACTGGAGCAGCAGCACAGTCAGGTGGAAGTTGAAACTGGAGCAGCAGCATGGCCAGGTGGACTGGGGACAGCAAGGAGTCATCATGTCAGGTAGTCCTGGGGCATGGTCCTAGGGCTCAGGTCAGTTGAAACTGGAACAGCAGCATGGCCAGGTGGACTGGGGACAGCAAGGAGTCATCATGTCAGGTAGTCCTGGAGCTCAGGTCCTAGGGCTCAGGTCCTCCGAGAGAGAGAAAGAAAGAGAGAAGGAGAGAATTAGAGAACGCACACTTAGATTCACACAGGACACCGAATAGGACAGGAGAAGTACTCCAGATATAACAAACTGACCCCAGCCCCCCGACACATAAACTACTGCAGCATAAATACTGGAGGCTGAGACAGGAGGGGTCAGGAAACCTTCTTGCCACAGCTCGCATTGATGTGTCATCCTGGATGAGCTGCACTACCTGAGCCACTTGTGTGGGTTGTAGACTCCGTCTCATGCTACCACTAGAGTGAAAGCACCGCCAGCATTCAAAAGTGACCAAAACATCAGCCCGGAAGCATAGGAACTGAGAAGTGGTCTGTGGTTATCACCTGCAGAACCACTCCTTTATTGGGGGTGTCTTGCTAATTGCCTATAATTTCCACCTGTTGTCTATTCCATTTGCAGAACAGCATGTGAAATTTATTGTCAATCAGTGTTGCTTCCTAAGTGGACAGTTTGATTTCACAGAAGTGTGATTGACTTGGAGTTACATTGTGTTGTTTAAGTGTTCCTTTTATTTTTTTGAGCAGTGTATATGTATTTGAATATTACAGTGGAGAAGAAGAAGGAAACCATTACAGAATCTGCAGGACGTCAACAGAAGAAGAAGATTGGTAAGAAAGAAGAGTCATGTGTTTATACAGTATGTATTTGGACCAAAGCTTTCCTGGACCATAGCTATCGTCTCATCATAATTTTGACAAGACTATTACGATAATAGATATGACAGTTGGTGTATATAAAATAATATGTGATCCCCATACACAATGTTTTAATTTCAACTTCAGAGAGACAAGAGGAGAAACTGAAGAACAACAACAGAGATCTATCCATGGTGAGAGAAATGTGTTTTTATGTCATACAAATTAAACAAGCCAACGCCCTGTGTATTCCTTCCTCATTTGCTATCTAGCTTCATTGATGAAGGGGTGACCACATTTCATCTGACTGTCCTCCCGTCTTGTGTTACAGGTACGAATGAAGTCCATGTTCGCCATTGGCTTCTGTTTCACAGCGTTGATGGGAATGTTCAACTCCATGTGAGTGTACAGACAATGACAAATGCTATCTGTTAGATCTAGTGTCACGGGTGGCTACTCTGTTATGATGACAAACAACTCACTGTGTTCATTGTGAGTTTTTTTTGTTAAGCAATCGCTCTCAGCTCAAAGTTAGTCATTCAATGCACCTCCTTACCCACCACGTGCTAATATCATTGTCTGGTTTTAGCTTTGATGGAAGGGTGGTGGCCAAACTGCCATTCGTCCCACTGTCCTACATTCAGGGTCTTTCCCATCGCAACCTTTTGGGCGAGGACTTCACTGACTGCTCATTCATCTTCCTGTACATTCTCTGCACCATGTCCATCAGACAGGTAACTCAACTGACACTATTTTTACCACCTGTCATGGGTTGCAGTTTATTGACAAGAGTAGCAAAAACTCGGCTAACAAAAAGAGTTAAGGACATAAATTTATGGATTTGAAGTTGAAGGTTTCCACAGATCCAATCTCTTAAAATATGATTCCACATTCAACAGCTTATGGTTCACAACTTTCCAGAACTGGGACTTCTCATAAATATCCTTGGTTTCTGTCTACTTGCTATGTAAATATTGTTTCTATCCATCTACAGAACATCCAGAAGATGCTGGGTCTGGCCCCCTCCAGAGCTGCCACCAAGCAGGCTGGAGGTTTCTTGGGACCCCCTCCCCAGGCAGCTAAGTTCTCCTAAGAACCAAGCATATGGGTGGCCTTCCAGGCTGACTACATTACAGTCCAATGGTTGTGTACCATGTCATCGAGTGTGCAGCCGAGCATCAGATCCTATATCATATGATGTGATTTTTGCAATGTAGTCTGCTTAGAATGCGTCTTCAGTCCTATTTCTACACTGTGACTGTCTGGCCACAGAGAGAAGGGAGAGGACAGCCCCCTCATCTGTACAGAGAATGACATTGCTGTCACAACGATGGATGGGACGACTCTTTGTATACATTGAATACCATCAGCAGCTACTGTATCATTCATTCATTACCTGTACCCATTATTTCATTGAAGTTTGTAGTGGTAGTACCTGGTTTGACCCATTTTCCTTATTTTGATGCTTTAAGTTTTAGTTAGATTAGTTTGACATTAAAGTAGCTATGATTGTGAGTGCTAATGATTTACAAAATGTTACAAAAGTGTGAAATATATCCTGTTTATATGCAGATAAACATTGTGATAAGATGCTAAACAAAAATCGTATGAGATTGGAATAGATTAAGCAGACCTGGGAGTGGATTGGCTGTTTGGTTCATCAGTACATTGTGATTGCCTGGCTCTGTAGTATTTCATTTCTTACTTAATGAATAAATGTTTTATCACATTTTAGCCTGTTTGATGCTGTTTTCTTTTCTTTCTTTGCAATTTTGTATGATCTATGTCTGCTACCACAGAATATCATAAGTAAAACAAGTATTCATGACTTTGGTGGTTCCTATCTTAGAAAGCCATAAGTGGGTTAATGAGTCAGCAGAAAATTGTTACTCTATAGTCTACACTATTGGAGCTGGGCTGGGGCCAGCAACACACAGATCGAGAGGACTGCTAAATTAATTGGCAGGGTCATTCCTATTATACAGTGCCTTTTTTGTTCCAGGAATGATCTGTTCTTATTTAGTGTAAAATGTGGATTCCAAAAGGCTTTAAATTTAAGGTCAGGTGTCTACTTTAACACAAAAACATGGATCCTGAAAGGGAATTGTATTCATGTTATTACACTTTTTTTTGTCAGTGGCTGTTTTTTTCCATGTCCCCAGGTGATATTTATCAACTTCTACAATAAATTTAAGCCATATAATAATAAAATATACCAAACCTTTAACTATTTTATCGTCCTAGTTAAGTATTTTTCATCAATAATGATTTTATGATTATTGTATTTATTATTTTATTTAAAATATTCTGTGTGTCCCACTTTCCAGTCTGTTAGTTTGTTGTAATTCTTCATTTAAGAAAACACCTTCCTATAATGACCCCACATTCAGGAAGTGTGGGAAAACTATGGTGCAAAGCTACATAAATATAAACACTCAGTTATACAGTGCCTTGCGAAAGTATTCGGCCCCCTTGAACTTTGCGACCTTTTGCCACATTTCAGGCTTCTAACATAAAGATATTAAACTATTTTTTTGTGAAGAATCAACAACCAGTGGGACACAATCATGAAGTGGAACGACATTTATTGGATATTTCAAACTTTAACAAATCAAAAACTGAAAAATTGGGTGTGCAAAATTATTCAGCCCCCTTAAGTTAATACTTTGTTGCGCCACCTTTTGCTGCGATTACAGCTGTAAATCGCTTGGGGTATGTCTCTATCAGTTTTGCACATCGAGAGACTGAAATTTTTTCCCATTCCTCCTTGCAAAACAGCTCGAGCTCAGTGAGGTTGGATGGAGAGCATTTGTGAACAGCAGTTTTCAGTTCTTTCCACAGATTCTTGATTGGATTCAGGTCTGGACTTTGACTTGGCCATTCTAACACCTGGATATGTTTATTTTTGAACCATTCCATTGTAGATTTTGCTTTATGTTTTGGATCATTGTCTTGTTGGAAGACAAATCTCCGTCCCAGTCTCAGGTCTTTTGCAGACTCCATCAGGTTTTCTTCCAGAATGGTCCTGTATTTGGCTCCATCCATCTTCCCATCAATTTTAACCATCTTCCCTGTCCCTGCTGAAGAAAAGCAGGCCCAAAACATGATGCTGCCATCACCATGTTTGACAGTGGGGATGGTATGTTCAGGGTGATGAGCTGTGTTGCTTTTACGCCAAACATAACGTTTTGCATTGTTGCCAAAAAGTTCAATTTTGGTTTCATCTGACCAGAGCACCTTCTTCCACATGTTTGGTGTGTCTCCAAGGTGGCTTGTGGCAAACTTTAAATGACACTTTTTATGGATATCTTTAAGAAATGGCTTTCTTCTTGCCACTCTTCCATAAAGGCCAGATTTGTGCAATATACGACTGATTGTTGTCCTATGGACAGTCTCCCACCTCAGCTGTAGATCTCTGCAGTTCATCCAGAGTGATCATGGGCCTCTTGGCTGCATCTCTGATCAGTCTTCTCCTTGTATGAGCTGAAAGTTTAGAGGGACGGCCAGGTCTTGGTAGATTTGCAGTGGTCTGATACTCCTTCCATTTCAATATTATCGCTTGCACAATGCTCCTTGGGATGTTTAAAGCTTGGGAAATCTTTTTGTATCCAAATCCGGCTTTAAACTTCTTCACAACAGTATCTCGGACCTGCCTGGTGTGTTCCTTGTTCTTCATGATGCTCTCTGCGCTTTTAACGGACCTCTGAGACTATCACAGTGCAGGTGCATTTATACGGAGACTTGATTACACACAGGTGGATTGTATTTATCATCATTAGTCATTTAGGTCAACATTGGATCATTCAGAGATCCTCACTGAACTTCTGGAGAGAGTTTGCTGCACTGAAAGTAAAGGGGCTGAATAATTTTGCACGCCCAATTTTTCAGTTTTTGATTTGTTAAAAAAGTTTGAAATATCCAATAAATGTCGTTCCACTTCATGATTGTGTCCCACTTGTTGTTGATTCTTCACAAAAATATACAGTTTTATATCTTTATGTTTGAAGCCTGAAATGTGGCAAAAGGTCGCAAAGTTCAAGGGGGCCGAATACTTTCGCAAGGCACTGTATCTATGTGTCCATGTTTCAGGTTGTTGTCCTACTCATCAATGTCCACCCTGTTAGGCTAAATTATAGAGAACATTTAAAATGTTAAAATATGTTTGATAGAGCAGTTAAAATTCTGTTCAAGTTTTCACCATTATGCTAGCTCAATCTTGCTCACTCACAGAGCTATCGCTAATTTAGGCTCAACATGTCCACCCAGTTAGGATTATGCACCCAAACAGTTTTTAAGTGCCTGAGCTTGACAAATAAGTTTTTCTGAAAGTCAAACATGTCCCTTTTCTGATATACAGTACCAGTCAAAAGTTTGGCAACACATTCAAGGGTATTTCTTTATTTTTACTATTCTCAACATTTTCCACCCTTTGCCTTGATGAAAGCTTTGCACATTCTTAACATTCTCTCAACCAGCTTCACCTGGAATGCTTTTCCAACAGTATTGAAGGAGTTCCCACATATGCTGAGCACTTGTTGGCTGCTTTTCCTTCACTCTGCAGGTCAACTCATCCCAAACTATCTCAATTGGTTTGAGATTGGGTGATTGTGGAGGGCAGGTCATCTGATGCAGCACTCCATCACTCCCCTTCTTGGTCAAATAGCACGTATGCAGCCTGGGGGTGTGTTGGGTCATTGCTCTGTTGAAAAACAAATGATAGTCCCACTAAGTGCTGTTGGGTTCGGGGTGAAATTTTGAACATTGCTATACTAGAGACATTGTTATACCCAGAAGCATAGCATATAAATGAGTGAAAGAGACTGGTTTTTACATCAGAAGTTAATGGTTATCTGTAGGAGACAGATGGCTGTGGGATGAGGGGAGACGGGTGGAGATCTTTGGATTAGGCCTCAAGGGGGTTGAGGTCAGGTCAGTTTCCCTTAAGGGAGAAACAATGGTTTATTATCCTATCACTTCGTCTTCCTGTCAGACCATAAAAGATGTAAGGATTGGAGAGAAGGAGGAGTGTCTAAATTGGAGTATATATACTTGTGGTGGAAACGTGATGTCTGAATGAAGCTGTATAGACCCACTGGGAAGAATTACACTTGGTTAAGCTTCTCTAGTGTCCGTGAGTTATTTACTCTGAAAATTAGAACCTAACAGCGAAAACCAGATGGGATGGCGTATCGCTGCAGAATGCTGTGATAGCCATCCTGGTTAGGTGTGCCTTGAATTCTAAATAAATCACTGAACATGTCACCAGCAAAGCACACCCACACCATCACATCTCCTCCTCCATGCTTCTCGGGAGTAAACACATGCAAAGATCATCTGTTCACCTACTCTGCGTCTCACAAAGACACGGTGGTTGGACCAAAAATCGCACATTTGGACCAAAGGACAGATTTCCACCGGTCTAATGTCCATTACTCATGTTTCTTGGCCCAAGCAAGTCTCTTCTTCTTATTGGTGTCCTTTAGTAGTGTTTTTTTTACCAGCAATTTGACAATGAAGGCCTAATTCACCCAGTCTCCTCTGAACAGTTGATGTTGATGTGTCTGTTACTTGCAATTTCCGAGGCTGGTAACTAATGAACTTATCCTCTGCACCAGAGTTAACTCTGGGTCTTCCTTTCCTGTGGCGGTCCTCATGAGAGACAGTTTCATCATAGCGCTTGATGGTTTTCAAATCAAATCAAATGTATTTCATAAAGCCCTTCTTACATCAGCTGATATCTCAAAGTGCTGTACAGAAACCCAGCCTAAAACCCCAAACAGCAAGCAATGCAGGTGTAGAAGCACGGTGAATAGGAAAAAAATCCCTAGAAACGCCAGAACCTATGAAGAAACCTAGAGAGAAACCAGGCTATGAGGGGTGGCCAGTCCTCTTCTGGCTGTGCTGGGTGGAGATTATAACAGAACATGGCCAAGATGATCAAATGTTCATAAATGACCAGCAGGGTCAAATAATAGTAATCACAGTGGTTGTCGAGGGTGCAACAGGTCAGCACGGCCAGGTAGACTGGGAACATCAAGGAGTCATCATGCCAGGTAGTCCTGAGGCATGGTCGTAGGGCTCAGGTCCTACGAGAGAGAAAAAGAAAGAAAGAAAGAAAGAAAGAAAGAGAGAATTAGAGAGAGCAAACTTAAATTCACACAGGACACCGGATAAGACAGGAGAAATTCTCCAGATTTAACAGACAAACCCTAGCCCCCCGACACATAAACTACTGCAGCATAAATACTGGAGGCTGAGACAGGAGGGGTCAGGAGACACTGTGGCCCCATTCGATGATACCCCAGGACACGGCCAAACAGGAGGATATAACCCCACCCACTTTGCCAAAGCACAGCCCCTACACCACTAGAGGGATATCTTCAACCACCAACTTATCATCCTGAGACAAGGCTGAATATGGCCCACAAAGATCTCTACCACGGCACAACACAAGGGGGGGCGCCAACCCAGACAGGAGGACCACGTCAGTGACTCAACCCACTCAAGTGACGCAACCCTCCTAGGGACAGCATGAAAGAGCACCAGTAAACCAGTGACACAGCTTTAGCCAGCATCATCTTCAGATTAGCCTTAACGTCGGTAGCCCTGCCCCCTGGTAAACAGTGTATGGTCGCTGGGTGATTAATTTTAAGTCTAATACTGTGGGTAATGGAGTCGCCAATGACTAGGGTTTTCATTTTGTCACAGCTAATGGTGGGAGGCTTCGGCTTCTCAGACCCCGTACTTACTTAAATGAAAAAAAAGTTAAGTGAGGGAAAAACAAAAAATATAAACGATAATTAAAAAGTAAAAACTGTTACGTTGTCCGGTAGCACTTGAAGAAACTTTCAAAGTTCTTGAAATGTCCCGGATTGACTGACCTTCATGTCTTAAAGTAATGATGGACTGTTGTTTCTCTTTGCTTATTTGAGCTGTTCTTGCCATATTATGGACTTGGTTTTTTACCAAATAGGGCTACCGTGCTTCTACACCTGCATTGCTTGCTGTTTGGGGTTTTAGGCTGGGTTTCTGTACAGTACTTTGAGATATCAGCTGATGTACGAAGTGCTATATAAATACATTTGATTTGATTTGATCTTCTGTATGCCACCCCTACCTTGTCACAAACCAACTGATTGGCTCAAATTTATTAAGAAGGAAAAAAATTCCACAAATACATTTTTAACAAGGCACACTTGTTAATTTAAATGCATTCCAGTTGACTGCCTGTTTGAGAGAATGCCGAGAGTTGGCAAAGCAAGGCAAAGAGGGACTACTTTGAAGAATCTCAAATATAAAATGTTCAGATTTTGTTTTAGCACTTTTGTGGTTACTACATGATTCCATGTGATATTTCATAGTTTTTATGTTTTCACTATTATTCTACAATGTAGAAATGTAGAAAATAGTGAAAAATAAAGAAAAATAAAGAAAAACCCTTGAATGAGTAGGTGTGTCCAAAAATTTGACTGGTACTGTATATATATATATTTTTTTTTAAATGTTGAGATCCAAATGGCACCGCATTGTAGGAATGACCCGGTTATTGACACTTGTTATTGACACTTGTGTCCTCATGACCTCATGACCTAAACTGTAATGTAAGGGGCCAACTCAATTGCCCAGGTTTTAGAATAAACGTCGAAACACGTATTTCAAATGCTCAAGGATCCGGATGATACAGTCCATGTATATGTGAAAGGCAAGCTATCAGACACCCTGAAACTAATCCCGCCCATATTGTGTAATTGCTGAAGATTTAAACTGCGGTCATATTCATACAGTATTTCCACACCGGTTTAGTGGCTAATATTTTACACATTCCCTGTTTACGAGGGGCGAAGTGCGTCTGTCTGATACGATATCTGCTGACTTCGATCAATAAAACGTCAAATCCAAAGCAGGACGAAAGCTTCGATTTACGGAACAGAGGACGGTAGGAACACTCAAATTATTAAATAAGTGTGATTTTGATTAAATATGCAGAATAATTCGGTTTAGCTCGCTGCTAGGCTAGGCCTGAAGCCTGCGTTTTTGCTGCCATGTGAAAGGGCGTGTTTATATTGTTGCTGGCTGTCTGGAGGACTTTTTCTTCTGCAAATACGCACGAATGCATGCTAACTAAATTAGTAAAAGTCTACATGCATGTAGATACATATTTAGCTAACTAAATATTTTGCCCATGCGCTATTGTTTGCCTGAAACTGCCGCAACGCTTACATTTGAATAATGTTGCAGTCTGATCACTCCTATTTTCTTTGTCCTACAGGTGATTCACACACAGTTGGACATTGTCGAACATGGCCCAGCTTCTAGAGTCTATGCCAGGTGCCTCCACAGGACAGGTCGTGGTGACAGACCACTTAAATTTCTGGGGCGGGTGCAGAGTTAAACCCAAGGATGGAATTAACGCGGAGCCCGTCCACGAACCTGCAACTGGTTTGTAGCATACTACATACACTAGACCGTTTACTAAATCAAATGTTATTCGTCACATGCTTCGTAAACAACCGGCGTGGACTAACAGTGAAATGCTTTTACTCGTAGGCTTTCTGATTTAATAGAGCTGTAGGCCTATATCTCAGATGCATTGAATATATTTAGATACATTACTGTATTGTAGTAAAAAGGTATCTCATCGCACAGTTGACCAGACATAGATCTCCTAGTTATCCAGTATCTGGAATGTAAGTGTTAAGTTTCACTGACCTTTTATGTTGTTTAGTTTCCATTAGAATATTATTATCAAATAAAATGTATTTTTATAGCCCTTCGTACATCTGCTGATATCTCAAAGTGCTGTACAGAAACCCAGCCTAAAACCCCAAACAGCAAACAATGCAGGTGTAGAAGCACGGTGGCTAGGAAAAACTCCCTAGAAAGGCCAAAACCTAGGACGAAACCTAGAGACGAACCAGGCTATGAGGGGTGGCCAGTCCTCTTCTGGCTGTGCTGGGTGGAGATTATAACCGAGCATGGCCAAGATGTTCAAATGTTCATAAATGACCAGCATGGTCAAATAATAATAATCTCAGTAGTTGTTGAGGGTGCAGCAAGTCAGCACCTCAGGGGTAAATGTCAGTTGGCTTTTCATAGCTGATCATTAAGAGTATCTCTACCACTCCTGCTGTCTCTAGAGAGTTGAAAACAGCAGGTCTGGGACAGGTAGCACATCCGGTGAACAGTTCAGGATTCCATAGCCGCAGGCAGAACAGTTGAAACTGGAGCAGCAGCACGGCCAGGTGGACTGGGGACAGCAAGGAGTCATCATGCCAGGTAGTTCTGACGCATGGTCCTAGGGCTCAGGTCCCCTGAGAGAAAGAGAGAATTAGAGAGTGCATACTTAAATTCACACCGGATAAGACAGGAGAAGTACTCTAGATATAACAAACTGACCCTAGCCACCTGACACAAACTACTGCAGCATAAATACTGGAGGCTGAGACAGGAGGGGTCAGGAGGCACTGTGGCCCCATCCGATTATACCCCCGGACAGGGCCAAACAGGAAGGATATAACCCCACCCAGTGGAGAGAGGGGAACCGGCCAGGCAAAGACAGCAAGGGTGGTTCGTTGCTCCAGAGCCTTTCCGTTCACCTTCAAACTCCTGGGCCAGACTACACTCAATCATATGACCCACTGAAGAGATGAGTCTTCAGTAAAGACTTAAAGGTTGAGACCGAGAGTCTGCGTCTCTCACATGGGTAGGCAGACAATTCCATAAAAATGGAGCTCTATAGGAGAAAGCCTTGCCTCGAGCTGTTTGCTTAGAAATTCTAGGGACAATTAGGAGTCCTGCGTCTTGTGACCGTAGCGTATGTGTAGGTATGTACGGCAGGACCAAATTGGAAAGATGGGTAGGAGCAAGCCCATGTAATGCTTTGTAGGTTGGCAGTAAAACCTTGAAATTAGCCCTTTCCTTAACAGGAAGCCAGTGTAGGGAGGCTAGCAAGGGAGTAATATGATCAAATATTTTGGTTCTAGTCAGGATTCTAGCAGCTGTGTTTAGCACTAACTGAAGTTTATTTAGTGCTTTATCCGGGTAGCCGGAAAGTAGAGCATTGCAGTAGTCTAACCTAGAAGTAACAAAAGCATGAATTAATTTTTCTGCATCATTTTTGGACAAAGTATTACCTCACTATTTGGGGTCAGCAAAAGTTCACTGACCAATTTACAATATGCCTCCCCCCCTCCCAAGATTCTGTTTGCCGGTTAGATGTTTGTGAAGTGTTTATTTGTCTTTTTCATCTGGTGTCTGCAGGGCGTAAGCTGTGTGACATGTTTCCATGTGGGAAAGAGGAGGTGGACCAGGCCATCCAAAGTGCACATACTGCCTACCTAAAGTGGAGCAAGATGGCAGGCATGGAGAGGGCCCGA
The DNA here is from genome assembly GCF_018296145.1 of Oncorhynchus tshawytscha. Taxonomy (NCBI): domain Eukaryota; kingdom Metazoa; phylum Chordata; class Actinopteri; order Salmoniformes; family Salmonidae; genus Oncorhynchus; species Oncorhynchus tshawytscha. The sequence continues at coordinate 74,007,833 of NC_056433.1, forward strand.
GTTATGCTGGAGGCTGCTCGCATCATCAGGGTGAGACATGTCATGTGAGCAGAATGCTGCATAATTTCATAACATTGCTGTTAGAATTAGAATATAAGTTACTGAACAGAGAAATTATTTCTCTTTAAATAATTTCAGACTTTTCATGAGTGCATTGCATTCCATACCTCTTTACAGTGTACAGCAGGGGTGTGGAGTTACATTTAATGAATCTGAGGCCCTTTTTGTCGAGTTAGCTCTGTACCAAGGAGTCTTTGTAAGTGATTGCCACTCTGACATTGCTCGATCCAATATTTATATATTTCTTAATTCCATAATTTTACTTTTAGATTAGTGTTTTTGTGAACTGTTAGATACTACTGCGCTGTTGGACATAGGAACACAAGCATTTCGCTACACCCGCAATAACATCTGCTAAATATGTGTGTGACCAATCCAATTTTTGTTTGATTTGAGGACATAAATTGCTGATTGGAACATTCTTGCTGTTATGCATCATCCCAAATATTAGTGGTGAACTGAAGTTGCTTTAAAGGTTTCTGGGCACAGTGCCAGGAAAGTTTTGAAAATGTTACACAACATAATTGAACGTGGTTGAAAATGTGCAATCCTAGTTATTTATTAAATGCACAGGAATAGTACGCTGTAAACTCCAATGTGCTGTCTACTCAAAACCTTTGAGGAAACCTGTTTCACTTTATGAGTACAGTTACTTACAGATCTTTTGTGGTCATTACTCAAACAGTTTTGAGTTGTATAAGCTTGAAACATTTTTGTAATACCCCTACAAAGCCACGCCTCCAATATAATTTCCCTAATAGCTCTTTGCCTTTTTGAGGAATTGTTGAGTTACCTACCATCCATGACTGTATTTTATTGTAACAGAGACATGGTTGTTGAGTTCGTTCATATTCAGTCCTGTGGCCTTCACCATGTGAGTTCCTGGGTGAATATTATCGTTACCTGCCGACCCCGTGGTTAGAGCGTTGGGCCAGTAACCGAAAGGTTGCTGGATCAAATCCCCAAGCTAACAAGGTAAAAGTTCTGTCCCTGAACAAGACAGTTAACCCACTGTTCCCCGGTAGGCCATCATTGTAAATAGGAATTTGTTCGTAACTGACTTGCCTAGTTAAATAAAGGTTAGTGAGAGCGATTAATTAAACTCTTTAGGACATTACATTTCTCGTGAGGCCTTATTTTGAGGCCTAGCTTTACAGTTTAGAGGCCACATCACACCTGCAAGTGGCACAATTCCAGTATCTTTCTGAAAATTCCCAGATTTATAAAAAATAAAAATGCTGGGAGGAGGATTTCCAGGAATCTTCTAATCGGGATTTCTGGAAAACCTGGGAAATTTACCAGAATTTTGCAAATCACGTTATGCTGGCTTGCAAAGTAAAATGTAATTCCTATTTAAATCCAACTAGAGTTAGGATATACAACAGTTAGACTTTTTACTCAATTGCAACCTGCATTCATAATGACTGCCAGGGTTAGGAACTGTGAGGAGACTACCTAAACCATTTCAACTGGGATAACCATTCCAGTAATGGGTGCAAAAATTCTAAATAATTTGATTAGTTTAGAAAAAATTGTTATTGATCTTTGTGTAGCATAAGATTAATTAATCAATCACTCAATGTACATTGACTCCCTTGGTGGACTGCACTAGCATTGAATAGTCCCCGCGATATGTGACTTTTAAGGAAAGTCAGGAACCAATACACACCGTCAGTCAGGAAAGCAAAGGCTAGCTTTTTCAAACAGAAATTTGCATCCTGTAGCTCTAACTCCAGAAAGCATTGGAGCATTTCTCTACGGCTGGCCATGCTTTTCTCCTGGCTACCCCAACCCCGGCCAACAGCTCCCCATCCCCCGCAGCTACTTGCCCAAGCCTCCCCAGCTTCTCATTCACCCAAATCCAGATAGCAGGTGTTCTGAAAGAGCTGCAAAACCTGGACCTGTACAAATCAGCAGGGCTAGACAATCTGGACCCTCTCTTTCTAAAATGATCCGCCGCCATTGTTGCAACCCCTATTACCAGTCTGTTCAACCTCTTTCGTATCGTCCGAGATCCCTAAAGATTTTAAATCTGCCGCGGTCATCCCCCTCTTCAAAAGTGGTGACACTCGTCCCAAACTGTTATAGACCTATATCCATCCTGCCCTGCCTTTCGAAAGTCTTCGAAACCTAAGGCAAGGAACAGATCACTGACCATTTCGAATCCCACTGTACCTTCTCCGCTGTGCGATCTGGTTTCCGAGCTGGTCACGGGTGCACCTCAGCCACGCTCAAGGTACTAAACGATATCATAACCGCCATCGATAAAAGACAGTACTGTGCAGCCGTCTTCATTGCCCTGGCCAATAGCTTCCAATACTCTACTCAGCAAACTGGATGCAGTCTCAGTCTCGCATTGCCATCCGTTTTGTCACCAAATCCCCTTATACCACCCACCACTGAGACCTGTATGCTCAAGTCGGCTGGCCCTCGCCACATATTCGTCGCCAGACCCACTGGCTCCAGGTCATCTATAAGTCTATGCTAGGTAAAGCTCCGCCTTATCTCAGCTCACTGGTCACGATAACAACACCCACCCGTAGCACGCGCTCCAGCAGGTATATCTCACTGGTCATCCCCAAAGCCAACACCTCTTTTGGCTGCCTTTCCTTCCAGTTCTCTGCTGCCAATGACTGGAACGAATTGCAAAAATCGCTGAAGCTGGAGACTTACATTTCCCTCACTAACTTTAAACATCAGCTATCTGAGCAGCTAACCGATCACTGCAGCTGTACATAGCCCATCTGTAAATAGCCCACCCAATCTACCTACCTCATCCCCATATTGTTTTTATTTACTTTTCTGCTCTTTTGCTCACCAGTATTTCTGCTTGCACATCATCATCTGCTATTTATCACTCCAGTGTTAATTTGCTAAACTGTAATTACTTCACTATTATTTATTGCCTTTACCACCTCACGCCATTTGCACACACTGTATATAGACTTTATTTTTTTTCTATTGTGTTATTGACTGTACGCTTGTTTATTCCATGTGTAACTCTGTGTTGTTGTTGTGTCTCACTGCTTTGCTTGATCTTGGCCAGGTCGCAGTTGTAAATGAGAACTTGTTCTCAACTGGCCTATCTGGTTAAATAAAAAAACATACAAAAACACAGATATGAAGAACAATTCCAAAAAGTCAACCTGCAGTAGAGCATGCTGGGTAAAAGTTCATTTCTTTAAAAAAATGTGGTTGTGAATTCTCATTTAGTTTTGAGTCAGTACCACAAACATTTGAGGTAATAATGATATTTTTTCATTGACTCAGTTCAACTTACTAGAAGTATTTGAGTGTAAAATGCCTTGGGGTTCACAGTGTGCTGTACCTCAGTGATCATATTTTAGAAAAAAAATGGGTGATCTCGGGAATCAAACCCATTACACTGACGTTACAAGCGCAATGCTCTACCAACTAAGCTACAAAGGACCACTATTCCCAATGCTGTTAACAGGAGAGAAGAGACAACATTGCCAAGTTGGAGGTGATCAACAATGGGAAGTCTATCACAGAGGCCCGGGTGGACATTGATGTTTCCTGGCAGACCTTAGAGTATTATGCTGGCATTGCTGGCACACTGGCAGGTAGGAACACACTCTGTGGAAGACATGTATAAACAAAATGATTTTGACCAATTACCATCTTATGCTATTGTGGTTCTTAAACACATACATTGTATTGTTATAGTCCTGACTATTTTCTTCTCTTTAAACAATGTATTCTTCACTTTTCTTTGTCTTTTATGCTTATGGGCATAGTGACAGGTTTTTAACTTTTACTGAATGATGCATAACACAGACAAATTTGTTGCACCCTAATAATGAATCACACAACTACAATATATCTGCAATAGCATTCATAGCAATGTTACAGTTTACCTTTCATTCACCTCAGGCCAGCACATCCAACTGCCCGGAGGATCCTTTGCTTACACCAGACGGGAGGCCCTGGGGGTATGTGTGGGCATCGGGGCCTGGAACTACCCCTTCCAGATCGCCTGTTGGAAGTCTGCTCCTGCCCTGGCCTGTGGTATGTTTGCCAAGACCTCCAGCGTTCATGCATTACCATCACCCTGTGTAATGTTTTTTTTGTTGCTTCACATTTCAGTTATGATTAGATGACTTCAAACTAATCAATACATATTTCATTGTTTTGTATAATGAATGTATCTGTTCTTTTCATGGAAATTTAAATTAACTATGCATATGAAGAGGAATAGTAGATTTTGAACCGGTATCTCTGAATGTCTTTTAGAGACCGATTGTACTGTGAGTGATACTAAGTATTTTACTTATTTATTTACGTGTCTCTCTTTATCCCCAGGTAATGCCATGGTGTTCAAGCCTTCTCCTTTCACTGCTGTGACCGCTGTGATTCTGGCTGAGATCTACAAAGAGGCTGGGGTACCTGATGGGCTCTTCAACGTGGTGCAGGGTGGGGCGGAGACCGGCACCCTGCTCTGTAATCACCCTGGCGTGGCTAAGGTGTCCTTCACTGGCAGTGTCCCAACTGGGAAGAAGGTACAGACTGAAACAAAATACTTTATTGTGTGTTTACCAAGGTCGTAATCATTAGGCACCAAACATAAGAAAACAGACAAACAGGGAGGGACTACCTAAACTAGTCCAATAAGAAATGCTTGTTTCAGTTGCAAAAGATTTTGCCACTGTGTCCTCTGAGTACAATCCTAAATTCTTGTCATGGCAAGCCTTCAGTCACCTCTATGTTCATAATCTCAGTCTCACTGAAACTCATAGCCAGTAATTGACCTCTCTGGATCTATTGATAACGAGAGTAACTTGAGAAACCGAATTGCTTCTCTGCTCATCAATGACAAGACCGCTGAACAAGAGTTTGTACTGTTAGGTGACCTAAACTGGGATATGCTTAACACCCCGACCGTCCTACAATCTAAAATGGATGCCCTCAATCTCACACAAATTATCAAGGAACCTACCAGGTACAACCCTAAATCCGTAAACACGGGCACCCTCCTATATATCATCCTGACCAGCCTGCCCTCTAAATACACCTCTGCTGTCTTCAACCAGGATCTCAGCGATCACTGCCTCATTGCCTGTGTCCGTAAAGAACAAAAACATCTTGTGGCATACTGCATTAGCATCGAATAGCCCCTGCGATAGGCAACCTTTCAAGGAAGTTAGGAACCAATATACACAGGCAGTTAGGAAAGCAAAGGCTAGCTTTTCCAAATACAAACTCCACAAAGTTCTGGGACACTGTAAAGTCCATGGAGAATAAGAGCATCTCCTCCCAGCTGCCCACTGCACTGAGGCTAGGAAACACTGTCACCACCGATAAATCCATGATAATTGAGAATTTCAATAAGCATTTTTCTACGGCTGGCCATGCTTTCCACCTGGCTACCCCTACCTGGTCAACAGCTCTTCACCCCCATAGCAACTTGTACAAGCCTCCCCACTTCTCCTTCACCCAAATCCAGATAGCTGATGTTCTGAAAGAGCTGCAAAATCTGGACCCCTACAAATCAGCTGGGCTAGACAATCTCTTTCTAAAATGATCAGCCAAAATTTTCAAAACACCCATTACTAATCTGGTCAACCGCTCTTTCTTATGGATTCTTATATCGCCCTCACTAACTTTAAGCATCAGCTGTCAGCAGCTTATCGATCATTGCACCTGTACACAGCCCACCCAACTACCTCATCCCCATATTATTGTTTTTTCCTCCTATGCACCCCGGTATCTCTACTTGCACATATATCACTCCAGTGTTCATGCTAAATTGTAATTATTTCGCGACTATGGCCTATTTAATGCCTAACCTCTATAATCTTACTGCATTTGCACACACTGTATATAGATTTTTCTATCCTGTTATTGACTGTATGTGTAACTATTTGTTGTTTTTGTTGCACTGCTTTGCTTTATCTTGGCCAGGTTGCAGTTGTAAATGAGAACTTGTTCTCAACTGGCCTACCTGGTTAAATAAAGGTGAAATTAATAAATTGGCTACCCAGACCATTTGCTTTGGGTTTTGTTTTCAGTGCTGCTATTTACTGTTTATTATCTATGCATAGTCACTTTAGCCCTACCTACATGTACATATACCCCCTGTATATAGCCTCCTTTATTGTTATTTAATTGTGTTTCTTTAACTTTTAGATTATTTAATATTTTCTTTCTGCATTTTTGGTTAAGTGCTTGTAATTAAGCAATTCACGGTAAGGTCTACACCTATTGTATTCGGTGCATGTGACATATAACTTTTGATTTATGACCCATGTTCTTTGTCACCATCACCATGATCAATGTGAGGGACAACACTGCCATCTAGAGGTAGTTATTTATCATACAATATAATGGTCAGTAGGAGGCAGTTTAGTCCTGCAATTGTCTAAAACATCTGTCAGACAAGACTTGTTCATTAAACATTCATTTGGGAAGTACTATTCCCATGGCCATACCTTTTTTTAACACTGTTGATATGATTATTGGTCAGTTTTCATTTATTTCAGTTCTCATTGGCTAATTGGACCTTTCCTACAATCATGTTATCTCTTCCTTTCAGATCATGGAGATGTCTGCAAAGACTGTAAAGCAGGTGACTCTGGAGCTGGGAGGGAAATCACCCCTCATCATCTTTAAGGACTGTGAGCTGGAGAACGCAGTGAGGGGGGCGCTCATGGCTAACTTCCTGACTCAGGGAGAGGTGAGCTCTCAATGTTAACCGACTTCTTACTTTACATTCAGTGCTGACTGACTTCTTACTTAATGTCCCAATACTGTTGTCTGTATTGCTGTACAGTGTTTTCTACTAGCGCCGGCTGTCGTCTAAACAGCCAATTACAGACACATTTTCAGCCGGCTTCATTTTCCACTTAAATTAACTAGGCTACTTTTCAATTCGCTAGTCAAAAAAAAAAGTTGGCCAACGCTGTCTCCCTCACGCTAGAATGAACAATGTGCATCTTCTAGCAATCTATTGATAGTTTAGGTGCCTGTCAGTAACAAAGCGATCAATGACAGGGAAACGCTACTAGTTTGACAGTCTGCTGTCTGTCCCGCCTCCTGTGGGGAGTGTGATTTGTGTGTGCTGTGGTTGGTTGTGTAAAGAAATTCTGCAGAGGTGGAGAGGATGCTTCTTTATTGTCTCTCAGTGTATTTCAGGGCTCTAGAGTGCTACCATTTTACTTTCATATGCGGCAAAAATTGATGTGCGAATTGAAAACTGATTTATAGCAACAAATCCTGCTTTTTTTTTTTTTTTTTTTTTGTCTTTCTGCCATTTTGTTTAATAGCTGGTAGCTAATCACACAAGGAACCATAGAAATAAGAATGATTTCTTATGTCTATGCAAATAACTACTTTGCAACAGTGCAGTGCGTATTGAGTGAAGTGCTGAAAGATACATTTGTAGAAGCGCACAGGCATAGAAGTTGGTCGAATTTACCCAAAAGTCTACTAAAGTGACTTGTGTTTCTTGGATATTTACATAGTTTTGTTCACACAGTAGGTTGTTGTTCAATGTTAGTTTGAGTTTTCTAAACTGCTACTAGCAAGGTGATGTCAGAGAATCTCAGCCGTTACCACGGCTCACCCAAAATCAGTAATTTACCACATGTTTTTCCAATCTGGAAGGTACATTTGATCAATAATTCAATCATTTTGCTGTGTATTTCGGCTGGAATAGAGGCATTAGAATGTACCAGAGGCAACCAAAATATAGGTTGTTCTGTGAAATATTTTGGGGACTTGTGGGAAACACTGAATGTAGCAACAGGGATAAGCAACTTTGATGGGTGCGGGTGCCATTTAAAAAATATTAAAAAATCTGAAATCATCAAGAGGGGCCCAGTGGCTCGCACGTCTCCAAGCCCTCATCCATACCCACAATGGCAGTGGAGAGACATTTTTTAAAGTTTCATAGTTATTTATTGCAATTCTACACATTTTTCTATGGGGCTGAGAGAATCATTAGCAGTTTTACAGCTAATGTCCTGCAATTCTACACATTTTGCTATGGGGCTGAGAGAATCATTAGCAGTTTTACAGCTAATGTCCTGCAATTCTACACATTTTGCTATGGGGCTGAGAGAATCATTAGCAGTTTTACAGCTAATGTCCTGCAATTCTACACATTTTGTCATAGGGTGGAGAGAAATGTTAGCTAACTTACCAATCTTTCCATAATTTTAGCTGACATGGGCTAATTGACTGTCAGTAGTTAGGTTTCCATCCAATTGGTGAATATTTGCATGAAGAAAATATGCAAATTTTCCCACCAGTGATGTGTTTCCACCAAACGGACTTGTTGCGGATTAAAGCCAGTGGGTGACGACGTAGTGCACACAAATTAAGCAACAAAAGTAAAAATTTTCATGAATCGGATAAAGTTCAATGTGTTTCAATTGCATTTTCTACTCTACAGATTTAGTTTTGTCAAACTGTTGCATTAAATAGCAAATGGTCTTGGCACATGCGCTCTAGCCAACAGCTTGCAGATACAGTGCGGGTAGACTGCAGGCAGGGTGGTCTACATGATGACATTTATTATGGATAAGAGCGAGAGTATTTGTCAAACCGCAGTCAATCATCTTGTCACCAGAATAATACCCTCAATATTTATTGGAAAGGACCAAGGTCACTGTGGATTTTCACAACCCTGTGAAGTTCATAACTGGGATCTCCTGAGTGGCACAGCGGTCGAAGGCACTGCATCTCAGTGCTAGAGGCGTCACTACAGACCCTTGTTTGATTCCAGGCTGTATCACACGCGATTCCTCCACCACCATTTCTCACATAATTAATTTTAACAACACAAAAAGATTGTGCTAACATTATCTGTCTGCATTTATAAAATTGTACCGAAACTACCTGTTTCCATGACTGCTGTCATGATTTTCTTTTTATATTGTGACTTTACTTGCGTTAACTTTTGGATGGAATCATGGTTAGTGACTGACATAATGAGAAACCAATGCACAACCACAAATCTAAATTGCACGATGAGTATTCTAACTCGCAACACTGAGTTCCAAAAATATTTTTCATTGATGCCACGGGCTGCCAGTTGCCCATCCATGATGTAGTATGTACAGGAGTACTGTATTACCTTCTCCATGCATGAATATTGGACAAGAATGCTGTTCATTGACCTATAGCTCAGCATTCAACACCATAGTACCCTCCATGCTCATCATTAAGATCGGGGCCCCGGGTCTGAACCCCGCCCTGTGCAACTGGGTCCTGGAATTCCTGACAGGCTGTCCCCAGGTGGTGAAGGTAGGAAACAACACCCCCACTTCGCTGATCCTCAACACGGGCCCCACAAGGATGCGTGCTCAGGCCTCTCCTGTACTCCCTGTTCACCCATGACTGCGTGGCCACACACACCCCTCCAACTCAATCATCAAGTTTGCAGACGACACAACAGTAGTAGGCCTGATTACCAACAATGACGAGACAGCCTACAAGGAGAAGGTGAGGGCCCTGGGAGTGTGGTGCCAGGAAGATAACCTGCTCAATGTCAACAAAACAAAAGAGCTGATCATGGACTTTAGGAAACAGCAGAGGGAGCACGCCCTTATCCACATCGACGGGACCGTGGTGGAGCAGGTGTACACCGAGGAACTTGAAGCTTTCTACATCACTGACGATCTGAAATGGTCCACCTACACAGACAGTGTGGTGAAGAAGGCACAACAGCGTCTCTTCAACCTCAGGAGGCTGAAGACATTTGGCTTGGCACCTAAAACCCTCACACACTCTTACAGATGCACAATTGAGAGCATCCTGTCGGGCTGTATCATCACGTGGTACGGCAACTGCACCGCCCGCAACTGCAGGGCTCTCCAGAAGGTGGTGCGGTCTGTCCAATGCATCACCAGGGGCAAACTACCTGCCCTCCAGGACACCCACAGCACCCGATGTCACAGGAAGGCCAAAAAGATTATCAAGGACAACAACCACCCGAGTCACTGCCTGTTCACCCTGCTACCATCCAGAAGCCAAGGTCAGTACAGGTGCATCAAAGCTGGGACCGAGAGACTGAAAAACAGCTTTGGTCTCGAGGCCATCAGGCTGTTAAATAGCCATCACTAGGTGGCTTCCACCCGGTTACGTAATCCTGCTGCCCTATATACATAGACTTGAAATCACTGGTCACTTTATGAAAGTGACTAGTGTTCCATTATTATTGTTTACATTTTTGCTTTACTCTCATATGTATATTCTGTAATCTATTCTACTATATTTTAGTCTATGCCATTTCGACGTTACTCATCCTAATATTTATATATTCCTTAATTCCATCTCTAACTTTTAGGTTTGTGTGTATTGTGAATTGTTAGATATTACTGCACTGTCTGAGCTGGAAACAAGCATTTGCTACACCTGCAATACACATGTTTAGCTGATGTTATGTGACAAATAAAATTTGATTTGATATTTTTTCTGACCTTGATTTAAGCATATGTGAAGCTTGGCTTTCCTTACCCTTTGAACTTGTGATACATGTATCTTCTTCCACTCTTGGTTTCTATTGAGTTGAATTCTATTGACTTACTATCATGTTGACATGCAGCCTTCTTGACCAACCACCTACCTATTGTCTCCCATGTTTAGGTGTGCTGTAACGGGACGCGGGTGTACGTGCAGAGGGAGATCATGCCTGTGTTCCTGGAGGAGGTGGTTAAGAGGACCAAGGCCATCCGAATAGGGGACCCTCTCCTGGAGAACACCCGCATGGGAGCCCTGATCACTAGGCAACACCTGGACAAGGTGCTGGGCTTCGTCAGCCAGGCCAAGAAAGAGGTATCAGTAAATTAATGTGCAACCTGGATCGTGTTCAGTAGGGTACTGTGGCAGACCAGGGGGTTTGGTCAAGACGTGTACCCAGATCAGACACGGACAGTGAAGGATTAGCTCAGTTTCAAGGGTGTTTATATAAATAATAGATCAAAAATGATAGGTTTCGCCTATGAGACCACCTCCGGGATACCGTCTTCGGGGTACCGGGTCTGGCTGTATCCTGTCGGGCACAAAACTGAACTCCCTCTTGTTACCTCTGAAACCGTCCACAAGAACATGGGAGTCCTTTCTTCCCCCCTCTCCCTGTGTGCTGCCCTTCTGGCAGCTTTATGGGCCTTGCACAGTTGGTGAGCAATCAGCCCTAGATTACTCACCGGCTACCAATCGGAGAGCCCGTCGAGACCTGGCACGTCCAGCAGATGGAGCCATCGCCTCGTGATGTATACTCCATCTGTTACCAGGCTTTGACGAGTCTCCCCTGGTGGCTGACCTGTTGTATGCCACAGTACACTGTAACTAAATGCAGTGCAATGTCCAGTTTAGACAACGTAGAGAAGTTCTGGCAGCCCCTTACTGTTTCACAATGTTTTCTTCTTACTGAACACAGCCCTGATGTTTGAACATCTGCCTCCTTCAGGACAGTGGGTACCTTAGAATAATGTCTACCACATCCTTCAGTCTACTGTTTGTCTGAATTTTATACCTAACCCAAATCATCATGTTGTGATCTGCAATGTAATTTTTTTTGTCAGCCTTTGTCTAATACAAATCTGTTTTCCTTTAGGGAGCAATGGTACTCTGTGGAGGGGAAGCCTTTACCCCGATTGAACCCAAACTGAAGGGAGGTTACTACATGTCTCCCTGTGTCCTGGGTAAGTCTTGTTTAATCATAATTACACCAATTGTCATGCTCTATAATACTGTTGCATGGTATACCAGGACTGCAGTAATGTCATGGTACCAAAACATCATGATACTTATGATGCCAATATTTTAGAATACTGTAGTACCATTTCATATGATACTACTGACTTTCAGCCCTACTGATCTAAAGAAACTGCTGGCGTCCTTACTAAAAAAGGTTTGCTGTTCTAAAAGTGCAGTAACTGCAGTTGACTGTTATTTTGGACGCACCGATTGCAGAATAATGGCAGTGTGCTGCAGAATTACTTCAGTAAAAAAAATAATTTTGGATGCAGTATTTTCAGCATACTGTAGTAATACTGCAGTCTTTTTTTCGTAAGGACGCCTGTTACAAAATATTTATTAAAGTCAGTATTGTTTATAAATTCAGTTGAATTTAAGCAACAGCCATTAGTCTTTTGTATGCGCAGGTACAATAATATCCAGCTGTAATCAGCCAACCAACTCATTACCAGCCCTCACTCATCTGCTTCTCTCCATACGCTCTTCACACTTGTCTATTTCTCTGTCCTTTAAAATAAAATAAAAATTTAACCGTGATGGCGAGTGGGGATGCAGACCCTGATGAGTCTTCTGCTGTTAGATTTGTACATTTGTTACATTGGAGCACTATGCAAAGCTGCATTGTATCATTTCCTCCTTGGTTATAAGTAGAGCACAGACCAGTCTGCGTAGACTTTGCAAGTTCCCTGTCATGTAGCCGCTGATTGTCCGGAAGAGATATTGAGCACCGTTTCATAACAGGCAGGCTTGCAGCTTTTGTCTCCAGTCTAAACTGTTAAAGAATATGACCCCTATTACCGGAGATTCCTTTTCTTTCTTTCTGGATTCGTGCCCATTTTTTATATAATTTCACAAACCATTTAGCAAGCCATTTTAAACTAATCCTGGGTCTCTAATTTATTGGTTTGATAACTAACAACTTTCAGTCATGATACCTAGCTAGCTAACAGCCTGGTAACTTAACAGTAGGTTTAGGCAAATTTGATTGGCACAGGAAGAAAGGAAAAGGGTCTGTTACTCATGAGTTGTGCTTCAAAGGTAGAATTCATATAGGCCTAATGTAAGCCTAAACTATATCAAAATCTATTTATTTCTGGTGCTCCTTAATCTGTTTGGTGCCTAATGTTTTAAAAGGTGTGTGTGTGTGTGTGTGTGTGTGTGTGTTAACTGAATAGTAAAGGTTTCATGCAGTGTTTTCCCCATACTGACACAATAACATGCAGATCATTATGCAGTGTCTTCTCCTGACTGACACAATAAGATGCAGATCATTATGCAGTGTTGTCCTCATACTGACACAATAACATGCAGATCATTATGCAGTGTTTTCTCCTGACTGACACAATGACATGCAGATCATTATGCATGCAACTGCAGGAGATTGGTGGCACCTTAATTGGAGAGGATGGGCTCGTGGTAATGGCTGGAGTGAAATGGTGTGTTTGATGCCATTCCATTTGCGACGTAAGACATTATTATGAGCTGTCCTCCTTCAAGCAGCCTCCACTGATGTATATTCCTTCCTCCCATTCTTCCAGCCAAATCACAGGTAGGCCTTTGAAAATATTAGCAAAGCAGCAATTCCATGTGGTCTGCTATTATACGCTGAACAGTGTGAAGTTAAAGTCAATGTGTTCTACTTAGAAGTGTGAATTTCAGTGACGGGGTATTGGAGAACATTTAGAAAACGTGAACAAGCGTCCGGGGCAAACAGAATGCACCACGCGCCAGTCAAATTGGGCATGCTCTGCACCCCTGTGCTCACATGCACATACTATTTGAAATGATGAGCATTTTATTTTTATGATTTTTCTCCCCAATTTTGTGACATCCAATTGGTAGTTAGTCTTGTCCCATCGCTGCATGTCCCGTACAGACTCAGGAGAGGTGAAGGTCGAGAGCCATGCGTCCTCCGAAACACGAACCTGCCAAGCTGCACAGCGTCTTGACACACTTAACCCGGAGGCCAGCCACACCAATGTCTTGGAGGAAATACCATACAACTGTTGCCCGAAGTCAGCGTCCATGCACCCATCCCGCCACAAGGAGTCGCTAGAGCGTGATGGGTCAAGGACATCCCGGCCAGCCAAACCCTCCCCTAACCCGGACAACGCTGAGCCAATTGTGCGCCGCCTCATGCGTCTCCCAGTTGCGACCGGGAGCAAACCCGGGTCTGTAGTGATGCCTATAGCACTGCGATGCAGTGCCTTAGACCGCTGCGCCATTCTGGAGGCCATGAGTGCTTCTTAAAGTCATGTTTATTCAAAACATTTTCATTCAAATCATATGCTTTGGTTTCAATACTTCAAAACCAAAAGTTAGGTCAAGGCAGTCACAAAAATAGATAGGTGTTGGTTAAATTGTGATTTTTTTTAATGAATGGAGCGAATTTGGAGCGGTTTTTCGTGGAGCAGTTGGAAAGGATGTGAAGAGCAAGGAGCTCTGGTAGTGACTGTCCAGTCTATGACTGGAACTCCACATTTTGTATCTAACTTTATATGTAACTCCACATCCATGTATTCCAACATAGACAACTGCACTGATGACATGACGTGTGTGAAGGAGGAGATCTTTGGGCCTGTAATGTCAGTGATGCCCTTTGACACCGAAGAGGAAGTGCTGAAGAGGGCCAACAACACTACATTTGGCCTGGCCTCTGGAGTCTTTACCAGGTACAGTACCAGACCCATACACATTTAACCTTCTACAATAATCTTTCCTCGATTCCTTGCATCCTCTCTCCTTGGCTCCTCAAAATGTATTGGATAAGGTCTGATGGGAGGGGCATTGGACTTTTTCCTCCAATTAGGTTGAGGAGGTGATGCAAGGAATAGTGGGAATTGAGATGGAGACTTCGAATCACTAACTTGTCTAGTACACTGAGTCTCTCTTCCTGTTCTCGTCTCCCTGTAGGGATATATCCCGGGCCCACCGGGTGGCTGAGAACCTGCAGGCTGGAACCTGCTTCATCAACAACTACAACATCAGCCCTGTAGAGGTGCCCTTCGGAGGGTACAAGCAGTCTGGTATGATGATAATAATAATCCATTCAATGTAATTAATGTTTGTCAGGACCCTACTTACGAACCCATAGGAAAAGAGAAACACTATTGTCACATATTATTGGTTTGAATATGTCAGCAGATCTGATGTTGTAACAATGCCATAACGGTAATATGAAATGAAGGAATAATAATCATTTTGTTACCATTACAGCACTTTTGCAACAAAGGAATAACAACAAAAATAGAAAGCAAGAGGGCAGATGGGGATAACAAGACATTACATATTCCTCATTAGATGGATGTGTTCTATGTGGTGCTCATTGGTCTCTTCTCTTTCTCCGCAGGTTTTGGCAAGGAGAACGGCCAGGTGACCATCGAGTACTACTCCCAGCTGAAGACTGTGGTTGTGGAGATGGGAGACGTGGACGATTACTTTAATTGTTAACTTACCAATTAAGTGCCAAGGAAAACCAAGACCTATACGCGACTGTCCTTGAGACGTTTGGTGTATTTGTGCATCTGAGGAAAGTAGCATTGTTATTGATAGTTTATAACAGCAAGTAACTAACATGGCTGGTCTGTCTGTACAATGTGTAAGTATGAGGATGTCACCAAGTGCTAAAAAGCCTAGTCTTCCCCCACTTGATCAATACATTTAATACTTTCCATTTCAGCTGTGATCCTAGCCAAAGTCAATATGAAGAAACGTTTCCCATGGTCCGTCACTTTCTAGCACATGTATCTCTCACATTTTGAATAAAAGTTTGTAATACTCAGTTTTCCTATTCCCCAAAACATTGTATTCCATTTCAGATGTTTGATACTTAAGAATATAAAATTCATTTAAAAACTTCACAATGAATTATAATTAACATATAAGCTATGGTACTTAACTGGCCTCAGTGGAACCAATATTAAATCCACTACCCCATTCAGAAGTCTAGCACATGGGGATGTGTACAACCTCACCACAGATTCTAAGATGTTTAATGTGTGTGAAGTTGAAAGCTGGATGGAATAATGATTAACATGCATGTACACTTCAGAGGTAAAGAGGTAGGTTGTGACCTTTACAGCTAAGACCGACTGACACCAACCCAGTAAAATAGACTCCATAGATATTAGCCAGACAAACATTTCATTAAATATAATTTATTATACACAAGACTTACTGTACATACCCTGGTTTCATGAGTTATATGTAGGTTTTATTTGGCAAGAGCTCAACAGGATCTGGCTGAAACAGACCAATCATCTACCAGTATACCCCGAGAACGGGGTATAAACAAAAATGAGAACCGAGTAAAGAGCCTTTCACATTTTCTCTTCAGTGCAGGTCATTGGAATTCCAATATGCCAGGGCCAGGTCATGATGAACATCCCAAACCCAGGGTTTCACAGAGCTGGAGCGAGGTGCTGGTTGGGTTTCTCTTACTGGACAAGATAACGTAAACTCTTCTGAAAACATGTAAGAACAAAATTAATGCCAAATTGAAGGGTCAAAAATCCTAGAATTGTCCAATGCTGGCCTGCTGACCATCTACTTACCTGAGGTGTAACGTCTCCAATAATGGCCACAGCATCCTCGCACCCGGTTCAAGACTGCTGACACTGAGGTGAGAACAAGCTGGATAGTAGATGGACTAGGATGCATTCCTGTATGGATCGGGAGACAGTGGGTTTTATTCACGAACAATTAGTCCTAACTAGACCTAAACATGTATGGAAAGATGACACTTGTTCGAATAGGGCCCGCAGGTAGCCTAGTGGTTATAACGTTGGGCCAGTAACCGAAAGTTTGGTTGATCGACTCCCTGAGTTGCCAAGGTCAAAATCTGTCGTTCTGTTCCTAGGCCGTCATGAATAAAAATTTGTTCTTAACTGACTTTTTAAAATGTATTTTACCTTCATTTAACCTGGCAAGTCAGTTAAGAACAAATTCTTATTTTCAATGACGGCCTAGGAACAGTGGGTTAACTGCCTTTTTCAGGGGCAGAATGACAGATTTGTACCTTGTCAGCTCGGGGATTTTAACATTCTTTCCACTAGGCTACGCTGCCGCCACCTAGTTAAATAAAAAAATAGTAGGTTACTGCAAGCCAGCATCGATATCTGGACTGATCTAAACTTAATTCCAATGGGAAAATGGTATTGCTGGTAGGCTACGCTGTCAGCAGGTAAACCTATATAATAGTCTATATTTGATCCGATAATGTCATGAAGATATATCTGGAAAAGTGTATATCTCGCCTCCTGAAAAGGCTATTTTGTTCCCACTAGGCACCAGCCTAGATCAATTGATCAACCATTCACACCCAGGTGGTTCATTGGGCTGTTGCCTCCATCGAGTAACTCAGCGGCGTGTGTGTAGGCTGTGCCTATAGAAATTGTACAGGAGAGGCTTTACAGGCTGAACTTGCGACTAGATCCATTGGGCGAAGCTGTTGATATGTGGGCCATTTGTCCGTATCAAATAAATAATAGGTGTACATTATCATCACTACAGGCCTATCTACTGCTGCGTGAACAAAACAGTCTATGAATGGAACGTTTAATCAATGATATAAGCCCCTCGTTGCGTTGACCATTTTACAACAGAACGGACGTCAATTGTGCACGTTGGGAACAGCACAAAAGCGCGCTGCTCTGTAACCTCATCTGCTGCAGCGAAACGCGACCATCTGTCATTATTCCTACACTTTTTGGTGTTTTAATTGACGTCTCTTTCCATCGTCATGGCGGGTACACAGTGCACTGTTTCCGATGCTGGAATTATTTGAAAGTGGATGAATGTCCACAAGTAGCCTACTTTTGAAGTGGTTTGTTTGACAGTCCGATGAAAACATCGTGCCTGCTTGTGTACATTGCACAGTTAAATAACATATGTGACGAAATTACATCTTTTTTTCACCTCTGGTCATGGCCGAAATCAAATGGCATTGACTAGTTTGGTTGCGATATCGGCGAATATCTTTTCGCGATACTCTACATCACAAATAGTAAGTAGGCTATAGCCTAGAAACTCTAACAGATTAAGAGAATGCTGAGAATGATAGTTTACCTTAGCAGTAGTGACAGTGTTTCCCGAAAGTGCAAATAGCCAATCTGATTCCCGGATCATGAGTGGTGTTTAACAACTAATCATGGATGTGTGGATCTCAAACGATCAAGTGCGAAAAACTTGTTCGCTTGATTGTCGCTGCTTAGGTCGTGTCTAATCTTGAATTTTTTTGCGATTTCTGCCATCAGAATACAAATATCGCATTGAAAACACTGATGTAGACGCATAAAAGTCGCATCGTGATCTGATTGTGTTCAAATCTGGTTGACCATCTCCGCAAATGTATGCAGATTTCTACTGTCTGGACCGATCAGTATGGGCCTACCTCTGACTTCTACTGAACGCGCATTCAGTGGGCGACGTCATCGAACACCGCCCACAATCAGAATAAAAATAGTTTTGGGACTTGAGAGTAGTGGATATAGAGAGGTTTCGTTCGATTGAGTCAGCAGAAATCTAGCAAGCAAAGATAAAGGGATTGCAAAAGGTTTACTACAACCAGGGTTGGTAAGGGATTACATAAACCCAGTAACTGTAATTCGTTACATTACCAGTAAAAATATTGTAATCAGATTACAGATATTTTTGAAAACTAGGTGATTACTTCGAAGATTACTTTTAAATTCAGAAAGGAGGTTTGTATAAAAAAAAATAATAATAAAACATATTTGACACCTATGTTTTCTCAATGACATTCAAATCAACATTGAATGAAGGCGCAAATTTAAATTTGTTCCACTTGAGCGAGTCTGACTACAAATCAGTGAACACTATGATGACACACCAAATGGGTTTGATGGATTGCAAAGAGCAGGAATAGGCATTTGTAGTCTACAGTCCAAGCTGTGTCTTCCAATGGTACGACTGCTGTAGGCATTCAAAGATTATCATTTTTTTTAAATAAACGCTTGGAGGTAAGGATGACAGCAGTGGTATAAGTCTTCGAAGATACGGATATCACGTATTGATATCTACATAGCGCATTGATGTGACTCACACCGCTGCTCTCTCATTTAGCTATTTGCGCCTTACGGATTGTGGATGTTGTGGATGGCTGTTCACAAATCTAAATGTGAATTTGAACCCAATAATGGTTCAATTCAAGCAGTTTAAGCTGCCTATCAATCATTGTTTTTGAAACCGGTGGACAGCCAGAGAAAATTGCGCTCTTGTAACAGCTACCCAGTGCGGATCCCAGCCCATGGAATAAAAGCGGGGCTTTTATTGCTCAATCTAATTCATGCTGATACTTTTTTTAAATCAATAGGCCTAATGGACACATGTTCAAACTCGCACACTTTTGATATACTTAACAGGCAATTTGTAGTTCCTACGTCCAGTTTTGGACTTATAAATGATATATACACTACTGGTCAAACATTTTAGAACACTTACTCATTCAAGGTTTTTAAAATTTATTTGTACTATTTTCTACGTTGTAGAATAATAGTGAAGACATCAACACTATGAAATAACACATATGGAATCATGTAGTACCCAAAAGTGTTAAACAAATCGAAATATATTTCATATTTGACATTCTTTAAAGTAGCCGCCCTTTGCCTTGATGACTGCTTTGCACACTCTTGGCATTCTCTCAACCAGATTCATCTGGAATGCTTTTCCAACAGTTTTGAAGGAGTTCCCACATATGCCGCCCTTTGCCTTGATGACCACTGTTTGGATGCTTTTCCTTCACTATGCAGTCTGGCTCCATCACTCTCATTCTTGGTCAAATAGCCCTTACACAGCCTGGAGGTGTGTTGGATCATTGTCCTGTTGAAAAACAAATTTAGTAGCACTAAGCCTTAACCAGATTGGATGGCGTATTGCTGCAGAATGCTGTGATATCCATGCTGGTTAAGTGTGCCTTGAAGTCTAAATAAATCACAAAGTGTCACCAGCAAAGCATAACACCTCCTCCTCCATGCTTTACAGTGCGAAATACACATGCAGAGATCATCCGTTCACCCACACCGGGTCTCGGTTAGAAAACAAAAATCTTCAATTTGGACAAATTTCCACCCGTCTAATGTCTATTGCTCGTGTTTCTTGGCTCAAGCAAGTCTCTTCTTATTATTGGTGTCCTTAAATAGTGGTTTCTTTGCAGCAATTCGACCAAGAAGGCCTGCTTCATACAGTCCTCTGCAACAGGATCCTGGACTTCCTGACGTGCCGCCCCCAGGTGGTAAGGGTACGTGTGACGACCCTCCCATTCTGTCTGCCGTATTCTCTTTGTTCTTGTTTCCTTATTAGGATGCCGGTGGGCGGAGTTGGGAGGGTCGTCAGCTTCATGGGAAACACCTGGGCCCGGTGTCTCCCAGGATAAATAGACCTCTTCCACATTCATGGAGGAGACTCTCTCCATGCAGACACCTTTGTAGATTGTGTTGTGGTTCTTGGTGGCCTTTTGTTTGTTTGCTTTGGCACCTTTCAACACCCTGCATTATCACATTCATGCATGCAAAACACTCACTTACATTACTGATTACACCCACCATTGTATATTTTCCTTAGTTGCTTTAGTTAATAAATATATATTTTGTTACTCCTTATCTCCACGTTGTCTCGCTTTGTTACGGGCTTTGAGCCGGTTCGTGACAGTACGTAACAACACATCTGCCACACTGATCCTCAACACAGGGGCCCCTCATGGGTGCGTGCTCAGTCCCGTCCTGTACTCCCTGTTCACCCATGACTGCATGGCAAGCACGACTCCAACACATTCATTTTGTGACACAATAGTGGTAGGCCTGATCACTGACAATGATGAGACAGCCTATAGGGAAGAGGTCAGAGACCTGGCCATGTGGTGCCAGGATAACAACCTCTCCCTCAAGATAAAGGAGCTGATTGTGGACTACAGGAAAATGAGGACCGAGCACGCCCCCATTCTCATGCAGTGGAGCAGCTTGAGAGCTTCAAGTTCCTTGGTGTCCCCTCAGGAGACTGAAAAGATTTGACATGGGTCCTCAGATCCTCAAGTTCTACAGCTGCACCATCGAGAGCATGGTTGCATCACTGCCTGGTATGGAAATTGCTCGGCCTCCGACCACAAGACACTACAGAGAGTAGTGCGTACAGCCCAGTACATCACTGGGGCCAAGCTTCCTGCCATCCAGGACCTCTATACCAGGCAGTGTCAGAGGAAGGCCCTAAAAATTGTCAAAGACTCCAGCCACCATAGTTATAGACTGTTCTCTCTGCTACTGCACGGCAAGCGGTACCGGAGGGCCAAGTCTATGTCCAAAAGGCTTCTTAACAACTTCTACCCTCAAGACATAAGACTCCTGAACAGCTAATCAAATGGCTACCCAGACTATTTGCATTATCCCACCCCTCTTTTATGCTGCTGCTACTCTCTTTTTATTATCTATCTTGTTCATTATCTGTCTTCTCAGTCTTGAAACCATGGTTGACTGAAGAGATGACCCTGCTTTATTACATGTCTCCTTATTATTCACCACTGTAGAACATCATTTTTCAATTCTTTGTAAGAGAGGACCTGCACTTACATCTGATAACATTGATGTTGAATCTCTTTTCATAGAAATTCCCTCCTGTTCATTTCTTTGAGTAGAAGTGTGATTTTCAGTGAAAGGTTTTTGGAGGACGTTTAGAAAAAGTGAACAAGCGTCTGGGGCGAACAGTATAGGCCACTACTTGGTATCGTGATACTTGGCGCATATCCTGAAAGTATGATGGTGTACTGGTGGTTAGCTAGCTAAGTGTGTGTCATTGAAGTATTTATAAACCAAAAATTAGATCTCTTAAAAGTTTCACTAATTTTCATTATATTATCTATACAATTGCTTGCTTTTGGGCCAATAGGCTTGACATATTACCTCTTTCAAGGAGCTTTCCATTTTGATAGGGTTATTTTACCTAAAAATCTTTAGGCCTACCAATAGAATATATATATATATATATTTTTTAAATAACTCCGCATCCTTGCCCAGCCTTGCAAGAGTGACGCGGTGTGTAGCATCCCCACTGCTGGCCTGCTCTCCAGGCACCATCGCATGAGTCTGAAGCCACATCTGGCCAAACTTGTGTTTTTAAAAGTGAATTCAAAGGCACTATAGACTGAGCCTAATAAGGCATTTTCACGTCATTTTTATTTCATTGTAAGTCACAGCCTATATGTGCAATTTAGACAATGATTTAATACAATGAAATGTTTTTTAAATGCTGAGTGCTTAATGTTCCTGCCAGCCAAGTGTGTCGCACTCGCAAATGCTATAGCCTTGAAATAATAGGCTAACAATATAGCCTAAATAATACATTTTCTTAGGCTACCTGTCTGAAGGCCTGCACACTGCTAAAGCTCCCAATTACCAATTTATTGACAACGTTTTGATCCGAAACAGATTTTCGTCTTGTCCCATCGCTGCAACTCCCGTACGGACTCGGGAGAGGCGAAGGTTGAGAGCCATTTGTCCTCCGAAACACGTACCTTCCAAGCTGCACTGCTTCTTGACATACTGCTCGCTTAACCTGGAGGCTAGCCGCACTAACGTTTTGGCGGAAACACCATACAACTGGCGACCAAAGTCAGCGTCCATGCGCCCGGCCGCCACAAGGAGTCGCTAGAGCTTGAAGAGACAAAGACATTCCGCCCAACCAAACCCTCCCCTAACCCGGACGACGCTGGGCCAATTGTGCGCTGCCTCATGGGTCTCCCAGTCGCGGCCGGATTAAATACAGCCTGGGATCAAACCCGGATCTGTAGTGACGCCTATAGCACTGTGATGCAGTGCCTTAGACCGCTGTGCCACTCGGGAGGCCATGAGCGCTACTTATAGTCATGTTTATTAAAATAATTTTACATTCAAATCATATGGTTTGGTTTCAATACTTCAAAACGTAAAGTTAGGTCCAGGCAGTCACAAAAATAGATAGGTGTTGGTTAAATTGTGATTTTTAATGAATGTAGCGAATTTGGAGTGGCGTTTCTTTTTCGTGTGAGCGAGGGTCAACTCTGCTCACTGTCACGTCTTCCGCCAAAGTTGTTCCCTCTCCTTGTTCGGGCGGTGTTCGGCGGCCGATGTCACCAAACTTCTAGCCATTGCTGATCCATTTTTAATTTTCCATTGGTGTTGTCTTGTCTTCCATCACACCTGGTTCCAATCCCATCAATTACATGTTGTGTATTTAACCCTCTGTTCCCCCTCATGTCGGTGATTGTTTACTGTAAGTGTATGTGTACGTCTGTACTGGTGTGCGTCGGGTTATGTTATCCATTGATTTTTATTATTATGTTTTCCGGTGGGGTTTTTTGTAAATAAACTGCGCTGTTGGAAACAGTTATTTCTCTCCTGCGTCTGACTTCTCTGCCGCCAGTTAATCACCCTTACAGAATCACTGACCCAAACTATGGAGTCAGCAGGAAACGGTACCCTGGACATAGGAGTGGAGGACCGTGTCCAGGAGCATGCAGCAATACTACACCATCTTGGCACCACCATGGACCGCATTGTCCAGAAGATGGGAGAGACAGGGAGTTCTTCCAGTGCCTCCACCAGCACAACCGGGGTCTCCCCTGAAGCGCCCCTTTTCCACCTGAACCCAGTGGGATTCGTCTCTCCTTGCCCCAGGAGTACAACGGGAGGGCTGCGAACTGCCAGGGGTTCCTGTTACAATTAGACCTCTACCTGGCCACCGTCCACCCGGCTCCATCGGGTCGTGAGAGGGTGTCCTCCCTCGTCTCGTGCCTCACCGGGAAAGCCCTGGAGTGGGCCAACGCCGTGTGGAGAGAGGGAGATGCGGCGTTGGACTAGTTTGAGGAGTTCACTCGCCTTTTCCGGGCAGTCTTCGACCACCCGCCCAAGGGTAGAGCGGTGGGTGAACGCCTCTACCATCTGAGGCAGGAGACGAGGAGCGTCCAGGAGTTCGCACTGGAGTTTAGGACCCTGGCTGCCGGCGCGGGATGGAACAACATAGCCCTGATCGACCATTACCGCTGCAGTCTGTGCGAGGACGTCCGTAGGGAGCTGGCCTGCAGAGACACCACCCTCAGATTCGACCAGCTGGCAGACCTGTTCATCCGTCTGGACAACCTGCTGGCTACTCGCAGACTTCCAGATCGGGGTCTGGTGGTTCCATCCTCCCGCACCCCCTCTCCGATACCCATGGAGCTGGGAGGGGCGGTGTGCAGGGAGACCGGAGGGGGTTCCCGCTCGTGCACCATCTGTGGCTGCAGAGGTCACACTGCCGGTCGGTGCTCGGTTGGTTCCTCTGGGAATCGAGGCAGCAGGCAGGGCGCTCTTGCCTCACCCCAGGTGAGCCGGCACCATTCTCATCCAGAGCCCTCTGTTGCACATATGTTTGTCTGTCACGTTTCCTGAGTTTTCCCCGCATTCCCAGCATAAGGCGCTCGTAGATTCAGGCTCGGCTGGGAATTTCATTGATAGAGCGTTAGCTCATAGTTTAGGGACCCCCATTGTTCCCGTAGATGTGCCCTTCCCCGTTCACGCCTTAGATAGTCGACCATTAGGGTCAGGGTTAATTAGGGAGGTCACCGCTCCTTTGGGCATGGTGACGCAGGGGGGTCACACGGAGATAATGAGTATTTTCCTTATTGACTCTCCTACGTTTCCCATGCTGCTGAGACTACCCTCGTTAGCTTGTCATAACCCCACTGTTTCTTGGCCACGGGGCTCTCACGGGGTGGTCGCGAGAGTGCTCAGGGAGGTGTTTAGGGGTTTCCGTTGGTGCTACTATGGTGGAGAGTCCAGACCAGGTCTCTACCGTGCGCATTCCCCCTGAATATGCCGATTTGGCTCTCGCCTTCTACAAAAAGGAGGTGACTCAATTACCACCTCAAATCTCCTGGTAGACGCTGCACTTCCCAGGAATCATGTGTATCCCCTCTAAAAAACACGGAGACGGAGGCTATGGAAACACATGTCTCCGAATCGCTGCGGCAGAGGTACATTCGGTCCTCCACTTCACCCGCCAGTTTATTTTTTGTGAAGGAGGAGGGAGGTCTGCGCCCGTGTATTGACTACTGGGGTCTGATCAGATCACTGTTAGGTATAGTTACCCGCTACCGCTCATAGCCACAGCGATAAAGTCGATGCACGGGGCGCACTTCTTCACCAAACTAGATCTCAGGAGCGCTTACAACCTGGTGCGTATCTGGGAGGGAGACGAGTGTAAGACGGCGTTTAGTATGACCTCAGGGCATTATGAGTACCTCGTCATGCCGTACGGGTTGATGAATGCGCCATCAGTCTTCCAAGCAGGGTATAGTGGTGTATATTGATGACATTTTGATATACTCCGCTGCAAGCACCGCGCACTTGTCCCTGGTGCACAGAGTGCTTGGTCGCCTGTTTGAGCATGACCTGTAGGTCAAGGCTGAGAAATGCCTGTTCTTCCAACAGTCCGTCTCCTTCCTAGGGTATCGCATTTCCACCTCAGGGTTGGAGAAGGAGAGCGACCGCATTGCAGCCGTGCGTAATTGGCCGACTCCCACCACGGTAAAGGAGGTGCAGTGGTTCTTAGGGTTTGCCAACTACTACCAGAGGTTTTTCCGGGGTTTTAGTCAGGTGGCGGCTCCCATTGCCTCACTACTGAAGGGGGGCCCAGTGCACTTGCAGTGGACAGCTGAAGCGGACAGGGCTTTTAGTCACCTGAGGACTCTGTTTAACTCGGCTCCCGTGCTGGCCCATCCGGATCCCTCTTTGGCGTTCATAGTGGAGGTGGACACATCCGAGGCTGGGATAGGAGCTGTGCTCTCTCAGCGCTTGGGTACGCCACCGAAGCTCTGCCCCTGTGCCTGCTTCTCTAAGAAGCTCAGCCTGGCAGAGTGAACTATGATGTGGGGGACCGGGAGCTGTTAGCTGTCATCAAGGCCTTGAAGGCGTGGAGACATTGGCTTGAGGGGGCTAGACACCCTTTACTCATGTGGACTGACCACCGCAATCTGGAGTATATCTGGGCAGCGAGGAGACTGAACCCTCGCCAGGCAAGGTGGGCCATGTTTTTCACCCATTTTGGGTTTACCCTTTCCTACAGACCAGGCTCCCAGAACGTGAAAGCAGACGCATTGTCCCGGCTGTATGACACAGAGGAGCGGCCCATGGATCCCACTCCCATACTCCCTGGTTCCTGCCTGGTGGCGCTGGGAGTGTGGGAGCTGGACACGGACATTGAGCAGGCATTACGTGCAGAGCCCGCTCCCTTCCAGGGTCCAGCTGGGCATCTGTATGTTCCCTCTCCCTCTTCCCTCTCCCTCTGCGACCGTCTGATCTATTGGGCCCACACGTCACCTTCCTCTGGTCATCCTGGAATAGGTCGGACGGTGCACTGTCTTAGTGGGAAGTACTGGTGGCCCACTTTGGCCTAGGATGTGAGAGTTTGTTTCCTCCTGCTCGGTGTGCGCCCAGTGTAAGGCTCCTAGGCACCTGCCAAAGGTAAATTACAACCCTTACCCGTTCCACAACGGCCGTGGTCACACCTGTCGGTAGATTTCCTGACGGATCTTCCTCCCTCACAGGGTAACATCACGATCCTGGTCGTTGTGGATTGTTTTTCTAAGTCCTGTTGTCTCATCCCGTTGCCCGGTCTCCCCACGGCCCTACAGACTGTGGAGGCCTTGTTTACACACGTCTTCCGGCACTACGGGTTGCCTGAAGATAGTGTCTGATCGGGGTCCCCAGTTCACATCGAGGGTCTGGAGGGCGTTCATGGAGCGTCTGTCTCTCCTCAGGCCGGTGGGGGCTGGCCCACTCCATGAGTCCGAGGTGCGGGAGGTTCCTCCGCCCCCTCTGGACATCGAGGGGGTCCCGGCATACTCCGTTCGTTCCATACTGGATTTGAGACGTCGGGCGAGGGGCCTTCAGTACCTCGTGGAGTGGGAAGGGTATGGTCCGGAGGAGAGATGCTGGGTTCCGGTGGAGGACGTGTTGGATCCTTCTATGCTGCGACAGTTCCACCATCTCCATCCGGATCGCCCTGCGCCTCGCCCTCCGGGTAGTCCCCGAGGAAGGTGTCACGACTTCTGCCGAAGTTTTTCCCTCTCCTTGTTCGGGCGGTGTTCGGCGGTCGACCTTCTAGCCATCGCTGATCCTTTTTTAATTTTCCATTGGTTTTGTCTTGTCTTCCATCACATCCCATCAATTACATGTTGTGTATGTAGCCCTCTGTTCCCCCTCATGTCCTTGTCGGTGATTGTTTATTGTAAGTGCATGTGTGCGTCGGGTTATGTTACCCATTGATTTTTATTATTATGTTTTCCGGTGTTTTTTTTGTAATTAAACTGCGCCGTTGGAAACAGTTATTTCTCTCCTACTTCTGACTTCTCTGCCACCGGTTAAAGAGCCTTACACTCACATACTCTGGTAGTGACTGTCCAGTCTATATTTGGAGCGGTTTTTCGTGGAGCAGTTGGAAAGGACGTGGAGAGCAAGGAGCTCTGGTAGTGACTGTCCAGTCTATATTTGGAGCTATGACGGTAACTCCACATTTTGTATCTAACTTTATATGTAACTCCACATTTTGACTGTAACTCCACATCCATGTATTCCAACACAGACAACTGCACAGATGCCATGACGTGTGTGAAGGAGATCTTTGGGCCTGTAATGTCAGTGATGCCCTTTGACACCGAAGAGGAAGTGCTGAAGAGGGCCAACAACACTACATTCGGCCTGGTTTCTGGAGTCTTCACCAAGTACAGTACCAGACCCATACACATTTAACCTTCTACAATAATCTTTCCTCGATTCCTTGCATCCTCTCTCCTTGGCTCCTCAAAATGTATTGGATAAGGTCTGATGGGAGGGGCATTGGACTTTTTCCTACAATTAAGTTGAGGCGGCGAGGAAATAAGATGCAAGGAATAGCAGAAATTAAGACGGAGACCTTGAATCACTAACTAGTCTAGTACACTGAGTCTCTCTTCTTGTTCTTGTCTCCCTGTAGGGATATATCCCAGGCCCACCGGATGGCTGAGAACCTGCAGGCTGGAACCTGCTTCATCAACAACTACAACATCAGCCCTGTGGAAGTACCCTTCGGAGGGTTCAAGCAGTGTTGTGGGAAGGCATGATAATAATGATAATAATAACCCATTAAATGTAATTAAGGTTTGTCAGGACCCTACTTAGGAACCCATAGGAAAAAGAGATGGCTGAAATAGACATACAAACCGTATTTTCACATATCAGTTCAAATATGTCAGCAGATCTGATGTTGTAACAATGCCATAACGGTAATATGAAATTAAGCAATAATAATCAGATTTTGTTGTAACAGTGCTGTAATGCTAATACAGCAAAAAAATAACAACAAAAATAGAAAGCAAGAGAGCAGACATGCAAGGCGGATAGAGAAAACAAGACATTACATATTCCTCATTAGATGGATGTGTTCTATGTGGTGCTCATTGGTCTCTTCTCTTTCTCCGCAGGTTTTGGCAGGGAGAACGGCCAGGTGACCATCTAGTACTACTCCCACCTGAAGACTTTGGTTGTGGAGATGGGAGACGTGGACGATTACTTTAATTGTTAACTTACCAATTAAGTGCCAAGGAAAACCAAGACCTATACGCTACTGTCCTTGAGACGTTTGGTGTATTTGTCCAGCCGAGCAATGTAGCATTGTTATTGATAGTTTATAACAGCAAGTAACTAACATGGCTGGTCTGTCTGTACAATGTGTAAGTATGAGGATGTCACCAAGTGCTAAAAAGCCTAGTCTTCCCCCACTTGATCAATACATTTAATACTTTCCATTTCAGCTGTGATCCTAGCCAAAGTCAATATGAAGAAACGTTTCCCATGGTCCGTCACTTTCTAGCACATGTATCTCTCACATTTTGAATAAAAGTTTGTAATACTCAGTTTTCCTATTCCCCAAAACATTGTATTCCATTTCAGATGTTTGATACTTAAGAATATAAAATTAATTTAAAAACCTCACAACGAATTATAATTCACATATAAGCTATGGTACTTAACTGGCCTGAGTGGAACCAATATTAAATCTACTACCTGTTACTGTAATTTAATTATGCCAATGTGTTTTCATTAATTGAAAACCCTTAATCTATTTTATGAGAATTTGTAAGATTCTTGTTTGCATAAAATAGACTGAGACCAGTCTTTTCAATAATAGGTAACAGAATTTATTCTCGGGGGGCGCTGCCACGTTCCCACGAGCAACAGTTTATATACAAAACATGACGTCATTTCATTGCTTAACAGAAACCCCTCCTCTCGACAGGGACAAAGTGAGGTGAAAAGTTCATTCTAACTTACTAACACACTCCCAGGTAACTTTTGACCCCTCAACATTATCGATCACCACTTAGCTGACAGTTCTAATTAACAGAAAACCTAGGAATGCACTCACTGTCTTATCTAAAAACCCCAGAGCTCAGTTTCGGCAGTTCAACCATAGGTCATGATGAACATCCCAAACCCAGGGTCTCACAGAGCTGGAGAGAGGTGCTGGTTGGGTTTCTCTTACAGGACGAGATAACGTATCCTCTTCTAAAAACAGATGTAGACCAAAATGAATGCCAAATTGAAGGGTCAAAAATTATAGAATTGTCCAATCTACTTACCTGAGGTGTAACGTCTCCAATAATGGCCACAGCATCCTCGCACCCAGTTCAAGACTGCTGACACTGAGGTGAGAAGAAGCTGGATAGTAGATGGACTAGGATACATTCCTGTATGGATCGGGAGACAGTGGGTTTTATTCACAAACAATTAGTCCTAACTAGACCTAAACATGTATGGTAAGTTGTGACTTGTACGAATAGTAGGTTACTGCAAGCCAGCATTGATATCCGGAATGATCTAAACTTTATTCCAATGGGAAAATGGTATTGCCAGTAGGCTACGCTGTCAGCAGGTAAACCTATACAATATAATAGCCTATATTTGATCCGATAATGTAGTGAAGATAAATCTTAGACCAACATCTGGAAAAGTGTATATCTCGCTTCGCTCTGAAAAGGAAATTTTGTTCCCACTAGGCACCAGCCCAATGAACCACCTGGGTGTGTATGGAGGATCAATGTGTATAGGCTCCATCGGGTAACTCGGCGGCGTGTGTGTAGGCTGTGCCTATATAAATTGTACAGGAGAGGCTTTCCAGGCTGAACTTGCGACTAGATCCATTGGGCGAAGCTGTTGATATGTGGGCCATTTGTCCGTATCAAATAAATAATAGGTGTACATTATCATCACTACAGGCCTATCTACTGCTGCGTGAACAAAACAGTCTATGAATGGAACGTTTAATCAATGATATAAGCCCATTATTAAAGTGGCATTGTTTAAAGTGAATACCATTTTACTAAACATTAAAGTGGCCAGGATACGTCAATTGTGCACTATGTTAGTGATGGCTGTTTAACAGTCTGATGGCCTTGAGACAAAGCTGTTTTTCGCTGCTCTGTAACCTCATCTGCACCTGCAGTGAAGTGGAAGGCTGCGACCATCCAAGTCCAGGACCCAATTGCACAGGGCGGGGTTGAGACCCAGGGCTTTAAGCTTAATGATGAGCTTGGAGGGTACTATGGTGTTGAATGCTGATCTGTAGTCAATGAACAGCATTCTTACATAGGTATTCCTCTTGTCCAGATGGGATAGGGCAGTGTGCAGTGTGATGGCGATTGCATCATCTGTGGACCTGTTGGGGTGGTATGCAACCTGAAGTGGGTCTAGGGTGGCAGGTAAGGTGGAGGTGATATGATCCTTGACTGGTCTCTCAAAGCACTTTATGATGACAGAAGTGAGTGCTACGGGGCATTTGTCATTTAGTTCAGTTATCTTTGCCTTCTTTGGTACAGGAACAATGGTGGCCTTCTTGAAGCATGTGGGTCCATAAACACTCCAGCCAGCTGGTCTTCGCATGCTCTTAGGAAGCGGTTAGGGGTGCCGTCTGGGCCAGCAGCCTTGCGAGGGTTAACACGTTTAAATGTCTTACTCACATCGGCCACGGAAAAGGAGAGGGGGGGCCCGCAGTCCTTGGCGTGCTGCGTCAGTGGCACTGTATTATCCTCAAAGCGGGCAAAGAAGGTGTTTAGCTTGTCTGAAAGAAAGACGTTGGTGTCTGTGACGTGGCAGGTTTTCTTTTTGTAGTCCGTAATTGCCTGCAGACCCCGCCACATACGTCTCGTGTCTACCGACATTTCACTTGTTTGATTGGCTTGCGGAGGGAATACTACACTTTATGTTCAGCCATATTCCCGGACATCTTTCCATGTTTGAATGCGGTGGTTTGCGCTTTTAGTTTTGCATGAATGCCGTCGTCTATCCATGGTTTCTGGTCGGGGTAGGTTTCAATAGTCACAGTGGGTACAACATCTCCAATGCACTTTCTAATAAACTCACTCAGAGTCAGCGTATAAATCGATGTTATTGTCTGAGTCTTCCCGGAACATTTTCCAGTCCACATGATCAAAACAATCGTGAAGCATGGATTCCTATTGGTCAGACCAGCGTTGAATGGTTCTATTCATGGGTACATCCTGTTTGAGTTTATGCCTATAGGACGGTACGAGCAAGATGGAGTCATAGTCGGATTTCCTGAAGGGAGGGCGGGGGAGGGCCTTTTATGCATCGCGGAAGTTAGAGTAGCAGTTATCCAGTGTTTTGCCCGAGCGGGTGCAGCAGTCAATGTGCTGGTAGCATTTAAGTAGCCTTGTTCTCAAATTAGCTTTGTTAAAATCCCCAGGTACAATAAATGCAGCCTCAGGATATATGGTTTCAGGGCTGTCGAGGTATCTGCTTGGGGGGGGTTGCTCTTATATGCAATTTAAATAATAGGTCTACATTATTATTACTACAGGCCTATCAAATCAAATTTATTTATATAGCCCTTCGTACATCAGCTGATATCTCAAAGTGCTGTACAGAAACCCAGCCTAAAACCCCAAACAGCAAGCAATGCAGGTGTAGAAGCCATCCAGTGGGTCGCCACTTTTTGAGCCCCACATTTTTTGCAAAAATATAAATATAACGTTTCACAGACTTAGATTAGAAGTGCCCTTCCAAGAAGGCTTAAGGTCATTGGCCACAGATAAAATGGTCAAATCACGTTATATCTACAGTAGCATTTATTGGACTGATCATGTCAACATCTTACTTTCAAAGTCTTAGCTAGCAGTCATCATTAAGTAGACAATCTACTGGCAAATCCTTTTAAATCCTTGTCATATGAAGATGAATAATTAAGAGAAATTATAGATAAAACGAATTGGTGCTCATTGGCCATTGGACATGAAGATTACACAACAAGTTAGAAATCGCAAATTCAACAATGAGTTGTTTGGAAGGAATCAGCGTCTAACTGCGAGCATTGCAAAGAAACCACTAATGTTAGCTGCTGTTCATTGGAGTGTGTGTGTGTGTGTCCCGAGTTCCCACCATAAATCCAGAGAATGCCTGACTTTGATGACAAAATTTGCCCATAAAGGACCGCTGGCGCCACCTTCACAAGGTGAGTCCAAATATGTCTTGTATGCTGCTGCATAAATGATGTAATATGCCAGGGAGATATGTATACTGTAGCTAAGAAAATAATACTAAGTGTATGTGTAGTAAGCTGTTAGTAGCCCATGTGCCTCACCCTAATAAATTTGGTCTATTTTCACCAACGTGGTATTGTAAACATGTCGTTCATGGCCCGGTGTTTGCTTGCTTGGCTACTTTTTTGTACAGCTTTGACAGTGGTGCTTGGCTTGTACGTGCAACTTCAGCACACACAACATTCTATAATAGAATGTTATTGTGTTATTTGACATGTCAAATTAAAAGCTTATTTAACGCGTCAAATAGTGTTATATGACATGTATTTTTTTTGACACATAAAGACCCAAACGGCATTCAATGTGCCTCACCCTAAAAATGTGGTCTATTTTCACCTCTTAATTTTGCCTACTGTTCTAACTTGGTGGTGCACATATAGCCTATAACCTGTTTTAGAGAAATGTAATCATTAAATATTGTCAGAGCTTTCATTGTCTGTTTATATGCCCCCTTTATTTATCCTACAGTTCTGACTTGTACAGGGAGTGCACTGTAAGAATGGCCCATGTTCTGAATTCTGTCGCTGTACATTTCAAAAGTGCTAAACAAATAGTTATATTGACTACGTCCGTTGTCGCTTGCTCATTAATGTCTTAATCAAAATTACAGATGGCCTCTTATCCGATTGTTGTCCCATTTATGCCATAGTTTGTACATCTCAATTGTCAGTAGAAACCACATTTGTTTAAGCAAGTCTGCCATATCAGCTGTTTTTTTAAAAGACAGTAAATGAGGCTGAATGAACATGGTTCGCTGCCAGACTATGCTCCGCTGAAACCAAGGTGTTGGGACTCTGCTGTTGGGACAGCTTAATGTAGGCCCTAACAGTTTGTGGGCACCGTTTGTCACCGTTATAGTGTAATTAATATATTGTTTAGTGTTGTGTTGTATAGTGGCTTTGCTGGCACACATCCCACTCTTTTTTTTTTGGCCCCACCAAGATTTACATGCTAAAATCGCCACTGGGCCTATATATTGCTGCGTGAACAAAACCGTCTATGAATGTAAGGTTTAATCAAAGCCCCTCATTGAGCGCAAAAGCTTTGATCGTTTTACAACAGAACGGGGGTCAATTTGATTACCACCTTCAAGGAAAAACTTCAAGGGACGTTTGCCTTTTATCAGCGTGCACTTTTGGAACAGCACAAAAGACCGCTGCTCGGTCACGTCACCTGCTGAGACGAAACGCCAATCCCTTCAGGCTACTAATGCGCATAACCCCAAATGCCATTAGGCCTACACTTTTGGTGTTTTAATTGACGTCTCTTTCCATTCCGATGCTGGAATTATTTGAAAGTGGATGAATGTGCACAAGTAGCCTGCTTTTTGAAGTGATGTGTTTGACAATCAGATTAAAATATCGTGTCTGCATGTTTTCATTCCACATTGCAGTCAAATGACATAGGTTCCGTACCGGGAAGAAATTACATGTTTTTTTCACCTCTGGTCATGGCCGAAATCAAATGGCATTTACTAGCTTGGTTGCGATATCGGCGAATATCTTTTCGCGATACTCTACATCACAAATAGTAAGTAGGCTATAGCCTAGAAACTCTAACAGATTAAGAGAGTGCTGATAATGACAGTTTACCTTAGCAGTAGTGACAGTGTTTCCCTGAAGTGCAAATAGCCAATCCGATTCCTGGATCAGGACTGTTGATTAACAACTAATTATGGATGTGTGGATCTCAAACGATCAAGTGCGAAAAACTTGTTCGCTTGATTGTCGCTGCTCATGTCGTCTACTCTTGAAACGTATGCGATTTCTGCCTTCAGAATGCGAATATTGCATTGAAAACACGGGTGTAGACGCATAAAAGTCACATTCTGGTCTGATTGTGTTCAAATCTGGTTGACTGCCCGCGCAATGTTTGAGGATTTCTACTGTCTGGACTGTTCATTATAGGTCTACCGCTAACTGCAACTCACTTGAGTCACTAACGAGTCAGACAATGCCACTTCAATAACGTTTACATATTCCAAGCGGAAGTCAGGGAAACCGGATAGAGGTTTTCAAATTAAACGTCTATATTACTCCTCAGTTGAGGTTACTTCATATTTAGGTAGCTATTGTAATGGATTTGTTTGCCAGCGCAAGTCTAAGAAAGCACTAGCTGTATTATGCCTAGAACAGTGACGTTTCAGTCCGCTAGGTGTATCTTTACAGCATGGGCATATCTCTAGCTAATGTGGACATCCCCATGCATTCACCTTATCTATTATTATTACGTTTCATTATTCCTGGTATATGCTACTGGTTATGATTGCAGACAGAGCCCAGAGAATGGGAGGGTGAAATATTGAATAGTCATATTTTGATGTTGAATCTATAAATTATGTAACTGGAGTCTTTGCCACTCAAAATATTGTTTATATAATATTTAGAAATGTATTTCATCACTCAAAATCTTGCCATATTCTGTAGGCGGGGTTAATATGAATTTAAAATAATTGTACATAATTTAGATTAATCAGGTCATGAACATATGGACTTTGAAATGAACAAGGGAGAGGTTAAACGCAGGCTAAGACTGGCATAAGCTTATTCCCACACTTCACAATAACTCTGTTTCAGTGGTTTTAGGTTGTCTCCATATAGTCTATCTCCTCCATCACACACTGCTTCCCAGTTGAAGAGCTTGTGATAACCATATAGCACCATGCGATGCCCTTCTGTAGGCATGCAGCCATAGTCATTATACCCTATTGTACAGTAGGCCTATTTGCATTATGCCTGCAACTCATCATTCCAACATATTTGAACATTTAATTCATCCTTCATTAAGTTCAGTTTGTCAGTATGTCATCCATTCTGTAATTTGTCTGAGTTTCAATGGGAACTAAATCAAAGAGAATAGAACAGTCTTATCCATTTGTTTATTGAAATCCATGTATATTCAAAATCCTTGAAAGTTCTTTAGCCCAGCACTTTAGTAATTCCATGTTTAATTTAGGCCTATCCACAGCACTAATTTGTGAGTTGTGATCTCCTGCTCATTTAGTAAAGTGCAGTGAGTAAGTCCTCTGCCTTCTCTCTGTTTATCTACTAGTGCATGTGTAATCAAGTCTGTGTGTTTGCCACTTCACTGGCGGAAACATATTTTCGGGAGGCAGGGTGTGGGTTGTGTTTGCAAACTCATTTTAGCTCACAAGCTTGTAGCATGGCTAATACTAGACAGAAAAATGCCGCAAAGCTCAATGCTGAAGAGGAATACGTATCAAGAACTACACTCCATGAACTACTCGATCAACAAAAATAGTTCTATAATGATGTAAGAGATCTGCAGGAAAATAACTAAGTACTTCCTGCAACTTCTACCAACAAAAGGGTTGATGATCTGTTTAAGGATGTAATGGAATTTAAACACAGTTTGGCGTTTACGCAGTCAGAGGTGGAGGAGCTAAAGGGCACGAATGTCACTCGCCAGACTGCAATTTTTGGATAAAAAACGTTCCCGTTTTAAACAAGATATTTTTTCACGAAAAGATGATTGACTATGCATATAATTGACAGCTTTGGATAGAAAACACTCTGCCGTTTCCAAAACTGCAAAGATATTGTCTGTGAGTGCAACAGAACTGATGTTACAGGCGAAACCCAGATAAAAATCCAATCAGGAAGTGCCGCATGTTTTGAAACCGCCTCATGCCAATGACTCCTTATATGGCTGTGAATGAGCTACGAATGTGCTTACGTTTTCTACGTATTCCCCAAGGTGTCTACAGCACTGTGACGTCTTTTTACGCATTTATGTTGAAGAATAGCCGTAAGGGACCACATTTAGCAAGTGGTCACATGATGTCTCCCGCAGAAAATCTTGCGTAAAGTACTGAGGTAGCCATTTTTCCAATCGCTTCTTATGAGAAACCAATTGTCTCGACGGATATATTATCGAATAGATATATTAAAAACACCTTGAGGATTGATTCTAAATAACGTTTGCCATGTTTCTGTCGATATTATGGAGCTAATTTGGAAAAAAGTTTGGCATTGTAGTGACAGCATTTTCCGGTCGATTTCTCAGCCAAATGTGAGAACATACGGGAGCTATTTCGCCTACAAAAATAATATTTTTGGAAAAAATGAACATTTGCTATCTAACTGGGAGTCTCCTGAGTGAAAACATCCGAAGTTCTTCAAAGGTAAATTATTTAATTTGATTGCTTTTCTTATTTTCGTGAAAATGTTGCCTGCTGCCAGCAAAGCCTAGCATAACATTATGCCATGATAAACTTACACAAATGCTTGTCTAGCGTTGGCTGTAAAGCATATTTTGAAAATCTGAGATGACAGTTTGATTAATAAAAGGCTAAGCTGTGTCTCAATATATTTCATTTGTGATTTTCATGAATAGGAAAAGTTTCTAGGGGTATTTATGTCCGCTGCGTTATGCTAATTCGTTTGAGGCTATGATTACGCTCCCGGATCCGAGTTTGAGAGTCACAAGAATTAACAAGCACTCTTCCGAAGGAGACTACCTCGAAAACCAATCGAGGCTCAAAAGCATTTTAATCGATGGAATTGAGGATGTAAATATTGAAACTTTAAAAAATAGTTTTTATTTAACTTGGTATGACACAGAAGTCAAGGCCAAGAAACTCCTGGCAGATCAACTCAAACTGAACCCTAAACTCATCGAGATGGAGAGGGCGCATAGGAATGGTACTTTCTTCCCTGATGGACGGCCCAGATCTGTAGTGGTGAAACTACTCAGGTTCATAGACAAGGAGAAGAGTTCCCTTCAGGCACTTGGCCCTCCTGAGAATAACATCTTCATAAATAAAGACTTCCCCGGAAAAAGTATGCCTCAAAAGATAGGAACTGCTGCCACTACTAATTTAAGAATGACAAAAAGGCAACTTCGGCAAACCTGAAGTATGATCAGTAGCTCCTTGGTCATGTGACCTACTGGGGGAATGGGTGTAAATCTCACGCCGGGCCGTACCCATATCCGCAGCAGGTCTCCAAGGTGAACAGCCTCTGGCATGTTAGAACAATGTAGGTAAGGGAAGTTGCCAAAAAAAGATCTGTAACTTCGGGATAAGGATTGGCTCTAAGGGCTGGGTCGGTCGGGCTGGGGTGCGAAGTGGGGCTGGGCTCGAGCTGCGGCTGGGGGAGCGGTCGTTCCATTTCCCTCCTCCATTTCCCTCCTCTCGCCACCATTGGAAGTTTGTTGTCCGGCCCATCTCGCAGTCCCTCATCCGTGGTCTCAAGGGGCTGCGTGCGGGGGTTCGTCCGAAGGCGGACCGGTGGGGGGTTGGGTCCGACGGATGGCCTGCGTCAACTATGGACATGCGCCGGGCCCTTCTCGCGGATCTCTCCAGCTACGGCGCTCGCCGGCACCACACATTGTAGGTAGGGAGGTCTCCTCTACGCTCACTAGACTTGAGGCGGAGACTAAACCAATTGAGGTCAGTAGGTCACATGACCAAGGAGCTATTGAAATTAGAAACATTGAAATTTCATGTACAATTGCGTGAGATGAAAATAGACAAACTAAAGTGTGTGCAATGTGTATGCCCACTGAGTGTACAATCGGAACCTTGTTAGAAGTCAGTAGGTCACATGACCAATGAGCTATTGAAATTCAAAATGTGGAAAAATGAATGTAAAATTGCATGAGATGAAAATGGACAAACTAAAGGGTGTGCAATGTGTAGGCCCACTGAGTGTACATTCTGAATGTAACGATTGTCGTCAAAGTGCAGCGTGGTACATATTCATAATAAGTTTAATAAAGATGAACACTGAACAAAAACAACAAACCGACAAACGAACAGTTCTGTAACGTGCAACAAACACTAAACAGAAAATAACTACCCACAACCCATAGTGGGAAAACAGGCTGCCTAAGTATGGTTCTCAATCAGAGACAACGATTGACAGATGCCTCTGATTGGGAACCATACCAGGCCATAACCAGAAATACAAAACATAGAACAAAACAGAATGCCCACCCCAACTCATGCCATGACCAAACTAAAATAGAGACATAAAAAAGGAACTAAGGTGAGGACGTGACACTGAACCTCTGAATCTAGTAGGTCACAATAGCAAGGAGCTATTGAAATGTGAAAGTTTGTAAAAATGTATGTAAAAACGTGTGAGATGAAAATGGACAAACTCAAGAGTGTGCAATATAGAAGGGTAATCAGTGGACAATTTAACCTTGTTTGAGTCCAGTAAGTCACATGACCAAGGAGCTATTGAAATTCAAACATTTAAATAAATAATTTTAAATAGTGCGAGATGTAAATCGAGGTTAGCTAGAACGAGTTTTAGGAGTAATGGTTAAAGAGCTATTGAAATTAGAACATTTTGATTTGTCACTGCTGTTGGTGGATGTAAGGAAAACTACAGGCGAATATCCGTCGAATATCCAATCTGAATCTGTCTTTACCGTGGTGCAAAGTTGATACTGTGAAATTTTATAACGTTTAAAACCATGACTGGAGACAGACTGTCAACAAATACAGCAAAGAGATGCTGTTTTTATAAGTGAGTTCATGTTTATGTTCTTACTCTGCACTATTAACACTTTGTATTCAACACTTTTATAAGCCATAAAATACGCATTCTTCCTATATCCACCCAGCCTACAACAAGCACTGAAGTAGTAATGAATGAGTAGGAAAGTGTATATAGGCTTGCGTTATTATTATTGGCTTGGATCTTAGGAGTAACAACATGAATTTGTAAATGAGGCAGAAATATTGCGGTACGACTGGAGTTTCGCCATTAGCTGGAAGGCGGTGTACCTTTTTGGTCAGTGTCAACGGAGGAAAGGGAGAGCAGAGGGATGTTGACAGGCGGACTCTCAGTCTGCTGCTCTCTCCCTCCGCCGAGACTGACCATCAGATGCAGGCACCATCTATGTACCCATTAAAATACAAATAAAAAGCAAATTATTTGAGTGTATGCTCACTCAGAAACAATGGATCTATTACCGATGTGATCATATAGCCTACCTCCAAATTTTGAAATAGAAAAAATGACCCGAACAACAATGCATTGGCAGGGCAATTCAAGCAAAGCCAATATGAGGTGGTAATGTATTAGGCTTATTGCTTACTGCACAAACCTCATTGCTACAGTGATGTTTTTAATCGATTAATGTTGTATAGGCTTACGTTTATTAAGTCATGTGTCACGGATCCCTCTGGAACTTTCATTGCGCACAGCTGGCCCCTATTCCCACTGATTGTATTTGTATATATGTGCCCTTTGTTCACCATGGTGGGGTCCATTTATTGTTACAATGTCCTTTGGTGCGTGTAAGTACCAATGCTGTGTGTTTTGGGCTTTCGTGCTCTTGTGGATTGCGCAGATGATTATGGGTCTTGTCCTGTGCGCCAATCATTGTGCGCCTGTGTATTTATTTGAGGTACTCCTCGCTCTTTTTGTTTGGGTTTCAACCCTGTGTTTTGTGTACGTGTTTGTTTGGTCTTCGTCCCATTGAGGGACACAGGGGAAAACAAATCGGAGCAGTAGATCTCTGCTTGCATTTTTTACTGTTTTGAGATCAAAGTGAGAGCTACATGTAGCCACGTGTGCACATTTTGTTCATATCCTTTGGTAGTTAGTGAGTTATTAGCCTTGAAGGCCAGCATCCTGGAGTCGCCTCTTCACTGTTGACGTTGATACTGGTGTTTTGCGGGTACTATTTCATGAAACTGCTAGTTGAGGACTTATGAGGCGTCTGTTTCTCAAACTAGACACTAATGTGCTTGTCCTCTTGCTCAGTTGTGCACAGGGGCCTCCCACTCCTCGTTCTATTCTGGTTAGGGCCAGTTTGCGCTGTTCTGTGAAGGGAGTAGTACACAGCGTTGTATGAGATCTTCAGTTTCTTGGAAATTTCTTGCATGGAATAGCGTTCATTTCTCAGAACAAGAATAGACTGACACGTTTCAGAGAACAGGCCTTTTTGAGCCTGTAATCGAACCCACAAATGCTGATGGTCCAGATACTCAACTAGTCTAAAGAAGGCCAGTTTTATTGCTTCTTTAATTAGGACAACAGTTTTCAGCTGTGCTAACATAATTGCAAAATGGTTTTCTAATGAACAATTAGCCTTTTTAAAATTATAAACTTGGATTATGTAACGGTCTTCTTCCTCCTCTGACGAGGAGTAGTAGGAAGGATCGGAGGACCAATGCCAAGCATGGTAAGTGTTCATGATACTTTTAATAGAACACAGCAAAATACAATAACGTGAAATAACAAAACCCAAAACAGTTCCGTGTGGAACACACAGACACAGAAAATAATCAAGGGTGAAAACAGGCTGCCTAAGTATGGTTCTCAATCAGGGACAACGATTTGAGAACCATACCAGGCCAAACACAGAAATACCAACTCATAGAAAAACAAACATAGACAACCCACCCAACTCCCGCCCGGACCATACTAAAACAAAGACATAACAAAATAACTAAGGTCAGAACGTGACAGATTAGCTAACACAACTTGCCATTGGAACACAGGAGTGATGGTTGCTGATAATGGGACTATGTACGCCTATGTGGATATTCCATAAAAAATCAGCTGTTTCCAGCTACAACAGTCATTTACAACATGACCAATGTCTACACTAGAGGTCGACCGATTATGATTTTTCAAAGCCGATGCCGATTATTGGAGGACCAAAAAAAGCCAATACTGACTAATCGGATAATCTTTTATATTTTTTATTTTATTTTATTGTAATAATGACAATTACAACAATACTGAATGAACACTTTTATTTTAACTTAATATAATACATCAATAAAATAAATTTAGCCTCAAATAAATAATGAAACATGTTCAATTTGGTTTAAATAATGCAAAAACAAAGTGTTGGAGAAGAAAGTAAAAGTGCAATATGTGCCATGTAAAAAAGCTTAATGCTAGCTAGCACCTTACCCTGGCTCCTTGCTGCACTCGCATAACAGGTATTCAGCCTGCCACGCAGTCTCCTCGTGGAGTGCAATGTAATCGGCCATGATCGGTGTCCGAAAATGCCGATCATGCAGGAATTTTTTGCCTGTCTCATAAAAACGTTGCTTTACAGGGAGTAGGCTGCTGAGACAGAGAGTGGTGATCAGTGATGTGGCGCTCAGTGGTGAGCAAGCACAGACAGAGGAAGCAGGCAGAGAGAGAGAGGTTTGAGAGGACACAAGAAGAGAGAGGTCAGAGAGGAAGCAGACAGAGAGAGGGGTTAGAGAGGAATCAGGCAGAGAGAAAGAGCGAGAGAGGAAGCAAGCAGAGACAGTGAGAGCGCATAGACATCCCCAAAACAAACAAAAACAAACTCTTTGTGAATTTTGCACAACTGGTAATCTCCTATAGATATACTGCATCAGTCAGTTAGGTGGATAGTTGCTCAAATGTTGCTGTAGAAGGCCAACATGTTTCTCCTTTGGATGGTGTTTTGTTGCAGGTTATTTGTTGTCAAGCTTTAAAAACCGAAGCCAGACTGCAACATTTTATTAGCTTAGCTAGGACTGTGGGCAGCGAACCAAAATACTCCAGTCTCGGGATTTTGCAGAATGCCAACAACCATTTTAACAGTAACATCTGTTACCCCCAATATCTCTTTTGTCGTCTCCACAATAACCTTCAACCTGGCATTTCTGCTTTCCACAACCTGAGTCGTATTGATATCCTCACCAATGAAAGCTATGATGTCAACTTTATTAATGATCAACGTGTCCTTTGATTCTGCACATTCATGAGTGCAAGATTTCTGAACCGGCCTTGAACCCATGCCAGAACCATCAGAAGCACCAGCCCCAACAGTAGGTCCACTTACTACAGGAATATCCATGTAAGCTCCATCAGTCCACGTTGTAGTTCTACCAGTCTGTTTTACAGCCTCTGCATATGATACACCACGACTGATCCTATATCTCTGAGCCTCTAGCCTCTAGCCTCTCTTTGCTCCTGGCATCCACCAAATACTGCACTGTGTAATCCCCCACAATTACAGCACTTAACCTTCACATTACTTCCTCATTTACCATAATCATGTTCCCCTCCACACTTGGCACATCTTTTCTTTCCTTTACACTAAGCATATCCCATTTACACTCAGCATGTCCCTACATGTCCAATTATTTGGCATTTAAAACACTGCAGTGCATATGGGACAAATTCTCTGACTTTGAAACTAAGGAATTCTATCTGTACTTTTCCCAGCAAAACTTTCTCAAACCTCAGCATCACTGATAAGCTTTCACTTCTTTGACCCATTTTCCTACTGATCAACCTTTTGGCCTTAATCACTCTGTCTCCCTTCACATTTTCTTTAATATTATCTGTGGACAGATATTGGGACCCCAGTGATGACTTCCCTCAACCTAGCATAAGCATCCGGTACATGGCTTTTAATGTTCTTCCCAATATGCTTTTCCATTTGCAGAATATTCTCTTACTGAGCCTGGTTACCACAAAATATTAGCAA
This sequence comes from Oncorhynchus tshawytscha, assembly GCF_018296145.1. NCBI lineage: Eukaryota > Metazoa > Chordata > Actinopteri > Salmoniformes > Salmonidae > Oncorhynchus > Oncorhynchus tshawytscha. Next base: position 74,050,677 of record NC_056433.1, read on the forward strand.
TAATCAAGGCCATTTCCAATTAACCAGGCTAGTTTAACTTCACCTATCTCTTTTTTTACAGCATTAGATAGTTGGATAGCGTGTAAATGAGGCCCTGTGGTCTCATCAAACACCATCGCCTCTTTCCACTCTATCACATTATTACTCTTCCTTCCTACATTGACACTCTTTGCTTTCTTCACTAGACGCTCCACTGCTTTCAGTATCAGGATCTTTCTTCTTCCTGTCTTTCCTCTACAGACCATTCAGATCCTTGACCATCATTCTCCTGCTCAATAGTATCAGAACGGTCACCCATATTGAATGCACTCCAGCACAACTGTTGCTTCTCCAACCTTTTCTCCATTTCTCTGTTACGTCCACACTACTCGCAGCCATTTCCCTTCCTTTTCTTCGCCTCCACCAGCCCAAAATATTCCTCCAGGGAAGCTCCCAAGCCACCAAGACCCATGCCTCACACCATTGGCCGTTCGATGGCCAATGGGCTCTCAGCAACGCTTCGACTGTCCCGTCCGAGGAGAAGCAGCCTGCCTGCCGAGTCCAAAGTGGAAAAGTAGCTAGCTACCGTTGGTGATGCAAGAATTGACTGACAAATAGTGAGATAAATACTATCCATGCGATATGTAAACTGAGCAAACTAGCTAACGAATTAGATTATGAGTATAATTTCAGGATTTTAGATACAAAAATGAAAGTTATGCTGGTGATGGACTGCAGCTCTCTCTCCCCCTCTCTTCCCACTTTCAGTCTGTATAGTTGCATTGTGTCCTGTTACCATGTCACCCAAGGCAAGAGGTTGATAGTGTTGGATTTGACATTTTGAACATTGAGATATTATTTAAATGATAGGAAAGAAGCATAGAATCAAAGGAGAAAGAGACTGGGTCTCTGTAGAAAGACAGATAGCTGTGGAATGTGTAGGGGGACGGGAGCAGAGCACCGTGTTGATACAGGGGAGACAGATGGACATCTGTGGATTAGATGAAGGAGGTGTTGAGGTCAGGAGGTGAGGACAGATTCCCTTAGGGGAGTAATAATGGTTTGGTATCCTGTTACCCTCTTTCTGTTGAACAATACGATGTAAGTATTGGAGAGAAGGCGTGTCTTAAGTAGGATGTATATAACTGTGATGGAAAGAAATGTTTTGCTGTCTGAATTACAGCTGTACAGAACCTTTGGGAAGAATTAAACTTGGTTAAAGCTTCTCTAGTGTCCGTGAGTTATTTACTCTGAAAAATAAGAACCTAACAATAGCATGATGTACATATGTCTAGCTACGTTTAATGAAGCTGAATTGTTGATTGATATTGTCATGACTCCCACCGAAGGTGGCCCCTCTTCCTGTTCGGGCAGTGCTCAGCGGTCGTCGTCACTGCTCAACTAGCTGCCACTATTTTCTGTTGGTTTTGTCTTATTGGTTACACCTGTTTCTTGTTTAGGTTTTAGTTGGGCTATTTAAGCCGGTAAGGCCCGCCTGCTCTTTGTGCGGGATTATTTTTCCTCTGTGTATATTTGTGGTTGTACGTTTCCCTTTGTTTTTCCTCTGGATTGGTTGGGTCTTGGTTTTGGGCCGGTCTCGTATGTGCGCCCGGTATTGGCGTGACCATTTTCTCTGTGCCGGAATAAAACATTGTTCTTTACCTTCTGCTTCCTGCGCCTGACTCCGCACCCACTACGCCTAAAGTGCGTTACAGATATCAGTTGATATGACTTTGTCTCTTATTACTAATCTTCCTGGCATGGGTTGTGAATATATGATTCATGAAATATATGTCATTTAGCTGCCCCCTGTGTCTTCCGCTTACAGCTTGTGCCATTGTGCGCAAATTGATTTTGTCCCTTCTCACCAAACACACAGGTTGAAATATCAAAACAAACTATGAACCAATTATGTGAATTTGGGGACAGGTCGAAAAGCATTAAACATTTATGGCAATTTAGCTATCTAACTTGTTGTTGCTAGCTAATTTGTCCTATTTTAGCTAGCTTGCTGTTGCTAGCTAATTTGTCCTGGGATATAAACATAGTTATTTTACCTGAAATGCACAAGGTCCTCTACTCCGACAATTAATCCACACATAAAACAGTCAACCGAATCATCTGGTCATCTGGTCATCTCTCCTCCTTCCAGGCTGTTTCTTCTTTGGACTTTATATGGCGATTGACAACTAACTTTCATAATTAGGTGTATTACCGACCTCAGTTCCTCTTTCAATCACCCATGTGGGTATATGCTTCTAAAAGCCAATGAGATGGGAGAGGCAGGACTTGCATCGCTTTCTTTGTCACAAATAGAAGCAACTTCTATTTTAGCGCCTGACAATGCAGACGCTTGTTGGCGCGCGCGTGAGCGAGCAGTGGGCGCAATGATTGAATATTATGTATGTGTAAATGTATTTTGCAACGCTCACGCACGTGACGTGAGCGGTATGGTCAGCATGTTAGAGAGTGCACTTGTTATCAGACTTGTGTTAGAAGAAACTTATTGGAGCGAGAGGTAGGTGAAGACTGATAAAAATAGTTGCAATAGTTGATTGTATGATTGTCTAGGATTTATGGCCCGTCATGACAATGGACTTGTATATACTGTAAAACATTTCAATAACTTTGGTTGGTAGACAAGTCTGAGGGTGCTTGGGGGCCCGTTTAAAAAAACTCTGTTGAGGCCAGGTTCCAACTAACCCCAAATTGGACATTGAAGAAAAATATGATTGTGGGGGAGGTAGAGGCAGTTTATAAAGGACATGGGGGAGGTAAAGGTAGAGGAGTGAAATTATATGCTGTATTTGTTATTTTGTTTTAGAATGGATTTCTTGACAACTATTTTTTTTTTTATGGATTAAGAGAGAACACTATCAAAAGGAGTCGTGGAGCAGAGGAGGTGGAGGTGGAGGAGTTCATCAAAAGCTCCATCAGTGACAATGATGGGTCATATGTCTGCAAACGTCAGAATATACAGCCCTTTCACTTTTACTGTGAACAACACAAGGCACAAGGAAAGTCGACAGGGCAGCCACAGGACTAACAGCTGTAAGGAGTACAGTGCTTTTGGAAAGTAGTCAGACCCCTTGACTTTTTCCACATTTTGTTATGTTACAGCCTTATTCTAAAATAGATTAAATAAATAACACAATGCCCCATAATGACAAAGCGAAAACAGGTTTTTAGACATTTTTGAAAATGTATAAAAAATAATACCTTATTTACAAAAGTATTCAGCCCCTTTGCTATGAGACTCGAAATTTAGCTCAGGTGCATCCTGTTTCCATTGATCATCCTTGAAATGTTTTTATAACTGATTGGAATCCACCTGTGGTAAATTCAATTGATTGGATATGATTTGAAAAAGACACACACCTGTCTATATAAGGTCCCACAGTTGACAGTGCATGTCAGAGAAAAAACCAAGCGAGAGAATTGTCTGTAGAGCTCCGAGACAGGATTGTGTCGAGGCACAGATCTGGGGAAGGGTACCAAATAATGTCTGTAGCATTGAAGGTCCCCAAAAACAAGGTGGCCTCCATCATTCATAAATGGAAGAAGTTTGGATCCACCAAGACTCTTCCTAGAGCTGGCCGCCCGGCCAAACTGAGCAATCGGGGAGAAGGGCCTTGATTAGGGAGGTGACCAAGAACCCGATGGTCACTCTGACAGAGCTCCAGAGTTCCTCCGTGGAGATGGGAGAACCTTCCAGAAGGACAACCATCTCTGCAGCACCTGACAGAGCTTGAGATGATCTGCAGAGAAGAATGGGAGAAATTCCCCAAATGCAGGTGTGCCAAGCATGTAGCGTCATACCAAAGAATAATCAATGTTGTAATCTCTGCCAAAGGTGCTTCAACAAAGTACTGAGTAAAGAGTCTGAATACTTATGTAAATGTGATATTTCAGTTTTTTAGTTTTAAAACATTTGCTAACATTTCAAAAAAAAAAAATTGCTTTGTCGTTATGGGGTATTGTGTGTAGATTATGGAAAAAACAATTTCATATATTTTAGAATAAGGCTGTAACGTAACAAAATGTGTAAAAAGTCAAGGGCTCTGAGTACTTTCCGAAGACACTGTATGCGTCCTAAACATGAACGATGGGACCACCTCAAAAGTGTGTATCATCAGAAAGATGCTGGAGCACAAGGGCCATGAGAATTCACACTCAGAGAATGTGACAAACCGCATCCACCCAGACCTGGTCGCATATATTGAGATCTTGGCTCTTCAAGGCAAGGCATGAAATTGCTAACAGTATCATGAATAGGGCGAAGAGCAGTGGGTGGCGGACAGGTGATTCATCCCACCTCTCAGGGATATCCTGTATCTAAAGAATCGAATGAAGACCCTGGAGAGGCATCATGAAAACTAATTGAGTGTTGACTCGTTTGTGAAAACAAACCTTAAGAGTGAGACATTGTACATTGCCTCTCTGCAGAGAAACAGGTACTCATATTTCTGATACTCATATTTCAAAATGCAGAGCAGAGGCAGAAAATGTTGCAGTGTGGGAAGAGTCTACTTTCCATGGACGCTTCATATTCTGGTTAGTATGGGAATAACTTGAGACCATTTTAAAATAAATAACAATTTATTTTATACAATAAAGATACATCAAGAATATTACAATTATATATTTCAGGCCTCACAGCTTATGGTTATGCAGTCTAGGCACTAGCTGGCATGGATGAAAGTGGGCATGGCTCCCCGGTGGCAACATTCATCATCAGCAAAGAGACCCAGAAAAGCGTTGCTTTCTGCCTGAGAAAGTTCTGGACAGCTGCTCGCGACTTTGAGACAAGGTATTTCTACTACTTCTCATTGAAAACTGTGTTTCAAGTTGTTTTCTATAGTTTCCATGACTAAATGTGACATGTTATACCTCTTCTGTCTTATTTTTCCATTTAGGGCCTTTATGATTGACAAGGTTATGAAGGAAGTGGTCTTCTATGTTGTTACCACGTCCTGCAGGTAAAATAAGATTATGAATAAATGTGTTTGACCAAATGAATGTGTATTGCATTAATGAAGTTTAGGGAAATAAGTTAGACATTTCTTCAGAGGGCTATATATTTTGCAGCCTGTAATGCATTGGATTACCACCTAGGAATAACAGGACAGGGTCACATTCATGATCATCAGTGAATAGATGAGTCTTTATTTTTTTTAAACATATGAAGGGATTGTGGCTTAATTTATTCATATAAGTCAATTTGATCAAACATTTTTTTGCCTTTAATTTAATGTATCATTTACACAGGAAATGATTACCTCATAGAAGTAGACTTATACAGCAATGACAGTACATACTACATACAACCTTCAAGGGGTCTCCTGAAAATGACTAAGTGGTGCTTTTATACCTTTCAAGGGGTGCATTCCCTGTCAATGTTACATGTCAATGCCTTTCCTGTCTTTTCTTTTGATTGGTTTTTACATTCCTTGAAATGGATCCCATTATTTTCTGACATTGTCCTAATTTTGTGAGTACACAAAGATAGGTGCCTTTTTATGTTTTTCTGTCAAAACTGTATTTTCACAGGAGAAAGACTAATGAAGATGCTTCAGGATCATTGGAGGAACCACTTCCCTATCCCTTTGGCCTACCTAAAACAAATGGTTCCCTTGTTCTCCTATGTGGGCTGACCACTGGAGGAAGTTCTTCCACGAGAACAGCAACACTAACAATCTCACCGAAAGGTATTTCATTATCTTAAAATGTCACATAATATTAACACTGCCAATTATTACATTCAAGAGTGTCAGAATTTGATCTATGGAGTATAGCTTTGTGCCCACCATCACAGTCTTGGAATGTTATATTTTATCACAGATTTTTCCTGCACTTGAAATATCAGTTTCTGAAGGGTACTGCCAATCAGAGACTAGATGATTTTCTGAGACTCCTTGCAAGTCAGGCGAATGGATATTTCAGGTATTTAGATGTTTTCCCCCCAACTAACACACCACTGTAACAACATTGCAATATATATTCCTGTACAGGCACATGGCACATTGAACATGTTTAATTTAGAAAACAAATAACAGCTGCCAATTTCTCTTGTCACTTGCCTCTATGGCCTCTAGTACACATATTTATGATAGTTTATACTGTTACATCTAACCTCGTGGAGTAAAAAGTGTGATCAGCTGTCTTCTTTATAACCTTGTCAGTCACGTTTCTTCGACTCTGCCTGGTCATGCCATATCTTGTATTGCCTTTAAATTACTTTAAATGGCTTACTCCAACATTCATATATGGAAAAAAGAAAATGGCAAACTACATTTTCACATTTCAAGTTTTAATGTCACATGCACAAGTACAGCTAAATGCCCTTCTTGCAAACTCAAAACCCAACAATGCAATAATCAATAACAATGTATCAACAAAAAAAATGAGAAAAAAGAATAAGACAAATGTGACTGACCAGCTCAAATCGGTCTTATGTAGCAAAATTTGAAATGGTGTTTTTTTACATTGAATAAAAGCAGAGACTCAGAGCTACGAAATGGCATATCATACACTACATTATTGAGGAACAATGGGAAAGTAATTCTGCTTTGAAAGTTGATTAACTTGTAAACTCACTTTTGAGAAAAGGGCCTTTGAAAGTTTTGGTACCTACTGGAGAGCTCTCCTTTGTTTACACACATTCAGCATTGTTCACACCCTCTTAAGCCATCCCCACCCATCTCTTCAATGATTCACAAGTGAGGTCACGTTGTAAAGCATCGGTGTGTAGCTGGTGAGATGAGTCAGGCGCAGGACAGCAGATATGAGTAATGAAAGCAAATTGTACTCAAATATATCACAGTACACGTCGTATAAATACAAGGCCACAAATACGGACCGCAATACAATAAACAATTACAAACAAACATGGGGAACAGAGGGTTAAATAATGAACAAGTAATTGGGGGATTGAAACCAGGTGTGTAAGACAAAGACAAAACAAATGGAAAATGAAAAGTGGATCGGCGATGGCTAGAAGGCCGGTGACATCGACCACCGAACGCCGACCCGAACAAGGAGGAAGTCATGACACGTACTAAACAGTGAGTAGTGTAGTAAAGATAAAGATTAAACGTGGTAGTAGCCAGGTAAACAGAAAGTGTCCAGATAAAAATGTGATAAATATTAATGACACTTACCCAGACACACTTGTCTAAATTGATGGGTAATGTGAAATAAATGCTATAACCCCCAGCCACACCCAGTGGTGGAAAAAGTACTAAATTGTCATACTTGAGTAAGTATAAATCATTTCAAATGCCTTATATTAAACCAGATGGCACAAATGTATTTTTTATTTGATTGTTTTTTATTGACTGATAGCGAGGGGCACAATGTAGTTAAGTATCAAAATTAAAAGTATAAATAATTTCAAATGCCTTATATTAAACCAGATGGCACAATTGTTTGTATTATTTTTTTTTCATACATAAATTAAGGCCATGCAACCTGAGTTGAAACCTGCGTGAGGTGAACATGTACAGTACATAAACAGGTGCATGCGCCATATATGTATGTGGTGCACACTTGATACGGTCACATATTGTTGTGGCCACAAAATCATGTAATGACCACACATATAAATATTCATTTTATATAGCAATATTTTGCTAAGTCTTGCTAAATGGATGGTCTCTACAGAAAGTGTAAACGGTACAGCCAAATAGTTACTTGCATAGTACATATTACATATGTTATGATTATGCTTTGAGCTTTGTCAATTTGCATAGTAATAATAATAGAAATAATAATCATCATCTTTATTTTTTGGCACCTTTAATACAAACAATTACATCCCAAATGTGCTATTCTAATTAGCATTTAAAAACAAAACAATGCAGATTATGACAAAACAGAAGAAATATTATGATTACAATTTAAGCAACATTTATTTGAAAAATATCAAACAGAAATACCATGCAAATTTTAGAAAAAGGTGTTTTCGAATTCGCCTACAAATCTGGATTTAATGTTTGTGTTTTATGCATGTTGACTGGGTTGCATTTGTAGTCTCCTTGCATTCAACCTAACCCCTCTGAATCAGAGGATATGGTAACTGTACCCTGAATGTTAGGTGCTTTCCATGGGGTGGGGGATTTTGTCATGTTTTGATTTAATGAATTGCTCAATCTCCTGGAAAGCACCTGGCTCCATACTCTGGACATTCCCCTAGCTGTGTCTGTCTCTTCCAGACAGTAAAACAATTTGACAATTGATATAGTAGGCTTACGCTATTGTAGGTTTAAACCTGCATGTTTATTTGATTTATTTTTAATTTTATTTCACCTTTATTTAACCAGGTAGGCTAGTTGAGAACAAGTTCTCATTTGCAACTGCGACCTGGCCAAGATAAAGCATAGCAGTGTCATGCGCTTTCCTTGGGGTGGGAGATTTTAGTTTCGAAAAATTGCTCAATATCATGGAAATTAGGCAATTTTACTTCATCGTCTAGACCCCTCAAATTATAATCTGGAGTTCGAAGCCAGTTCCACTGCTTTTTTAAATTCTTCAGTTCAAAGACTGATATAGACGAGCGATACCAGGTGTGTTTTATCACGTAAAAAAAAACCCAGCGGTAGATACCTCGTAGGGTAATAATTAAATACCCATGCTCTTAACATTCGCCTGCATGCCTCTTCAAAATGTATTTTTTGAATTTGACAATTAATATTAACAGCAACCACATGAAGGCAACGGTGACATGAGATTTCTGTCAACTAAATGTAGCCTATTTCGACATAGGAAGAATATTAGTGAGACTAATTTAGACATTAGCACAGTCAAGACTCAAAGCACACTCAAACTATCGGACTATGCATTATTTTAGGAGGAAAATGTAGGGTATCCTTGGAGAAAAATAGGTGATAATTAAATAATTCTATGCCTAAACATTACTTTAAAATACATGAATTAATAAGTAATTGGGGTCCGTGGGCAAACAAAGGGCTGGGAATAACCATGTCTTATTATAATAATAATAATAATAATAACAATAGTCTTGTCTACGTTTCCACAATCATAATAAGACGTTATTTGTTGTAACTAGCCTTGTAGTTCCAATATTAGGTCTCACAATTATAAGATGTTATTTGTTGTTCTTAGCCTAGTAGGTCTTATATTAGGTCTAATAGCCGTATCTATTGACTAAAAGAGAATACGTTTTACAACCAGAATGACTATTTGTATTACAATGCTCGTCTTTTTTCAGTCAATAAATACTGATGTTGTGAAACGTCATCTCTTTTAGTCAATAGATATGGCTAGTCTAATGTAGTCTATCGCACATTCAGTACAGTACAAAATAAATTGTTACAAATTATCTCTATCCATGAATGGCCTACACAAACGCAACCTACCACGAACAGCCTCCAATAGCCTAGGTACAATATTAAATTATGTTCCAAAATATGTGCAGCCATTGAATACCAAGTCTAGCATTCAAATCAATCTCCACTGGAATCCCCCAAAAAAGCCAGGTCCTTTGTCGAAGAGCAAACCAACGAACATATCCTATCGTCTGTGAGTTCTGTATCTTTTATAGAAAAGGTATACCCACCCACACATAGCGGAATGATATTGAGGGCTTGCGCTAGTCTTAGTCACAGAAACACAATCCCTATCCTTTCTTAAATCATTGCGCGGCCGGTCTGGACTTTCCAAGCAGGATAAACTAGTTCCGCGGATATTTTGGGGACTTTCCAGTTGCAGGCTGGAACTGGAAAGTCCCCGGTAAACACCGTTAAACGTTTCCTGAATGTTGTCACCTTAACAGTAAATCAGTGACAAGTCTCAGCCACTTACAACTTCCCACCGTTCTGAGATGCGACACGCCACCAATCATAGCACCAACGCAGCAGCCACTGTGCTCAGAAAATAAATGTTGCATAAACCCTATTTGCACAAGATTTGTTTTACTTGGGAGATAGTTATGTAATTATGTGCATGATAAAACAAATCGCCATATCCGTAATTTAAATCCCGTCCAAATCTGCCATGTCGGTCATTTTTAAATAGAGACTACAATTTTTCTACTAAATCCAAGGTCCTTTGATAATAGCCTACTACTCCCGTACATTATTCAAAAAACATCATTATTCAAAAAATGTATGGTTAAAACGAAGTGCTGCGCATAGTCTACATATGAAGGGACTACATGTAGCCTATCATTTCACAGTGAATGCTTTTGTTTATACATTTTGTGCCAATTCATTGAACATTGCAAAATGTCTCAATAAAAAATATTGCGCCTATTTAATGCAACACTTTGCAAAAAATATTGCAAAGTAGCATTAAAACGGAGGTAAACTTTTGTAAATGACAATTTATCTTTCTTATCCATAGCCGAAATTCTGATATCAAGTGCCAGCGTGCTTTTTGTGTTGCTTAGTTCAAGTCTGCAGGGTGGGGGGAATTTAGATAGCAGGACGTCTAATGCGGATCTCTATAATAATGATTATGATCACACTTCCTCAATTCAAATATTATGGCGATATTATACCAAAGATGTTTTGGAATGGTTTAGAAACTTTGGCGCAAAGCTCGTGTTATCAGTGTAACCTGTTATCGTTTGGGCATCTTGAAATGTCTTCACGCCTAGAATAAAAACCTCCAGGCTTTGTCATAACCGTCACTTTATTGAAGAAAAAAAAGAATTACATGGGGCTGTCTGGAAAAACGAATCCCGTCCGAATCGTCCTAATGAATAACGTTCTGGGATAATGTCCGAGAAGCCGCTGTTTGGAGGATATATTGTTGGTGTATTGGTGTTGTTATCAACATATTCAAACATTGATAGACATATTTTCATTAAAAAGGTTATTTTGGTGAATTTATTCGTACTATTTCATCCTTCCACAAGACACAGTCTCGACACAAAAAGGGTTTCAAATCAAATCAAATTTGTCACATACTGTCACGGCTTCCGCCGAAGTCGGCTCCTCTCCTTGTTCGGGCGGCGTTCGGCGATCGACGTCACCGGCTTTCTAGCCATCACCGCTCAATTTTTCATATATCCATTTGTCATTTCCCCAATCAATTTACTTGTATTTAACCCTCTGTTTCCCATCATGTTTTGTGTGTAATTGTTTCATGTTATGTGGCGTTAGTTTACACGCTGTACTTTTATGTTCCGTTTTTGAGCGCGGAACTATAATAAAAGTGCGCCTGTTCATTATACTCTGCTCTCCTGCACCTGACTTCGCCTACAATACACCATTGACACATACGCATGGTTAGCAGATGTTAATGCGAGTGTAGCAAAATGCTTGTTCGTTCTATCGGTTTGGTCACCAGAGACGCGACCCAGTCGTTAATTATTTTGTTATGCATCTACGGATGTGACCCAGTTATTATTTCTAAAAGTTATTTTGCTATACTGACTGGCAACGTTCTTACCCCTTGCTTGCTAGCTAGTCATCTACGGCTAACTTACGGTCACATCAAACAGTGCAGCCAGAATAACAAAAAGTAGCTACATTTGCGAAGCTGTTTTCTAATGATTTATTTGGATACATCCATAACATAACAATGAACTAATGATGCACAATTTCACCTGGCATAGAAAATGTGCTCTCTCGTCAGGACACTGTTGTTCAGTGGAGCTAGCCAACAACACAGCTAACACAATTAATTCAAACTGAAGCTGGAAAGACTGCAAACTAGCTACACTTCCTTTCATTTGACCTGTTTTCTATTGACATTTCTTTGTATATATTATAAAAAATTATGCTGATTCATGATTTCGACTGGCCGAGAAAAGCTGCCTGCCTGCCTGCCTGCCTGCCTGTCTGTCTGTCTGGCCTTTCCTTGTTCGGGCGGCGTCGACGGTTTTCTAGCCATCATCGATCCACTTTTCATTTTCTATGTGTTTTGTCTTGTTTTTCCTCACACCTGGTTTCAATTCCCTCAATCATTTGTTGTGTTTTAACCCTCTTTTCCCCCCATGTCTTTGTGTGGGATTGTTTATTGTAAGTGCTTGTGCTGTTTGGTGCGCAACGGGTTTTTGTACCCAATCATTCTTGTTATTTTTATGCCATGTGTTTTGCTATTAAACTGCTCCGGCTATTACCAAGTTCTGCTGGACAGCTGGAGGTCAAATGTCAATACTGAAACAATGTTGCAAATCTCAGATAGACGCTATTGAAAACCAATTGCTAGTCTCAAAGAAATGGGAGATAATGTCTAGATACAGTGGAGATCAAGTTGCTGTTGAGTGAAGCAAACTAACATAGCAACTCAACGCCATACTAACCATAACCACTTTTAAAAATCATGTCAAAAGCTGGCTAATGTGTGAGCAGTAGAACGTTTTGTTGTTTGTATCTCTGTAATCTATGTAATTGTATATGCATTTATGTAAAAAATAGGGACCATAATGGAAATTAGTCCTGAATTTATTGTGCAATCCCAGACACATTTTTAAATCTTTGTACTGTGTGTTTGAATTTTTTTAACTGACAAATAAAATCAATCAATCCAAACTGTGCAGTGGCCATTTCATGAATGTAAAGAGATATCTCTTACAAAACACCAAAAAGGTTAATGACATTCTGAGATTGTCAAGCCAAGCCTTTGATACTGGGTTGGCCTACTACAGTGCCTTCAGACAATATTCATACCCCCCTTTTTTTCTCGCACATCTACACACAATACCCCACAATGACAAAGTGAAAACACGTTTTTAGAAATGTTTGCTAATTTATTGAAAATTAAATACAGGAATATAAAATTTACATAAGTATTCACACCCCTCAGTCAATACTTTGTAGATGCAGCTTCGGCAGTGATTACAGCTGTGAGTCTTTCTGGGTAAGTCTCTACAGCTTTGCACACCTGGATTTTACAATATTTCACATTCTTTTTGAAATTCTTCAAGCTCTGTCAAGTTGGATGTTGATCATTGTTAGACAGCCATTTTCAAGACAGTTTATGTCAAAACTGTAACAAGGCCACTCAGGAACATTCAATGTCATCTTAGTAAGGAAATCCAGTGTATATTTGTCCTTATGTTTTAGGTTATTGAATTTGTCTCCCAGTGTCTGAAGACTGAACCAGGTTGTTCTCTAGGATTTTGCCTGTGCTTAGCTCTATTCTGTTTATTTTTATCCCCCAAAAAACTTCCTAGTCCTTGCCAATGACAAGCATACTGTACCAATAACATGATGCAGCCACCACCATAATTGAAATATGAAGAGTGGTACTCAGTGTTTGGGTTTTCCCCAAACATAATGCTTTGTATTCAGGACATTAAGTTAATTTCTTTGACACATTTTTTTGCAGCAAATGCAAACCATGATATTGAAATGCCCAAAGTCCGTATGCTTTGTTTATTGGTTGTGTACAGAAACCTGTTGGCACAGAAACCTGTTGGTGGAAAATCTGTTGCATATATTTTATATAATTAGAAATATTGTCTGTAGCCGGCTTGGATCGTAGTGTGGGTTAATGAAACAGCCAGGAAGAGTAGGCTTGTCAGTGGTGGTCGACAAACCCTCAACCATCTAGCCCTTAGCTCTGCTGGGCATCGGCTGTTCCACAAAAGCATGCTGAAATGGCAAAGTCGATATCCACATTTATAAATACTGGGTCGCTACAGTTATTGTTATTTGTGGTTGTAAACATTATTTAGAGTTGAATCTATGATGGGGGAGCGGTGGTGGTTCCATTTAAAAAATATATGTTTACAGTACACTGGATGGGTCACGTGAAAACATTTTTTAAATGTTTTATTTTCTGACACCTTGAGTTGGAACATTTACATCGACTCTCCATTTTCTTACTATAAAATGTAAATATATTTGTATTTGTCACATACACGTGTTCAGCAGATGTTATTGCATGTGTAGCGAAATGCTTGTGTTTCTAGCTCTAACAGTGCAGTAATATCTAACAAGTAATATCTAACAATTTCACAACAATACACTATCTAAAGTAAAGGAATAGAATTAAGAATATATAAATACTTGGGCGAGCAATGTCAGAGCGGCATAGACTAGGATACAGTAGAATAGGATAGAATACAGTATATGCATATGAGATGAGAATTGCAAAATAGGTAAAAGTTATAATGATCTGACCCTTTTTAAAAAAATTTCACCTGAAATTACATACCCAAATCTAACTGCATGCTCAGGACCTGATGCAAGGATATGCATATTCTTGATACCATTTGAAAGGAAACACTTTGAAGTTTGTGGAAATGTGAAATTAATGTAGGAGAATATAACAAATTAGATCTGGTAAAAGATAATATAAAGCAAAAAACATGCTTTTTTTGTTTCATCATCTTTGAAATGCAAGAGAAAGGCCACAATGTATGATTCCAGTTAAGGCACAATTGAGATTTTGGCCACAAGATTGCAGCAGTGTATGTAGGAAGACCACCAAAAATTCTGTAATTTTAATCCCAAACTACAACCTTTTCAGACAAGATAGAACTGCCAAAGGGGGCGGTGTTGCAATCTACTGCAAAGATAGCCTGCAGAGTTCTGTCCTACTATCCAGGTCTGTACCCAAACAATTTGAACTTCTACTTTTAAAAATCCACCTCTCTATTAAAACAAGTCTGTCACCGTTGCCGCCTGCTATAGACCACCCTCTGCCCCCAGCTGTGCTCTGGACACCATATGTGAACACCATATGTGAACACCCCAGCCATCCTACAATCTAAACTTGATGCCCTCAATCTCACACAAATTATCAATGAACCAGGTACCTCCCCAAAGCCTTAAACACGGGCACCCTCATAGATATCATCCTAACCAACTTGTCCTCTAAATACACCTCTGCTGTCTTCAACCAAGATCTCAGCGATCACTGCCTCATTGCCTGCATCTGTAATGGGTCAGCGGTCAAACGACCTCCACTCATCACTGTCAAACGCTCCCTGAAACACTTCAGCGAGCAGGCCTTTCTAATCGACCTGGCCGGGGTATCCTGGAAGGATATTGATCTCATCCCATCAGTAGAGGATGCCTGGATATTTTTTTTAAATGCTTTCCTAACCATCTTAAATAAACATGCCCCATTCAAGAAATTTAGAACCAGGAACAGATATAGCCCTTAAACAACACAAAAACATCCTATGGCGTTCTGCATTAGCATCGAACAGCCCCCATGATATGCAGCTGTTCAGGGAAGCTAGAAACCATTATACACAGGCAGTTAGAAAAGCCAAGCAGAAATTTGCTTCCTGCAACACTAACTCAAAAAAGTTCTGGGACACTGTAAAGTCCAAGGAGAATAAGAACACCTCCTCCCAGCTGCCCACTGCACTGAAGATAGGAAACACTGTCACCACTGATAAATCCACCATAATTGAGAATTTCAATAAGCATTTTTCTACGGCTGGCCATGCTTTCCACCTGGCTACTCCTACCCCGGTCAACAGCACTGCACCCCCCCACAGCAACTCGCCCAAGCCTTCCCCATTTCTCCTTCTCCCAAATCCGTTCAGCTGATGTTCTGAAAGAGCTGCAAAATCTGGACCCCTACAAATCAGCCGGGCTAGACAATCTGGACCCTTTCTTTCTAAAATGATCTGCCGAAATTGTTGCCACCCCTATTACTAGCCTGTTGAACCTCTCTTTCGTGTCGTCTGAGATTCCCAAAGATTGGAAAGCAGCTGCGGTCATCCCCCTCTTCAAAGGGGGGGACACTCTAGACCCAAACTGCTACAGACCTATATCTATCCTACCATGCCTTTCTAAGGTCTTCGAAAGCCAAGTCAGCAAACAGATTACCGACCATTTCGAATCTCACCATACCTTCTCTGCTATGCAATCTGGTTTCAGAGCTGGTCATGGGTACACCTCAGCCACGCTCAAGGTCCTAAATGATATCTTAACCGCCATCGATAAGAAACATTACTGTGCATCCGTATTCATTGATCTGGCCAAGGCTTTCGACTCTGTCAATCACCACATCCTCATTGGCAGACTCGACAGCCTTGGTTTCTCAAATGATTGCCTCGCCTGGTTCACCAACTACTTCTCTGATAGAGTTCAGTGTGTCAAATCAGAGGGTCTGCTGTCCGGACCTCTGCCAGTCTCTATGGGGGTGCCACAGGGTTCAATTCTTGGACCGACTCTCTTCTCTGTATACATCAATGAGGTCGCTCTTGCTGCTGGTGAGTCTCTGATCCACCTCTACGCAGACGACACCATTCTGTATACTTCTGGCCCTTCTTTGGATACTGTGTTAACAACCCTCCAGGCAAGCTTCAATGCCATACAACTCTCCTTCCGTGGCCTCAAATTGCTCTTAAATACAAGTAAAACTAATACTAATCAAACGATCGCTGCCTGCACCTGCCCGCCTGTCCAACATCACTACTCTGGACGGCTCTGACTTAGAATACGTGGACAACTACAAATACAGTGCCTTGCGAAAGTATTCGGCCCCCTTGAACTTTGCGACCTTTTGCCTCATTTCAGGCTTCAAACATAAAGATATAAAACTGTATTTTTTTGTGAAGAATCAACAACAAGTGGGACACAATCATGAAGTGGAACGACATTTATTGGATATTTCAAACTTTTTTTACAAATCAAAAACTGAAAAATTGGGCGAACTGTCAGAAATCCATCACTCTTCTCAACAAATTGGATGCAGTCTATCACGGCAATCCGTTTTGTCACCAAAGCCCCATATACTACCCACCATTGCGACCTGTACGCTCTCGTTGGCTGGCCCTCGCTTCATACTCGTCGCCAAACCCACTGGCTCCATGTCATCTACAAGACCCTGTAGATTAAATAAAATCAAACTTTATTTGTCACATGTGCCGAATACAACAAGTGTAGACTTTACTGTGAAATGCTTACTTACAAGCCCTTAACCAACAGTGCAGTTCAAGAAGAGTTAATATTTACCAAATAAACTAAAGCAAAAAATAATAAAAAGTAACACAATAACATAACAATAACAGGGCAACATACCAGTACCGGTACAGGTTAGAGATCATTTGTACATGTAGGTAGGGGTGAAGTGACTATGCATAGATGATAAACAGCGAGTAGCAGCAGTGTACAAAAACAAATGGGGGGGTCAATGTAATAGTCCAGCGGCCATTTGATTAATTGTTCAGCAGTCTTATGGTTTCGGGGTAGAAGCTGTTAAGGAGCCTTTTGGTCTTAGACTTGGCGCTCCGGTACTGCTTTCCGTGTGGTAGCAGAGAAAAGTGGTAGTGGAGCGCCAAGTCTAGGACCAAAAGGCTCCTTAACAGCTTCTACCCCCAAGCCATAAGACTGCTGAACAATTAAATTGACTTTAGTACATACTGTCAAAAGGCTGCATTCTGCAACAGATGTATGGGCGGGAGTAACAGCAACCTAATTTGGTTGACATTTTACATAATTCAGGTGTTCCAATCTTGTATTGTCATACCCAAGGAGACTCGATGCTGTAATCGTGCCAAAGGTGCTTCAACAAAGTACTGAGTAAAGGGTCTGAATACTTACAGTGGGGCAAAAAAGTATTTAGTCAGCCACCAATTGTGCAAGTTCTCCCACTTAAAAAGATGAGAGGCCTGTAATTTTCATCATAGGTACACTTCAACTATGACAGACAAAATGAGAAAAAATAAAATAAAATAAAAATAAATCCAGAAAATCACATTGTAGGATTTGTAATTAATTTATTTGCAAATTATGGTGGAAAATAAGTATTTGGTCACCTACAAACAAGCAAGATTTCTGGCTCTCACAGACCTGTAACTTCTTCTTTAAGAGGCTCCTCTGTCCTCCACTCGTTACCTGTATTAATGGCACCTGTTTGAACTTGTTATCAGTATAAAAGACACCTGTCCACAACCACAAACAGTCACACTCCAAACTCCACTATGGCCAAGACCAAAGAGCTGTCAAAGGACACCAGAAACAAAATTGTAGACCTGCACCAGGCTGGGAAGACTGAATCTGCAATAGGTAAGCAGTTTGTGTGAGCAATTATTAGGAAATGGAAGACATACAAGACCACTGATAATCTCCCTCGATCTGGGGCTCCACGCAAGATCTCACCCCGTGGGGTCAAAATGATCACAAGAACGGTGAGCAAAAATCCCAGAACCACACAGGGGGACCTAGTGAATGACCTGCAGAGAGCTGGGACCAAAGTAACAAAGCCTACCATCAGTAACACACTACGCCGCCAGGGACTCAAATCCTGCAGTGCCAGACGTGTCCCCCTGCTTAAGCCAGTACATGTCCAGGCTCGTCTGAAGTTTGCTAGAGAGCATTTGGATGATCCAGAAGAAGATTGGGAGAATGTCATATGGTCAGATGAAACCAAAATAGAACTTTTTGGTAAAAACTCAACTCGTCGTGTTTGGAGGACAAAGAATGCTGAGTTGCATCCAAAGAACACCATACCTACTGTGAAGTACGGGGGTGGAAACATCATGCTTTGGGGCTGTTTTTCTGCAAAGGGACCAGGACGACTGATCCGTGTAAAGGAAAGAATGAATGGGGCCATGTTTCGTGAGATTTTGAGTGAAAACCTCCTTCCATCAGCAAGGGCATTGAAGATGAAAAGTGGCTGGGTCTTTCAGCATGACAATGATCCCAAACACACAGAAGGAGTGGCAACGAATGAGTGGCAACGAATGAGTGGCTTCGTAAGAAGCATTTCAAGGTCCTGGAGTGGCCTAGCCAGTCTCCAGATCTCAACCCCATAGAAAATCTTTGGAGGGAGTTGAAAGTCTGTGTTGCCCAGCAACAGCCCCAAAACATCACTGCTCTAGAGGAGATCTGCATGGAGGAATGGGCCAAAATACCAGCAACAGTGTGTGAAAACCTTGTGAAGACTTACAGAAAACGTTTGAGCTCTGTCATTGCCAACAAAAGGTATATAACAAAGTATTGAGATAAACTTTTGTTCTTGACCAAATACTTATTTTCCACCATAATTTGCAAATAAATTCATTAAAAATCCTACAATGTGATTTTCTGGTTTGTACATGTAATAAAATGTGGAAAAAGTCAAGGGGTCTGAATACTTTCCGAAGGCTCTGTAGGTACCATGACTTGAATGGGAATTGTGTCAAAAATACTAAAACATTGTCAGGGAAACTAAACCAAAGCATGGCTTGCTGTCATAGCTTGTCCTTGTCCATAGACTGTGTACAGGGTAAGAAAATCAATGATATTTTGACATTTAAGTGAACAATCCCTTTAAGCAAGCTAACTCAAAGCTAGCTTTAAAATCTAATTTGATTTGTGGCCTCCCGAGTGGCGCAGCGGTCTACAGACCTGGGTTCGATCCCAGGCTATGTCACAACCGGCTGTGACCGGGCGGCGCACAATTGGCCCAGCGTCGTATGGGGTAGGGAGGGTTTGGCCGGCGGGGCTTTACTTGGCTCATTGCGCTCTAGTGACTCCTTGTGGAGGGCCGGAGGCCTGCAGGCTGACCACAGTCATCAGTTGAAGAGTGTTTCCTCCGACATTGGTGCAGCTGGCTTCTGGGTTAAGCGGGCGGGTGTTAAGAAGCGTGTTTTGGTGGGTCATGTTTCGGGTTGGCTAAACCTTTGCCTCTCCCGAGCCCATTGTAGCGATGACACAAGACTGCAATCACAAAATTGGGGGTAAAATATTGCTATTATAAACTGGTTACCAATGTAATTAGAACAGTAAAAACAAATGTTTTGTCATACCAATTAGTTTAAAACCAAGCAGTGGTTGGAGCAGTCCTCCATATGAATGAATGGAATTCTACAGTATTTCAATTAAATGTTACAAGAAAAAAATTACATATATTTAAGTATTATACTTAAAGGAAAATAAAAATTGAATTTTCTTTTTTTTTTTAGCTCACATAATATAATTTCAAATTATGCATTAAGATGTATGTAATAGAATAAAGGTGGCAAACACGAATGTAGACATTAATAAATACATTTCTATAGCTTCCAAAATATGTTTTTCTATGGTGAGGGAGTGCCAAGATGGAGGCGCGTTGGCTTCAACACAGCGCCCCCAAAAGGTAATCTAGTGTATATATAAATCAGTTGTTAAATCTAGATTGTGATAGCCATAGAGATATATAGAGGACTCATCTTTATATCTGTGATCGCACAGGCAGTGCCATTGAGGCTACAGCCCATAGGAATCCCCACCAATAAATGCCTCCATCTTGGCACTCCCTCACTGTTGTAAAAAACATTTTGGAAGCTATAGAAAATGCATTTATTAATGTCTACATTTGTTTTTACCACATTTATTCTATTACAGACACATTAATGCATACTTTGAAATTATATCATGTGAGTTAAACATACAAATAAAATAAAGATATTTTTTAAATATATATTTTTAAACTAATTTGTTTAGAGATTACTAATGGTACTGTCCCTCATTCATATGGTGGACTGCTCCTACTTGGGAGTGCCAATATGGCCATCCAGTGGCATCAAAGCCACTTAATGGCCAATGCATAGCATCAGAAATCTGGAGTTTATATACATAAGTGATCACCACCCAGTTGACTACTTTTACTACTTTAAAATGGCAGAAGTATGGTGGAAGCCCTCAATGTAAATGTCCATGTTAAAATGGGCTTTATAAACTGGTTGGTTCGAGCCCTGAATGCTGATTGGCTGAAAGCCATGGTATATCAGACTGCATAGACTGGTATGACAAAACATTTGTTTCACTGTTCTAATTACATACATTGGTAACCAGTTTATAATAGCAATAAGGCACCTCAGGGGTTTTGGGATATGGCTGTATCCAGGCACACCATGTTGCGTGCATAAGAACAGCCCTTAGCAGTGGTATACTGGCCATATATCACACCCCTCTGGCGTTATTTCTTAAATATCCATTATGAGTAGTCTATATATCTCTATGGTGACAGCCCTCTTGAATCAAACCCTGGAAACGGAAATATCAGCAAAATGAAGTCGGATTTTGTTGAACAGCTAAAATTTGACTATTTGTGGCCAGGGCTTTGAAGAAGAGAGTTATTCATTTTTTTGCAGATTGATACCAGTAAGTGGGATGTTTATGAATACAGCTGCTTGACGTTTTGTGCGACAGTGTGTGTATTTTGTTGGTTTCATTTCAATTAGGGTCCACTGACTGGGTGAATATGCAGCACATAACATCTACTTGGATCAGATTCTCAATCGTATATGTTGCATAAGGCAGGTGAATTGACTATCAAAAAATGAAAGGATAACGTTAAATCGCCAATAATAATGTAGAGGAAATGATACGTAAGTGACATCGAGATCATCATAGCACTGAATTACATTTGTATCGCTAGCTTCTTCAAGCATGCATGAAAGATTATTTATCGATGAAATGTCAATATTTTGGAATATTGCCTTTGAGCATTATCTAACTGATATCTGGCATTGCACCTCTGACAGACAGGAACATTTCTATCTTTGTCCACCCTACCTCGTTTATTACCAATAGATTGCAGACATGCTTTGGTCTGACCGCAGCCGGTTTCTGCTCCAGATTACGCATCGTGATTATTGATCAGATTCGATATTTCTACTGGCCATGGTAATGAAGCTATTGTTATTGTATGACATTTCACAATGACAGTTTGATTTAGCTGAAATGGTATCAATACTATTAGCTGAGAAAGAGTACAGTAGTAGGGTCCAGGTGTGGTCAGGTCTCGTGCAGCTGTTGACACAGAAACGCGAATTTCCACCCATGCGTTGGTCAGGAAGGAAGTCATGTGATAGTCAGCAGCAGTTCATATGAGTCATGGGCAGGAGGCTTAGTGGAGTGTGCTAGTAGACAGGAGGCCCCAAAAGCTGAAAGTTTCAACATATATCTCGCCTGTTAGGCCCATAGACTTACAGGCAATGCAAACCAGTGATCTGAAGGACACAATAAGAGTAAGCCACTTCACAATATTGAGATGCACAATGTGAACATCACAAAGGCTTTACCTGACTGACATCTTGATTCTGCTCTGTCTTCAGGTACACATGGCAGTGGCAGGTAAAAACGACTTTGCAGTTCTCAACACCGGGCGGAAGATGCCTCTCCTTGGGCTGGGAACATGGAAGAGTGAACCTGGCAAGGTAGGTGTTAATCTTTTTGATCAAATATTTCTCCTAACTCATCTCCAGTGTAGTATTAATATTAGCTTGCTGTTTGGGTTTTTGTAAGCAGTGGTTGTCTTGTTGGGTTGACTGTATTCCAGGTTAAACAGGCAGTAATCTGGGCCTTGCAGGCTGGCTACCGTCACATCGACTGTGCTGCCATCTATGGCAACGAGGTGGAGATCGGAGAAGCTCTGCAGGAGACACTTGGCCCTGACAAAGTAAGTCAACACCAAGGTTGCGTCCCAGATGGCACCCTAGTCCCTAATTTAGTGCACTACTTTCGACCAGAGCCCTATAAACATGGTATCTAAGGCTTAGTACTATAGACTCCATTGGCAGATACTGAGATGGACAGAGTCAGTCTGTTATTATTGTGCTAGCTGGACAAAGTCTTGATAGTATATTTGGCATGTGAATGATTGAAATAAGTTACGAGCTAGCCAGGAGTCAAACCTCAAATTTGTAGTCAAGACACATTGCACTACTGGCACAATGATGGGTCAAAAGGTTTGTGTGGTCTTTGTTTACACCGGTCTCTGTATACAGGCCTTGAGGCGAGAGGATGTGTTTATCACCTCCAAGCTGTGGAACACACAGCATCACCCGGAGGATGTGGAGCCCGCTCTGCTGAAGACACTGAAGGAGCTGAGTCTGGAGTACCTGGATCTATACCTCATCCACTGGCCCTATGCCTTCCAGTGAGTAGCCTCCATGGGATCTGGCCTACTCAACATTGCTTCTGTTATAAAGAGGCATAATAACTGGCATTCGTGAACATGTTACAGCAAATAAATGTGTAGAATTGTCAGACAGAATTTCCTTTTAATTTCAATCTGATTTGGGTACACGTGCTATTACAATTTTTCTGAATGATCTATTCACATTACAGTGGCTGTGTAGTTAAACTAACTCTATGGTCCTATTGAATTTTTAAACCATGTACATGGGTCATCATGACTGTACAGTTAACATTATGCCTGCTCTTCCCCTTGTCTACCCCACAGACAAGGTGACGCTCCTTTCCCCAAGTCGGAGGACGGCACCCTGCTGTACGACGACATCGACTACAAGCTGACTTGGGCTGCCATGGAAAAGCTGGTGGGAAAGGGCCTGGTCAGGGCTATCGGCCTGTCCAACTTCAACAGCAAACAGATAGACGACGTTCTCTCCGTAGCCAACATCAAACCCACTGTGCTTCAGGTAAGGAGATATGTGGCTTATGCTGACTGTGCATACATTATTCCTTGCTACCTATCTAAAGATCAGTTGGGCAACGATTGAAAAAGCTTCTGAGCTAGACATGAGTCTAACCTAGAATCTTCTGATCTGTAGCCAGACATGTTATACATTGTGCCACTAGCCTATGATTGTATGTTTGTCTCTTCATCACTGCCACAACCAGTCTTCTCTCAGGCTACTGTCCATCTTCCAATATCCTTTGCATATAACCCTCCACCTACTGTCTCTTTGTCCCTGTCAGAAATACAGCAAGTGTTTGTTGACTGTTAAATACTACAACATATGAGTGTTTGGTTTATGAGCTATTTTGCTAGGTAGGGAGTTCTTGATATGTGGCATGTGCTGTGTGTACATTATTCCTCCCTACCTTAGGATCAGTTGAATAAATATTGAAAAAGTTTACCAGGAGTCAAACCTAGGATCTTTGTATCCGTAGTCATCCATTGCACCACTAGCCCACTGCCCACTGTTTGTTTCTCTGTTTTCCAGGTGGAAAGCCATCCCTATCTGGCTCAGGTGGAGTTGCTGGGACACTGCCGGGACAGAGGCCTGGTGATTACAGCGTACAGCCCACTGGGGTCACCGGATCGGGCATGGAAGCATCCTGATGAGCCCGTCCTCCTGGATGAAGCAGCAATCGACACCCTGGCCAAGAAGTACAACAAGTCTCCAGCACAAATTATCCTTAGGTGAGTAATGTTCTATAATGTTCTAGCCTAGAACTCTTTACACAATGATAACCCAGCATCCCCATGTCATATACAAATGCCAGGAATAAAGACACCTGAAATACACTGAATAAGTACAGAATATAAGTTGATATTCTGCCATGAGCCTATCAGCAGGTTCCACAACTGAGAAGTGATGAACACATCCTCTCGCGTCAGGGCCTGTACAGTGAGACGGGTGTAAAATAAACACACAAACAAGAACACACACCTTGCCTTTAGCCAATAAGCGCGTTAGTTACGCAATGGATAACGCGTCTAACTACAGATCAGAAGATTCTAGGTTCTACTCCAGGTTAGCTCGTAACTATTATCTATCATTTCCCAATTCCTCTTTAGGTAGGCAGGATAAATGTACCAGTATACACAGCACATACCAAATATATTAAGACCTCCCCACCTAGCACAATAATGAATTAAATAAATGACTAAAACAAACAGTCATATGATCTAGTGGTCAGATCCTGATTTTCATGTAGACAATTTTTCTCTCCAAATTAAACCATGCACATCTTGTCTCTTTGCTAGATGGCAGACACAGCGAGGAATAGTGACGATCCCTAAAAGTGTGACAGAATTTCAGATCAAAGAGAATATTCAGGTGGATATTTTATATTTTTTTGTTATCTAAGCCTATTTCTTCACAAGTATTGTGGTTTTGTAGTATTCTATTGTATGATGACAATCTATAATTGTAAATTGGTGCACAATTCAGTCTACTACTACTACTACTACTACTACCCATCTCATAAAACTGTTTGCAGAAGTCCCATCATGTAGTCATGTAATAATGATTTATTTGACTAATGAGTGTATGCCCAATCTAAATGTGTATGCATCCTCAGGTCTTTGACCCTAATCTAAATGTGTGTGCATCCTCAGGTCTTTGACCCTAATCTAAATGTGTGTGCATCCTCAGGTCTTTGACCCTAATCTAAATGTGTGTGCATCCTCAGGTCTTTGACCCTAATCTAAATGTGTGTGCATCCTCAGGTCTACGCCTAATCTAAATGTGTGTGCATCCTCAGGTCTTTGACCCTAATCTAAATGTGTGTGCATCCTCAGGTCTTTGACCCTAATCTAAATGTTTGTGCATCCTCAGGTCTTTGACCCTAATCTAAATGTGTGTGCATCCTCAGGTCTTTGACCCTAATCTAAATGTGTGTGCATCCTCAGGTCTACGCCTAATCTAAATGTGTGTGCATCCTCAGGTCTTTGACTTTACCCTGGAAGCGGAAGAGATGAAGTGTATAACAGCATTGAACAGAGGCTGGCGCTACATTGTACCAACTATCACAGTGAGTGGATTTAGAGCTCTTCTAGTGGTATATATGTGTACAACAGAAGTGAGACCAGAGAGTATTGTTATTGAATTGCTATGGGTTATGTGATGGCCAGCTAACAATAGTTAAATGTGGTATAGTGAGCTGATACTATATCTGTGGTATGTTATCAGCTGGTAGAAGAAAATAAACTAAATGTGGTGTCTCTCTTGACATTTCACCATAAAGTTTTCAGTGGGTTAGTGGCGCAATGGACTGCGGATAAGTCAATTCTAGGTTTGACTCCTGGCTAGCTTGTAACTTTTTTTCAATTGTTGTTGCAGGTTGATGGGAAGCCCGTCCCCAGGGATGCAGGACATCCACACTACCCCTTCAGTGACCCCTATTGAGCAATTCCCCACTCTGCTGCCCTATTTTGTGCCTTGGGAACTCACTCCCCTTCCTCAACCCCCTCCAAGGCTGTGTCCCAATTCCATTAAATGTCTTCCTCCTTCCTAACCACTGATTTGATAAGGGAAAAGAGGGCCATTTAAGCAGGGCTGCCCAACACTCTTCCTGGAGATCTACAGTCCTGTGGGGTTTCAGTCCAACCCTAATTTAACACACCTGATACTACTAATTAGCTGCTCAACAAGACCTTAACTTGCTGAATCAGAACCGCTAAATTAGGGTTGGACTAAAAACCTACAGGACAGTAGATCTCCAGGAAGCGGGTTTGGCAGCCCTGGCTTAAGGGGAAAGAAGGTTGTGGAAAATCCATCTCCTTTCAGATCATTGGTCATGGTGGTGTGGGGTGACAAGAAAAGGGGTATTTTTGAGAGTATTGGGACATAGCATGTTCTTCATAATATTTTTTTGTTTGTTACTGCCCTGTTTCCTTTTGTGACGAGGAGTAATTACAATGCTTGTTTACCAGGAGGGAAAACTATGAAGGGAGAGTTAACATGCAGAAACAGTCTAACAACTCTGTCTGACCTGCTTTTGGACTCTGGCTGCACAAAAGCACTGAAGTGACATGTTTATGGATATGCAGTGTTATGTTTTAAACTAACTTGCCTACTTAAATAAAATAAAAATGTTTTGTATTTTAAATATATTGAACCCATCTATCACCTTGCTGCCCAGTGCTTACAACCGACTCAACATAAAGAGATATTTCCTACTTGCAAGTCCATGAGTAGCTTGAGCTTCTTATAAAAATAAAGTATACTACACATATATAAAATACATTTAAAAAATGTGTATATATATATAGTACACAGCTGCACAGGCATTCTGATGTCCCAGTCATGAAGACATCCCTGGACCTCTTGATGAAAGCAGGATTCTTGACTTTTAGAACATTTCGATGTTAGCTTATGCTTATTTTATTGTGCTGGGTCTTGCTATATATATATATATATATATGGTATGTGCTGTGTGTACCTTTACCAGTCAATTATTATTTCTAACTAACCGAAGTCAAAGAGCATGTGGGACATGAAAAAGATACGAGCTAGCCAGGAGTCGAACCTAGAATCTTCTGATCCGTAGTCAGACGCGTTATCCATTGCGCCACTAGCCCGCTGTAGGACGCCTAATTCAATAACGATATATATTCTGCACATAATATATTTTATCAGGTTCTAAAATGTATTGACGTTTGGTATTTACCAGCAACAAAGTTGGCTACATGCAATGGATTGATTGATGATTAGTTGAATGGCCTTTCAGATGATCGATCAAGCAATGATTCTAATAACGTTACATTGTATCATGGTAGTTCCCCTTTAAATGTAATCTCCCGCGTTCAGTGAAATTCAAGTTGAAAGTTCAGCGGAAGCGTTACACCGTGTCCGTATTTAAAAGCGCCAACAAAGTGAAAGAATGAACAGGCGCTAAACCTGATATATTCCTGGACACATCTGTGTTAATTTACACGAAATAGTCTCAGTCGCTTCACTAACATGCCTGAGGAAACAGCAGCTGCTTCAAACTCTGCAAGGTGAGCCCACTTGTGTGTGCCTTCGCCTATCCACCTCTGCTTTGTTATCTAGCCTTTGTTCTGTTTGTTTGCCTACAAGCTACAGCAGCGTTTTTAAGTCGTGGTGTACTACAGATGACTTGTTAGTCAACGTTAATTAACAGTTATCTATAGAGAAATTGTTCCCATGCACCATAGCAAGACGTTCCGCTCCACGGCCAGTGGCGGCCAACTAGCTAACGTTGCTAAGTAACGTTACACTTAACCCAAAGGTTGGCGCTAGCCGCAGATGAAACGTTAGCGTAGTCTTACGGTTAGCTAGTTTGCATGAATACGAATTGCATTACATTAGCAGAGTAGCTACAGTTCACTCGAATTTGGCGATGTTTTGTTGCACTTAAACGTTCATTTTCTTGGCCAACGTCAGCTTTAATTAGTTAACTACCTACTTTAGCCAGCAACGTTCGTTAGCCCGAACTGGTTAGATAATTATCTTTGCTTGCTAACGTTAGTTGCATAGAAAAGTAGGTAGCTAGCAAAGCAAGGAGCAATTTCACCTACCAATACTCAAATGCACGTGCTAGCTGCGGTGACCTGTGGTAGCTAACTACGAACAGTTTAAAAAGCTTTCCTAAACGTAAACTACGAAGGCCACTTTTTAGCTATTCGGGTGTTTGAACGCAAACGCCGTTTAAGTGAATTCGGTGTAAACTTGGAATAAGAAACAACTTATTTTTTTGCAACACTCGTTACCTAGATGGCGGCACTCCCGAGAGGAACACTTGCGTTCGAAGCAGGTTTTAAAGACGATCGGATAGAAATTGTCATAGACAAATCTCAGTATGGGTATCGACAGACGAACGAGGTTGTTGCTCCAAGGGTACCTTCAGCCCTTGCGTCGGAAAAGGTTTAAACCAGGCATCTCAGCAAAACTTTGGTTTTCACAATGGACTTTTGTTTTAAGTTATTTAGACTAGACAACGTTAGTCTCTAATTGGCTGCATTAATGTCACTTTGTTTCAGCATGGAAGAAAAGTCCTGCTCTTCAAGTGCTGTTGCAGCAGACAGGTGAGAAACTGCACTTCCTGAATTTATACTGATTTTTAGGAAGTTTGACTTGTTCTTGAGTTCACTCCACAGGGACTTTTCATGCAATTGGTTTAAGTGAAGTACAAAAATATTATTTTGGTTGTCCGACGTGTACCACAGTTCAGTCGACGTGATGGCTGAGGCAAAGAAATTGATTGGTGCTGGGAACAGGCATCTGGTGATGGGTGACGTAGTTTCTGCAGTCAACGTGTTCCAGGAGGCTTGTGGCATGTTGTGAGTACTGAGACCAAATGACTTGGATTAACTGTGAATTTGAAGTGTTATGAGGCTCATTTATTGTGGATTTGATGTTAATGGAATTTTATCTTGACCTGATCCCATTGCTGGACAACTCATCCTAAAGTTAATTCTGTTATTCTCTCAATTGATACAAACTCAGCAAAAAAAAAGTCCTCTCACTGTCAACTAAATTTATTTTCTGCAACCTTAAAGTGTAAATATTTGAATGAACATAAGATTCAACAACTGAACAAGTTCCACAGACATGTGAATAACAGAAATGGAATGTGTCCCCGAACAAAAGGGGGGCTCAAAAGTAAGTCCGTATCTGGTGTGGCCACCAGCTGCATTAAGTACTGCTGTGCATCTCATGGACTGCACCAGATTTGCCAGTTTTTGCTGTGAGATGTTACCCCACTCTTCCACCAAGGCACCTGCAAGTTCCCAGACATTTCTGCAGGGGATGGCCCTAGCCCTCACCCTCTGCTCCAACAGGTCCCAGATGTGCTCAATGGGATTGATCTGGGCTCTTCGCTGACATACCTGTCTTGCAGAAAATCACACACAGAACAAGCAGTATGGCTGGTGGCATTGTCATGTCAGGATGAGCCTACAGGCAGGGTACCACATAAGGGAGGAGGATGTCTTCCCTGTAACGCACAGCGTTGAGATTGCCTGCAATGACGACAAGCTCAGTCCAATTATGCTGTGACACACGGCCTCAGACCATGACAGCCCCTCCACCTCCAAATCGATGCCGCTCCAGAGTGCAGGCCTCGGTGTAACGCTCATTCATTCATCGATAAACGTGAATCCGACCATCACTCTTGGTGAAACAATACTGTGACTCGTCAGTGAAGAACACTTTTTGCCAGTCCTGTCTGGTCCAGCGATGGTGGGTTTGTGACCATAGGCGACGTTGTTGCTGGTGATGTCTGAGGACCTGCCTTAAAATAGTCCTACAAGCCCTCAGTCCAGCCTATTGTGGACAGTCTGAGCACTAAGAGGGATTGTGCGTTCCTGGTATAACTCGGGCAGTTGTTGCCATCCTGTACCTGTCCTACAGGTGATGTTCGGCTGTACCGATCCTGTGCAGGTGTTAGACGTGGTCTGCCACTGCGAGGACAATCGGCTGTCTGTCCTGTCTCCCTGTAGCGCTGTCTTAGGTGTCTCACAGTACGGACATTGCAATTTATTGCCCTGGCCTCATCTACATGCTTCCTTGCAGCACGTTCACGCAGGGACCCTGGGCATTTAACTTTTGGTGTTTTTCAAGGTCAGTAGAAAGGCCTCTTTAGTGTCCTAAGTTTTCATAACTGTGACCTTAATTGCCTAATTTCTGTAAGCTGTTAGTGGCTTAACGACCGTTTCATAATTAATGAACAAGCATGGGAAACGGTGTTCAAACCCTTTACGAATATCTGAAGTTATTTGGATTTTTACGAATTCTTTGAAAGACAGGGTCCTGAAAAGGAGACGTTTCCTTTTTGCTGAGTTTATATTCAGTCTGAATCTGCCTTCCTAGACGTTTGTGTCAAAATGAGCGGTGTTGTATGAGAGAAATTCACAAATGATTGGATTGTCTCTTACCAGCGTATCGAAGTTGATCAGGTCATGTCTGCTGGCCCAACCATTTGTTGGCATACCAAAAGTTGCTGGGGAGGGAGGCAAATCCAGACTAATGGTGAAGATCAGCCAGTAAATGCTGTATTCCCTTCTCCCTCAGGGCTGAGCGGTATGGGGACACTGCAGATGAGTGTGGAGAGGCCTTCTTCCTGTGTGGGAAGTCTCTGCTGGAGCTTGCCAGGTAAGTGGAAGTAGGATACTGCATGTATTCAGTTTGCAGTTAAACAGCTGTTGCCAGCACCATGCTCTGAGTTATGTATATTCAAATTAAGTGGCTGCTTGTGGTGGTGCAGGATGGAGAACACTGTCCTGGGTGATGCTCTGGAGGGAGTCCCTGAGGAGTCATCCGAAGAGGGGGAGAAGCAGGAAAACTCCAAGTTTGAGAGCGCTGACAACTTGGATGGTGAGCAGTAGCTTCTCAATGTGACCACCATTTTGTTCACGGCTGCTTGTTGCATTTCTCTGGTACAATTGACTTGTACAGTGCCAAACTTGCTTGTTTTGTTGGTAGGTTAAGTGTCATTATGACATTAGCATTATAGGTCAATGGGCAAGGTGGTGCCCTCTAATGGCAGTCTTATATCTGAGGGAATGGGCCACATACACCAGTCTGCTCATTTCACTGAGGGGGTGGTGGGGGACTTGTTCGTGGTCTGGGCGCAGAGGGAGATTAATTTTTACATGCGCTCATTAATAGCATATTAGTGAACAATGTTACACGGTTTCATGCATCTGGTTCAGAGGAAACAAGGGACGAGCTTCGAATGCAGGTCTATGATGCAATGGCTGAGAAGGAAACCAGTCATGGGGAAGCTGGGGCAACTGAGCCAAAGGGGAAGATGGAAGCAGAGGAAGAAGGTGCCGCTGAGGGTGCTGCCAAGTCTCCTGTCAAGAATGGGAACGATCATTTGGAACCTCCTGTGAATGGGGTGGAGAAGGCTCCTGAAGGGAAAGCGGAAGGTGTGAAGACTGAAGAGCAGAATGGAAATGGCAAAGAAGTTGAGGAAGAAGGTGAAGGTAGACTTGGTGTAGGACTGTTTGGGTGCACCACGTGGATTGGGAAAGAAGGACGTGATTAAATGTGGATTTTGCACAATTGCTGTTTAATCTACAGTAGGGCTGTAAAGGGATTGTAAATGAACTATTCTCTTGCAAATTGAAGTTTTACACTGCATCGTTGCACTTCTGATGTCACATTACTACTAAAGACAAGCTT
This sequence comes from Oncorhynchus tshawytscha, assembly GCF_018296145.1. NCBI lineage: Eukaryota > Metazoa > Chordata > Actinopteri > Salmoniformes > Salmonidae > Oncorhynchus > Oncorhynchus tshawytscha. The sequence continues at coordinate 74,082,127 of NC_056433.1, forward strand.
TTCTTCAGTCTCTGGTTATGTACAGTTATTGGTTTTCCTGACACGTGCAACTTAGGCTTACTGTTCTTTTGGCCTCCACCCTTAGATGATGATGATGATGATGATGAAGGGGAAGGCACTGCTGAAGACAAGGTAAGAACCCTTTGTCACAATGAATTTATGAAGACTCACTACATGACCTAAAGTATGTGGACACTGTCATTCTATCAATATGGAGTTGTTTCCCCCCTTTGCTGCTATAACAGCCTCTACTCTTCTGGGAAGGCTTTCCATTAGATGTTGGAACATTTCTGTGTGGACTGGCTTCCAGTCAGCCACGAGCGTTAGTGAGGTTGGGCATTTAGGCCTGGCTGCAGTCAGTGTGCCAATTCCTCCCAAAGGTATTTGACTGGGTTGAGGTCAGGGCTCTGCAGGTCAACCAAGTTCTTCCACACCGATCCTTACAATTTATTTTATGGACCTCTCTTTGTGCATGGGGCATTGTCATGCTGAAACAAAGGGCCTTCCCTAAAATGTTGCAATAAATATGGAAGCACAGAATCATCTTGAATGTCAGTGTATGCTGGAACTAAGGGGCCTAGCTCGGACCATAAACTGCTTCAGACATTCTTCCTCCCCCATTTAACTTTACAGTTGGCACTATGCATTTGGGCAGGTAGTGTTTTCCTGGCATTAGCTAAACTCTGATTTGTCCATTGGACTGCCAGATGGTGAAGTGTGATTCATCACTAGAGAACAAGTTTCCACTGCTCCACAATGCAATGCCAAGCGTCTGCTGATCTTAGGCTTGTGTGCGGCTGCTCGACCATGGAAACCCATTTCCTGAAGCTCCCAACAACCGTTATTGTGCTGACGTTGTTTCCAAAGGTAGTTTGGAACTGTGCGTTACGATAGACAATTTCTACTCTTCAGCACTTGAGTCCCTTTCTGAGTTTGTTGCTTAACACTTTACAGCTCAGCCTTTCTTGCTCTTAGACATTTCCAGTTGACTAGGGCAGTTCTAGCAGGGCAGAAATCTGACTTGTTGGAAAGGTGGCTAAAATAGCCAAATCTACTAAATTGAAGGGGTTGTCCACATACTTGTGTGTATAGTGTTCTAACTCTTCCCATATCTTGTAGGAGAGTGAAGAGGAAGTAGGTAACCTGCAGCTGGCCTGGGAGATGCTGGAGGTTGCCAAGGTCATCTATAAAAGGTAAACTCAGCCTCCGTGTGCTCCCTGTAAAAGTCTGTCAAACTTTAGTGTACATGATTTCCATGGATTAACTTTCACCTGCTTCCCCTTACCACCTCATCCAAACAGGAAGGAGAATGAGGCGGACCAGTTGATGGCAGCTCAGGCCTATCTGAAGCTTGGAGAAGTTGGTGCTGAATCTGGTATGTTTGTGCTGGTCCTTGTAGGGTCTATAATGTTTTGCTACAGCATGCCCTATTGAACACAGCCATGTAGTTATTTTGACTTTATTTCAGATCAGCTTGCCCTTCCCTCTACATGTTCCCTGAGTACCCCCCCAACAGTACATGTTTTTGTTGTAGCCCTGGACAAACACCTTGGTGATTAGTTGAATCAGGTGTGCTTGTCCAGGTTACAGTAAATGTGTACTGTTGTGGTTACTGGAGGAGGAGCAGGGTGAGGAAACCCTGCTCTACCTCGGGTCTTAAATCCTTGCACCACATGACAGATGTTTGTAGTTGTAATCACTTCATGCGCTGCTTCTCCCAGGTAACTACCCTGCAGCGGTGGAGGACTTCCAGGATTGCCTGGCCCTGCAGCTGAAGCACCTGCCCCCCCACAGCCGTCTGCTGGCTGAGACTCACTACCAGCTGGGAATGACTTACTGCTACATAGGCCAGTACAGCCAGGCCATCCAGCACTACAGCAGCTCTGTCAAGGTCATTGAGGGCCGCCTGGGTAAGATGGATAAATATTGTTATTTTTTAGCAGACTTAGACTTTAGTGTTTCAACCCACAACCTAGGTGTTGCTAGTCCAATGTTGACCCTTATCGAATCCGCTTCGGCCTACTATCCCAGCTGAGTTGGTTAATGAACCAAAAGCATATTTTACTGACTGTTGCTGTTGGGTTTCTTGTATCTTATCAGCAACAATTTGGGCGAGGACATTCACTTTTTGTACTTGATTCAAAGCTACCTGCGCAGTCATGATACAGCATTAGCTATGACATGTCAATCTCTGACCTGTCACTTGCATACCTTGTTTCTGTGTCTAGCCATGCTCCAGGGGGTGCTTGACAAGGGTGAGAATGGTGCTGAGGAGGGGAAGACTGAGCTGGAGGAGCTGAAGCTGCTGCTGCCTGACATTGCTGAGAAGGTGGAGGACGCCAAGGAGAGTCAGAGGACGGCAGGATCGGCCTCCGTGGCCATACAACAGACCCTGGTGAGACTACCTGTGGGATACTGGCTAGGATCAGTGTAGGTCGTCAAACGGGGAGGGTCTTGTCCAAGAAATGCTCCTTTTAATCTAAAATGTGTCCTAATGACTATTACTTGGTATAGCATTTCTAGTAAATGTTTATTTATTGATCAAGGAAGAAGTCCAGTCCACTTGACTTCTAATGAGAAAGTTGAGGCTCCAGCTAGTTTTTCCAATTTGATCTATGGGTTTATGATCTCTTCCAGGCCGGGGCCTCTACTTCATCTGCATTCCCAGCTTCAGCAGAAAAAGGTGGACCATCAGCATTTGAAGCCAGTCAGGTAATTTTTGTCTATTTTTGAAGTCTATCTTAAATGTTTCTTGCACCTGGAATGAAACCTTGTGCCAACTGAAACAAATGACTTATGTCAGTTAAGTAAGCAGGCTGATGTTCATGACCAATTCCCTTGTCCTGTGTTTCAGACCGCTGTCACGTCAGCAGCTGGTGGTGGGTCCTCCAACTCTGCATTAGACATTTCCCACCTGGTCAGGAAAAAGGTGAGGTGCTCCTGCTTGACCGCTAACTCTGCTACTTACTACTAGTCCCAGCCTGGGGTGGCAGTGATGATCCTGGTCTATAGGTTACTGTGCTCTGCCTGCGACTAGTACACTCAAGTCCAATCAATCCATGCCCCCGATACTAGTATGTTGCATGAATTTCTTGCGTTCTCTTAGTTCTGAGGGTGACCACTGCCCCAATGGTGGTTTCTTTGCTTTCATGCCGCTCTCTCCTTTTGAGCGTTATTTTGGTTGTGGTGCAGTGGCTTTGATCGTGTGGCAATGTCAGAGCAGGTTACAGTAGAGGTGAGGGAGGTAGTGTTGAGAACCTGACTTTGGTTTGTGTTCCTGTACAGAGGAAAATGGAGAGCCCCATAAAGGACACAGATGCTAAAAAGAACAAGCAGGAAACTACAGTTAATGGCAGCGGCGACTCCGGCTCTGCCAGCAACGAAGTCCAGGAGAAAGGGGCACAGGAGGCGAGTTGATAGGTTTATAACTCATTCTCAGTGGAGTTGGGTGCAGCGCAGGAAATTGGTATTGGTGGTATCTTGAGGAAAGGGACTGCAGTTTTTTTCTTTTTCCCCATTTGAACAGACCGGAGTGCTATGACAAACTCGTACAGGTTTCATAAATCCTCCAACTGAATAATCTCAACAGTATTAATGGACCCCTGACAGGGATGGTAGGTGTTTCTGGATTAAAGCGGTGTTCAGGCGTTTAACTTTCTGATCTACTAATGCCGTTTGATTACTTTTCTTCCTTTCCCATACATAGCCTGCCAAGCCGTCCTCTGACTCTTCTGCGTGATTTGACTTCCTGATCATCCAGCCAGCAGAGCATGTCTGTCCCCTAACACTTGTTTCTGTAAATATGAACATTCTCTCACTTGCTGACATTGTTTTTGTATACTTGTAGTAATAAAGTTCAATATTTGCATATCTGAATCGCTTGTCTTCAGAATTCTACTTTTGGTTAGTTTAATTTGAACTTTAAAAAAAAAAATGTAGGTACCAAGTGGTTAGTCATTTGTCTGGGTAGAGTTTAGTGACACTACTGCCTCTGCCAACAGTCCTTGGCTGTGGTGTAGCTGTTGGCATGTTTTCCCATGGTCTGATGCACAACCTACAGGGAGGTCATCTGACTTTTTCAACAAGAAATATCAGTATCTAGATTGCTGTACATGATGCTTGTCTGTATTGAGGGCAGACCCAGTACGGGGTGGTGGCGTGTATGAGCTGGCTGGGCTATCGCTGGTCTGGCTTGGGGCTATAGCAGTCAAAGGTTAACTAGGATATGTGTCCAAGTAGGATCAGGGTTAACAAATGAATCTTAACATAGACATATCCTATGGGGTCACAAGAACACATTTAGGACCAGGGTAAGGACTCTTCACCTCACCACATGGTACAGACATCTGGCTCTGTACCTAAAGATGTGACGTGATTACATGTTCATAAGTGAATGTATTTAACTTATCACAGGCCCCATGAACAAATTACTGTAGGACTTGATTGCTCTCTGCCACCATGCATTCATTACAACAGTACCTGATGGGTAGGTGCTCCAGAACTTGCACTTCCCATTTGCTAATGCATTAAGAACAGCTAGGACAGACCATTGCATGGGAAATGTTACAGAAGGGAAGCAATCAATGCCTGTATTTAGCAAAACATTATTCCATTTAGTCTCACACTTGTTACACTCCCTTTCCTTTCGCTCTGACCTGTGATGGGGAGCACCAGCATTGGTGCCCCTTGTGGGGGGTAGTAGTCTACGCTATAGGAATCATGTTTCAGGACTCCACTGATCCTCTGACGGTACATAACATGCTGGTGGGACACCTTCCTGTAGAAAGACATCCACATTGATAGTGTAGAACTTTACAGGTGCCTCGGCTTGTTTTCTAAGCCCGGAGGTCTGTCTACTGGCAAACTTTACTAACACCAATCTTAGGCAAAGCCATACTATAAAGCTAACAAATATTGCTAGCGATTGCCAAGAAATGTATTGCCTTGAAATGGAACTTGGATTCCTCCCTGCCAGTTGCAATGTGGCTATCGGAAGTTAATAGTTGTATCCCTTTGGAGAAAATCACTTACTGCTTGAGGAATAAGTTAAAGACATATTATAGAATTTGGCAACCTTTTGACTATAGAGAGACTTCCCCCCACATCTCATTGAATCTATAATCCTCACAATGTTTCACACGTAATGTATATGTATCCTACGGCAGGTGATCCAATGTCTCATTTTTTTATTGTTTATTTGTTACGTTTGTCTGTTACTGTCACTTTGGCCTATCTTTTCACTTGTTTTGAATGTTCTTAATTGGAAAATGCAAAACTAAAATATTCAACAAAGTCTAAAGCAATCCAGTCTGAACATTGTGTTCAGACCCCTTGACTTGATCCTCATTTTGTTACGTTACAGCCTTGATCTAAAATGAAATCAAATCAATCTACACACAATACCCCATGACAAAGTGTGTTTGTAGAAATTTTAGCAAATGTGTTAAACTGAAATGCCTTAACAGAAGTATTCAGACCCTTTGCTTTGAGACTTGACATTACGCTCCAGTGCAACTTCTTTCTATTGATCATTGTTTTGGAAAGGCACACCTCAGGTCCTGTAGTTGACAGTGCATGTTAGAGCAAAAACCAAGCTGGGGTTGACGGAATTGTTCGTAGAACTCCGGCACAGGTCTGGGGAAGGGTACCAAAACATTTCTGCAGCATTGAAGGCCCCCATTCTTAAATGGTAGTTTAACTACCAAGACTCTTCCTAGAGCTGGCTGCCCAGCAAACCTGAGCAATCAGGGGAGAAGGGCCTTGGTCAGGGAGGTGACCAAGAACCTGATGGTCACGCTAACAGAGTGCCTCTGTGGCATCTTCCAGAAGGACAAACTCTGCAGCACTCCACGGTCGAGTGGCCAGACAGAAGCAACTCAGTAAAAGGCACCTAAAGACTCTGGCCATGAGAAATAAGATCAGGTCTGATGAAACCAAGACTTAACGCCAAGCGTCACATCTGGAGGAAACCAGGCCCAATCCCTACGGCGAATTGTGGTGGCAGCATCGTGTTGTAGGGATGTTTTTTTTTCAGCAGCAGGGACTGGGAGACTAGTCAAGATGACTGGAATAAAGTAAAGAGAGCTCCTTGATAACCTGCTCCAGAGCACTCAGGACCTCCGACTTGGGTGAAGGTTCACCTTCCAACAGGACAATGCAGGAGTGGCTTGGGGAGAAGTCTCTGGGCCACTCAAAGACATTCAGCCACAGCCCGGACTTGAACCCGATCGAACATCTCTGGAGAGACCCGAAAATAGCTGTGCAACGACGCTCCCCATACAACCTTAGAGCTTGAGAGGATCTGCAGAAAATAATGAAAAAACTCCCCAAATACAGGTGTGCCAAGCTTGTAGCGTCATACCCAAGACTCAAGGCTGTGATTGCTGCCAAAGGTGCTTAAACGAAGTACTGAGTAAAAAGTCTGAATTCTTATGTAAATGTAATTTTTTTTTTTTACTTTTGATTTGATATTATGGGGTATTGTGTGTAGATTGAGGTAAAAATAAATTTTACAATATGGTTGTAATTTTTTGGGGGGAAAGGGGATCTTGGGGGGGAAAGGGGATCTGAATACTTTTCGAATGCACATATAATGGTGTAAAGACATGAATGGAAAAATGTTGTACAGCAGTAGTTCTGGGATGAGCCATGACTTGAAAACACTATATACAAAAGTATGTGGACACACCTTCAATTTGGTGGATTCGGCTATTTTAGCCACACCTGTTGCTGACAGGTCTATAAAAGCGAGCACACCGCCATGCAATCTCCATAGACAAACATTGTCAGAATGGCCTAACTGAAGAGCTCAGTGACTTTCAACATGGCACTGTCATAGGATGCCACCTTTCCAACAAGTCAGTTCGTCAAATTTCTGCCTTGTTAGAGCTGCCCCGGTCAACTAAGTGCAGTTATTAAGTGGAAACGTTGAGGAGCAATGGCCCAGCCGCAAAGTGATAGGCCGCACAAGCTCACAGAATGGGACTGCTGAGTGCTGAAAAATCGTCTGTCCTCAGTTGCAACACTACCAAGTTCCAAACTGCCTATGGAAGTAACATCAGCACAAGGACTGTTCGTCGGGAGCTTTGTGAAATAGGTTTCCATGGCCAAGAAGCTGCACACAAGCCTAAAATCACCATGTGCAATGCCAAGAGTCAGTTGGAGTGGTGTTAAGCTCGCCGCCATTGGACTCTGGAGCAGTGGAAACATGTTCTCTGGAGTTATGAATCACACTTCACCATCTGGCAGTCTGACTGACTAATCTGGGTTTGACGGATGCCAGAAGAACGCTATCTGCCCGAAAGCATAGTGCCAACTGTAAGGTTTGGTGGAGGAGGCATTTTTTCATTATTTTCCCCTAAACAGGGATTGCTTTAGACCTGGGACACCAGGTGTGTGCAATTAATTCAGGTGGAGCAGAAAACCAGCAATCTCCGGACCTCGCAGGGTAAGAGGTGAGTACCTCTGTTCTAGACAATTCTGTGCTTCCAACTTTGTGGCAACAATGTGGGGAAGGCCCTTTCCTGTTTCAGCATGAGAATGCCCCCGTGCACAAAGCGAGGTCAATACAGAAATGGTTTGTCGAGGTCGGTGTGTAGAAGAATTTTGACTGGCCTGCACAGAGCCCTGACCTCAAACCCATCGAACACCTTTTGAGATGAATTGGAACGCTGACTGCAAGACAGGCCTAATCGCCTGACCTCAATAAAGCTTCTTGTGGCTGAATGGAAGCATGTCCCCGCATCAATGTTCCAACATATAGTGGAAAGCCTTCCCAGAAGAGTGGAGGCTGTTATAGCTGCAAAGGGGGGGACGAACTCCATATTAATGCCAATGATTTTGGAATGAGATGTTCGACAACCAGGTGTCCACATACTTTTGTATGTAGTGTGCATTTTCTCATGAATCTACACACAATACCACAATCACAAAGCGATAACTGTTTTTGACTTTTTTTACAAATTTATTAAAAAATAAATTAAATTATATCACATTTACATAACTATTCAGACCCTTTACTCACTACTTTGTTGAAGGACCTTTGGCAGTGATTGAGTCTTCTTGGGTCTGACGCTACAAGCTTGACACACATCAAATGTATTTATAAAGCCGTTCTTACATCAGCTGATATCTCAAAGCGCTGTACAGAAACCCAGCCTAAAACCCCAAACAGCAAGCAATGCAGTTGTAGAAGCACGGTGGCTAGGAAAAACTCCCTAGAAAGGCCAAAACCTAGGAAGAAACCTAGAGAGGAACCAGGCTATGAGGGGTGGCCAGTCCTCTTCTGGCTGTGCCAGGTGGAAATTATAACAGAACATGGCCAAGATGTTCAAATGTTCATAGATGACCAGCAGGGTCAAATAATAATCACAGTGGTTGTCGAGGATGCAGCAGGTCAGCACCTCAGGAGTAAATGTCAGTTGGCTTTTCATAGCCATAACACACCTGTATTTAGGGACTTTCTCCCATTCTTCTCTGCGGGGTGTCGCTGCACAGCTATTTTCAGGTCTCTCCAGAGATGTTTGATCGGGTTCAAGTCCGGGCTCTGACTGGGCCACTCAAGGACATTGAGACTTGTCCCAAAGCCACTCCTGCGTTGTCTTGGACGTGTGCTTATGGTTGTTGTTCTGTTGGAAGGTGAACCTTCGCTCCAGTCTGTGGTCCTGAGCACTCTACAGCAGGTTTTCATCAAGGATCTCTCTGTACTTTGCTCCGCTCATCCATCCCTTGATCCTGACTAGTCCCCCTAACTCTGCCGCTGAAAAACATCCCCAAAGCATGATGCTGCCATCCCCATGCTTCACTGTAGGGATGGTGCCTGGTTTCCTCCAGATGTGATGCTTGGCATTCAGGCCAAAGAGTTGAATCTTGGTTTCATCAGACCTTCTCATGGTCTGAGAGTTGTTTTGGTGCCTTTTGGCAAACTCCAAGTGGGCTGTCATGCCTTTTACTGGGGAGTGCCTTCCGTCTGGCCACTCTACCATAAAGGCCTGGTGGAGTGCTGCAGAGATGGTTGTCCTTCTGGAAGGTTCTTACACCTCCACAGAGGAACTCAGGAGCTCTGTCAGAGTGACCATCAGGTTCTTGGTCACCTTTCCTACCAAGACCCTTCTCCCCCGATTACTCAGTTTGGCCAGGCGGCCAGCTCTTGGAAGAGTCTTGGTGGTTCCAATCTTCTTCCATTTAAGAAATATGGAGTCCACTGTGTTCTTGGGGACCTTCAATGCTGCAGACATGTTTTGGTACCCTTCCCCAGATCTGTGCCTTGACACAATCCTGTCTCGGAGCTCTACAGACAATTCCTTTGACCTTATGGCTTGGTTTTTGCTCTGATATGCACTGTCAAATGTGGGACCTTTATATAGACAGGTGTGTGCCTTTCTAAATCATGTCCAATCAATTGAATCTATCACAGGTGGACTCCAAGTTGTAAAAACATGATCAATGAAAACAGGATTCACCTTAGCTCAACTCAATCTCATAGCAAATGGTCTGAATACTTGCGTGAATAAGGTATTTCAGTTTTTTTTTATTCATACATTTTCAAAAATTTCTAAAAACCTGTTTTCGCTTCGTCATTATGGGGTATTGTGTGTAGATTGATGAGGATTTTTATTTTTTATTTAATACATTTTAGAATAAGGCTATAACGTAACAAAATGTGGAAAAAGTCAAAGGGTCTGAATACTGTCCAAATGCACTGTATAAAGTGGGTAAAACAGCATGTAAACATTTAGTGTTCAAAGACTAGAATACAGTATGTAAACATTAAAGTGACTAGTGTTCAATGATTATGTCCATAGGGCAGCAGTCTTTAAGGTGCAGTGTAGAGTAAAGGGTGGTAGCCCTGCAGGTTCATTCATAGGAGCAGATTGAGTGCTGTGGGGGCTTTCAGAATATAAGTTGTCTTTTCTTCGTCTCAGTAAAATTGGTTAGTAGAATTTAGTAACTTATGTCCTGACAGGGTTGAATTGAGCAAAAGTTAAGTTCTCTGTAACATATGAACATTAAAAAGTAGTATTGTACCCATCTCACCCAGTCCTCAGATGTGATGTGCAAAGTGCAGTTCAAGGATGTGACCAGAGCCTAACCCTAGTAGGACTGTGATTAGTAGCCTACCAGAAAGATGAGTCTTGCTACCTTGAATCCGTCTGTCCATTGGGGTGCAGTCAGGCTGCTGCTGGGGTCTAGGTGGAGGATGGGTGTTGGGGGACCCTGGGCCACCCAGCTGGACCCATGGCAGAAGGCTCCAGCGGGGCTGAGGGAGCAGAGATCTAGGGTATAGCCTAACCCTGGCAGGTCCAAGGCTCCATCCACAGACACCTGTCACAAAACAGGAACACATAACTGATAGAGGCCCAAAGATGGTCTACCAGACATAGTGTAATAATTGATCGATAAAATCAAAGGAACACCAGCTGGAGAAGGCTGACCTGGAAGCAGTCCTTAGAGGGGGCTAAACATGGGTCAGGGGTAAGAGTGGTGGTGCCTAATCTCCACTGTAGATTTGCAGTCTGACCACAGCATCATCACCATACTGCTCAAAGAGATTCCCCAAAGATGAAGTCACCATATGTTATGAAGTAACGTGCTGTGGAAGTGCAGCAGTGGAATCCTGAGTCCCCACACACCTGTGAGAGGCAACAAGTAGGGAAAACAAAGTCTGAGGCTCTCAAACCTGACTCACAGATAGACATATACCCTGTCTGCCCAGAAGACTGATAGAGACAAACACATAGAGATTGATAATTCCACATCACAACAAGGTACAACATTTAACACCCCTCCTCACACACACACACATAATTCCCTGGTCTTTGGCTCACCTTTTCAGTCCTCTGGCTGTATCCTGTCAGTCAAATGCTTCAAATCAAATGTTATTTGTCACATGTGCCAAATACAACCAGTGTAGATCTTACAGTGAAATGCTTACTTACAAGCCCTTCACCAACAATGCAGTTCAAGACTTCAAGAAAATATATATATTTTCAATCAAATCAATCAAAAGTAACACAATAAATTTACATAACAACAAGGCAATACAGGGGGTACCGGTACCGAGTCAATGTGCAGGGGCTTCCCTCCCTGAGGTGCTCCCCTCACCCTGTCCACAATGACACCCAACACTTCTCTATGTCCTCTTCCTCTAAGAAGCAAGGGATTGATCTCACTGGAAATGTGTGTTGTGAAAATGTATTAGAGATTACAGCTAAATTAGATACAGTTTAAGTCAGAAGTTTACATACACTTAGGTTGGAGTCATTAAAACTTGTTTTTCAACCACTCCACAAATTTCTTGTCAACAAACTATAGTTTTGGCAAGTCTGTCTACTTTGTCCATGACAAGTAATTTTTCCAACAATAGTTTACAGATTATTTCACTTATAATTCACTGTACCACAATTCCAGTGGGTCAGAAGTTTACGTACACTAAATTGACTGTGCCTTTAAACAGCTTGGAAAATTCCAGAAAATTATGTCATGGTTTTAGAAACTTCTGATAGGCTAATTGACATCATTTGAGTCAATTGGAGGTGTAACTGTGGATGTATTTCAAGGCCTACCTCCAAACTCTGTGCCTCTTTGCTTGGCATCATGGGAAAAACAAAAGAAATCAGCAAAAACCTCAGATTTTTTTTTTGAGACCTCCACAAATCTGGTTAATCCTTGGGAGCAATTTCCAAACAAATGATTCTTAACATGGTAGTACCCAACATTACTTAAAAGTGTTTAGAAACAAATTGTATTCTTATTTACAATAAAAGTGACTGCAAAAGGACACAATACACAATTTATCATTCATTTCTATTGGGAAAACAATTAGGCACAAGCTTGATGTAGTCATTGCATGCTATGAATATGGGACCAAATACTTCACTTTGACTACTTTAATACAAATGTAAGTGAATTTGTCTCAATACTTTTGGTCCCCTAAAATAGGGGGACTATGTACAAAAATTGCTGTAATTTCTAAACGGTTTACCAGATATGGATGAAAATACCCTGAAATTAAAGCTGACAGTCTGCACTTTAACCTCATAGTCATTACATCATTACAAACAAAAAGAAAACATTCACTGTCCCAATATTTTTGAAGCTCACTGTATTTCTGTATTTAATTTTCAATGAATTTGCAAAAATTACTGAAAACATGTTTTCACTTCGTCATTATGGGGTATTGTTTGTAGATTTTGTCACCAAAGCCCCATATACTACCCACCACTGTGATCGCTTCATACTCGTCGCCAAACCCACTGGCTCCAGGTCATCTACAAGACCCTGCTAGGTAAAGTGCCGCCTTATCTCTGCTCGCTGGTCACCATAGCTGCACCCACCCGTAAGCACGTGCTCCAGCAGGTATATCTCACTGGTCATCCCCAAAGCCAATTCCTCCTTTGGCCGCCTCTCCTTCCAGTTCTCTGCTGCCAATGACCGGAACGAACTACAAAAATCTCTGAAACTGGAAATACTTATCTCCCTCACTAGCTTTAAGCACCAGCTGTCAGAGCAGATCACTGTACCTGTACATAGCCCAAACAACTACCTCTTCCCCTACTGTATTTATTTATTTAGCTCCTTTGCACCCCAGTATTTCTACTTTGCTCATCTACTGTCAAATCTACCATTCCAGTGTTTTAATTGCTATATTGTATTTTTAAAATATTTGTTATTTATTTCACCTTTATTTAACTAGGTAGGCTAGTTGAGAACAAGTTCTCATTTGCAACTACGACCTGGCCAAGATAAAGCGTAGCAATTCAACACATACAACAACACAGAGTTACACATGGAATAAACAAAACATACAGTCAATAATACAGTAGAACAAAAGAAAACAAAAAGTCTATATACAGTGAGTGCAAATGAGGTAAGTTAAGGAAATAAATAGGCCATGGTGGCGAAGTAATTACGACATAGCAATTAAACACTGGAATGGTAGATCGGCAGAAGATGAATGTGCAGGTAGAGATACTGAGGTGCAAAGGAGCAAAATAAATAAATAAATACCAGTATGGGGATGAGGTAGGTAGATAGATGGGCTGTTTACAGATGGGCTATGTACAGGTGCAGTACCCTGTAAGCTGCTCTGACAGCTGGTGCTTAAAGCTAGTGAAGGAGATGTGAGTCTCCAGCTTCAGAGATTTTTGCAATTCGTTCCAGCCATGGGTAGCAGAGAACTGGAAGGAAAGACGACCAAAGGAGGAATTGGCTTTGGGGGTGACCAGTGAGATATACCTGCTGGAGCGCGTGCTACGAGTGGGTGCTGCTATGGTGACCAGTGAGCTGAGATAAGGCGGGGCTTTGCCTAGCAGGGTCTTGTAGATGTACACATGATCAATAGACACAAAACACTGAAAGTGGAAACAAAGGATCAAATGTGACACCCTCCATACCCCAATGAGAGACCATGCAGGACTGACACTCACTCTTCCTCCTGCAGCTGGTTTCAGCCCAAGGTTGGGCCTGCTGCTCCAGAGTGTGGGCCTCAGCCTGCAGGCATGTACCTGGGCCAGAACGGCTGGAACAGATCCACCGGACTGCATGTAGGCCAGCCTCAGAGCTCTGCCATACCAACACACACAGCCACAGTTAAACACAGTCATAGATACAGATAGGGAACAGGATAGTAATACATTGCTCCTACTGCACTGATTACTGGTGTTGCATGCTAACGTCAGACGGCAGGTAGCCTAGCAGTTAGAGCGATGGGCCAGCAACCGAAAGGTTGCTGGTTTGAATACCCAAGCCGATAAGGTGAAAAATCTGTTGATGTGCCCTTGAGCAATGCACTTAACTCTACTTTGCTAGAGGCATGCTTTACTACTACGGCTGACACTGTAAAACACCTGTATGTGACAATAAAAACATGTTTTTTTATGTCATAAGAGCTACTAATCTGGCACTAATAACAGGGGCATCGATGATCACACTATAGCTGATACTACTGCATAGAGGTGGTACTATCTCTACCATGAAGTAACCTATTCATCTGTTTAATCAGAGCTGTACGCTAAGACATATGTACCTCATTTGGGAGGAGAGGGGGCCATCCACAGAGGATATAAGGTCAAAGTTGAAAGAAACACAAAGTCCCTTTGTGTCCTCAGGCAGGGTAGGGCTGTGTGAGTCAGACCTAACCTCTTTGACCCTATGAAGAGCACATAATAATATTTATTTTTCTGACAGACATCTAACTCATCAGGGTCATGGTCATTAGCCACCAAACGGAGGTACATGGACTGAAATAGGGAGGGACTACCGGGCGACCTGTTCCACAGGCCTGTTGTGAGAGTGTCTTGTGTCTTCTGCTGCTCTCTAGTGGCTACAACTAACCCCGGCTGCAGGGTGGTGATCTGGTCCCTTAGCTCCAGCAGCATAGTCTCCAGGTGGGCCGTGCTGCCCTGACAGGCCCCAAGCTGCCTCACTATCTCTGACAAACACACACAAAGTGAAAGTCTGTTGAATTACTCACACTGTTGCTTGCTTTGCATACCGGTATCTATAGTGTGTGTTGTTTTTTTCTCTGTGTTGTATAGTGTCAATCTGTCTCCATATTAGCCCGTGTTCTACATGGGAGAACAGCAGCATCAGATTCAATCTACAGTATTTATTTGTGTGTACATGTATGTTATTGGTGTGTAAACTCTCTATGTCTACGGCAACTTACTTACCCACTCTCTGTTGCTCCAGGAAGTGGTTGTGGGCCTGTATCTCTGCTAGCTGGCGGTCATGGTGCTCTGCCAGCTTTCTTAGCCTCTCCCCGTGGCCCCACTGCCTCCCTGAAACCTTGATCTCCAGACACTCTGTCTCAGTTGGCCATTTAGGTAGGTTGGGCATGCTCTCCTCAATCGACATCTTCAGCTTGTGAAACTGTAAATTAAAGCATGACATTTGTCTGTATGTTAAGTAATATTATTTAATATTAAAGGGACTATCAAGATGACTATAAATTGTATTGCATGTCTAGATGGGTGGGATTGAGCGTTATTAGGCACCTCGTCAGTGAGGTTCCTCAAGGCTAGACTCTCTGACACACTGCCCTGTAGGTTGTCTTCTCTCCCAGCCCTCCATGCTGTGGCATTGAGCCTCCCCTGCATGTTCTAGAGGGGCATACCCCTCTGGTCTCTCAGCTGTCAGAAACAATCAATGTTAGACAGACAGACAGACAGACACACACACACTACACTAAGAGCCAACACACTTACTCTTATAAGATCATGGGTCATGCAGGTTTTGGATAGATCCCCTTGCGCTCTGGCTGCCATTGTCTTAGC
This sequence comes from Oncorhynchus tshawytscha, assembly GCF_018296145.1. Taxonomy (NCBI): domain Eukaryota; kingdom Metazoa; phylum Chordata; class Actinopteri; order Salmoniformes; family Salmonidae; genus Oncorhynchus; species Oncorhynchus tshawytscha. Next base: position 74,097,402 of record NC_056433.1, read on the forward strand.
ACCACGGGATCTCCAATGCTGCTCCCAATACAGAACAATGCTTTATGTTTCTCCAGGAGTCGGAGGGAGAGGAATACCATACTACACTGTGGACAGCGAAACTCTCCCAATGACTCCATCACTGCATCCTTTTAACCAAGTCCACTGGGCAACAATAAAGGCACACACCAAGTATCACAAGAGTGAAAACTAAATATACTCCTAAATGAGCTCAGCTATTATCATTCATCTATTTACCACTTTTCTCCAAATCAACATAGGTCTACGGTTAGCTTACTCTTGTGCATAAAGTATTGGTTATGCTTCTGGTGATTTCCCTGTTTGTTGGTTACAATCACCACGTCGATGGCTGTGTTGTAGGGGGGGTGGAGGGCCTCAACACAGACTTCTCAAGCGTCCTCTGCTGCCCTGTAGTGGCTACAACTAACTCACCCCGTCTGCAGACTTCTCAAATCAGCTCTATAATCTTTGATGACGCAAATTGATTTTATAGGTGTCACTGGATAAATCTAAAACTAAACAAATCACTTGTGGATCATTTAGATTCTTAGATAGAGAAGCAGACAAATGTTTGGCAAACCGATGCAAAATATTTATTACAATTACATTTTTCCAAGATGCAGTAGTTTCTTTCTCATACAGACAGTCCATTACAGGAAACCTTATCTTTAAAAATATGTAAATAATGTTATCAAAATAATCTTACATTTTTCAAAACTCACAATTTGTATTGTATTTTTTTTACAATCCACCCTGAATATCAAGGCTGCAAGAACAATATGCAAAAAAAAGAAATATCTATGTGGGATTTACAGCTGTACCAAATTAGAAAAAAACAACAACAACAAAGAGCCTTAAATCTGTGATAAAGCCAGCTGAACATTCTACCAGCCAGGAAAATTGTTGCAATCTAAATCTGGTAAATGCATCATTTTCAAAAGCAGTCCCTCATGTAAGAAAGAAAACCAGGTTGTATCTTAATACAAGAAGCAGGAGTATTTGGGGGGGCCTGTACGTTTACATTCTTTATCAACCATAGAACTTGGCATTTTGAACATCTGAAAATTATGGTGGTTGGTGAACTAAGAACAGACAATCAGCTTGAACAGCTACGATGGATTAATTGAGTTTTTCTCCAGAATAAGTTTGGTAAAGTGACATTTCCATAACTTCAGAACGTTGTTTTATTCTTCTTTATGCCCTTACTGGCTACAATCTATCAGTAGTGCAATACAAGTAATGGTGGTCCATAACTGTAAATGACTGTTCTCCTACCGCTTAGGAGAAATATAATGATGAGCAAAAGCATGCCTTACACTGTTCAAATAAGACAGATGCATTACCATTTGTCGGCTTTAAATGGACCAAAACAAAAAACAAACCTAAATCCTTACAGAAGGGTTATTTAGGGGATTGGAAGCAATGTCAATATCAACTGCTCACAATGATTGTTTCATCTCAACACAAATGCTACAAATTGTTTCAGCAAGAGCAGGTGTCAAAGCCATCTTTCAACAAAATTAAGTATCAATCGATGAAGTCATTTGCAAGTAAAATCATTATTGGTTTGGTTGTTGTCAACATCATGGGTTAGCTTCTTTCATCACAAAATCAAAAGAAAAATGCTGATGTGTTTTGCTTTCAATAATCATTTCAGCTTCTAGGAAAAGACCAAACAAAGGGGTCAAAAAAAGAAAGAAAGGAAAGAAAAAGCAGAAGGAAAACCAAGAAGACCCTCAGGCATGACCTTTGACCCCTCTCTGTCACACCAGTGTCTGTATGACCAGTCTCTTGTGAACGAGGAAGAAGTGTAAAACAGACGAGTGCAATGAGCGTGACGTGAGGAATAAGAAGAGGAGGGGTGTAAAGCCATGTTAGGTGTCGTCGTCTGTCTGGCTGCTGCTAGTGCTCTCGGCCTCTGAGACCTCTTCTAGTTCAGGCTCTACAGGGCTTCTCCAGGACAGCAGGGGCAGGGGCGCCCCCTTGAAAAGAGGCTTCAGGAGAACACCGTTCTGGACCAGCCTGTTCCTCTTCAGCTAGAACAGACAGATAGATAGATTAATAACAACAGTAACCAGGTTTCCAAACTTTTCATGCAGACCTGATCCAAATTCAGAAATGTCGATAGACAATTTGTTTGTTAGCAATGATATGTCACATTGTAGGCCTACCACAGTCTTTCACAGCCTTTCACCACGACATGGAAAAGCATGAAAAGTTTATAGGCAGATGAAATAAGTTATGATGAACTTCACGTTAGAATAATTTATGATGAACTTCACATGGTTATGTGCACAGTGATCATGCAAATTTCCAATAGGCTAAATATCGAGGGTAGACTATTATTTGAACGGTGCTTGTTGCCAATTATCAAATAAAATGACCTTGCTCTTATCCATATCACATCATGTAACCGGTCCACTTTATCAGCAAACTGTTGTCCAGAGAGCATGCACCAGAACCACATTAGGCAAGTTTGCTATTTATTGCAACAGTTTTTGTGACAGAGAGTTGAGTGGTAGAGTTGAAAATGTGATGGTAACCCATTTGTGTTTTTTTATTTGTACATGGGAACTTAACTGCAGAAGTGGTTTTTATGTGCCTTACGTCATCACCACGTACAGCACTTGATCTGCAACAAGTCAGTGTGATGAAAACACCCCTCTTGTGGGAAAATGCGCATATTGTTTTTGTGCACATTTTTGAATATATGCTTGAAGAAATGTCACCAATTGGATGGAAACCTAGCTATAGAGAGATATCCACTCACAGGCTCACAGTAACACATGTAAATAGCTATGTATAGCTTTTACCTTCTCAGTTTTAGCTTGAAATTCTTGGAGCTCAGCATCAGTGATGGGCAAAAAGTTGTCATCATTCTCTGGGTACTCCTGCCAGCCCATAGCTTTGAGCAACCTACCAGAAGAGGCGGAGATCACTGGTAAAACAAGCTTTTAAGTGATTGTCCTATATCTAGGAGATGTAAGAAAGCTCAGGAAATATTAATGTTTTGACACATTTAACCCCTTGTTTTTTTGGGTCACAAAACTACCTCCATACTTCCATGTGTTTGTATGGGTTACCTTCAGACTAGTCCCGTGACACTGGTGGGGGTCCTAGAGCAAAATGGAGAACACCAGTGTGTTCATGAGTCTCCCCTTCCACAGTGGGGTCATAGTAGCGTCCGAATCTAAACGGTTTGAACGCTACAGACATTAGCATTACCGACTTCAGAGGTGTCCTGTGACACTTGTGGGGGTCGTAGAGCAAAACGGAAACCGTTCGGACACTACAAACGTTTTCTTGAGAAGACAGATTTTCGGGATGTTTCATGGTCTGACAAACACCCCTGTAGCTCAGCCACCTCCCTCCGCAGATGCGGAAGGCCTGACATGGGAAGATGTGGTGGATGGAGACACAGCCCATGGGGATTTTGATGGGGATTTTGTATCATGTTACTCAGATTGACGCACAGGTGCGTCTATAGACTTTTAAGTATTAAATCCACTTCAATCAGTGTAGATGAAGGGGAGGAAACAGGTTAAAGAAGGATTTTTAACCTTGATACAATTGAGACATGGATTGTGTATGTGTGCCATTCAGACGGTCAATGGGCAAGACAAAATATTTAAGTAGGTGCAAGGCGACCGGTATAAGTGTGTCAAGAACTGCGACGCCGCTGGGTTTTTCATGCTCAACATGAAATGCTTGTTAATTTTACACAATTTAGCTTGGTCGCCCCACCCTGACCCCACGGGTCCACCGCCCTACAGCGCCCCCAACCCAACACACCCCACTCAGCTTCAGGATCTTACTGTTTGAGTCACTGAGGGTGTGAAGGAAGAGAGGGTATGTGCATGTGGGTGCAACTTACCTGTATTCTGCCTCCAACGAGCTGGAAAGGTGATCTGTGTCTGAGTCGCTGAGAGAGTGAGGGATCCCATTCTCCTCTAAGTCTCCTCTGTTCTCCTTAGGTTCTGATGGACTGGTAGAGGTGGGCCCGTCCCAGTTCCGATCATCCTTCAGGCCTCGCAGGAACTCACTCTTCCGGTCGGTGCTGCGACGCATCAGCTTCAGACGAGGAAGGGTGACGTCGATGGGAGGGGTGATGCTGGAGGGAGGCTGAGAGAGGTCTTACCAAATAAATTGTAAGTCTTTTCAAATAAATTGTAACAAATCAAGTGTAGAGTGGGTCAGAGTTGGAATGCTAGAGCAGTGTTTTCAGACTCCAGCTCTTTATTACAGGTGACAAATTTAGTAATCATCACTGCATTCTCTACCAGAAAGTTGGTTGGCCCTCTTCGATGTCTCCTAGTTTGATACATTGCTATGTTTTCATTTATAAAGCTTGTTTACAAAAAGTCCCACTGTACCTAACATTATAACTAAACTTTAGACATACAAGTTACCACACCCAGTCTCAGGGATGGTTAACTCTGGGAATTCCTTTGGTCTCTACTGCGTTGGGTAAATCTGCTTTCTTGCACCTTATTTGTGGAACAATCTTCAAGATTTTCTTAGATTTGATGTGCTGGTGCCTCTAGGGGAATTCAGAAAGCTGATTGAGGACCTTATTACTGATGAATATGTTTGTTTTTAATGACCGTGTTTTTCTTTCTGATTACATTTTGTATTTATATTTTGTGTCTTTTCTGTATTTAGGACTCATCTCTGAAAGAGACCTTGTCTCAGTAGGAGTCCCTGATAAAATAAATGTTAAATGAGATGTGTATATATATACACATATAAATGAGAGAGAGAGAGACACACACACACACACAGTTGAAGTCGGAAGTTTACATACACCATAGCCAAATAAAGTTACTCAGTTTTTCACAATTCCTGGCAGTTAATTGGCAGGGTAGCCTAGTGGTTAGAGCGTTGGACTAGTAACCGGAAGGTTGCAAGTTCAAACCCCCGAGCTGACAAGGTACAAAACTGTAGTTCTGCCCCTGAACAGGCAGTTAACCCACTTTTCCTAGGCCATCATTAAAAATAAGAATTTGTTCTTAACTGGCTTGCCTAGTTAAATAAAATGTAGAAAAATAAATAAATAAATCCTAGTAAAAGTTATCGGTCTTAGGTCGGCTAGGATCACCACTTTATTTAAGAATGTGAAATGTCAGAATAATACTAGAGAGAATGATTTATTTATTTTTATTTATTTTATCACATTCCCAGTGGGTCGGAAGATTATATGCACTCCATTAGTATTTGGTAGCATTGACTTTAAATTGTTTAACTTGGGTCAAACGTTTTGGTAGCCTTCCACAAGCTTCCCCAATAAGTTGGGTGAATTCTGGTCCATTCCTCCTGACAGAGCTGTTGTAACCGAGTCAGGTTTGTAGGCCCCCTTGCTCGCAAAAGCTTTTTCAGTTCTGCCCACAAATTTTCTATAGGATTGAGGTCAGGGCTTTGTGATGGCCACTCCAATACCTTGACTTTGTTGTCCTTAAGCCATTTTGACACAACTTTGGAAGTATGCTTGGGGTCATTGTCCATTTGGAAGACCCATTTGCGATGAAGCTTTAACTTCCTGACTGATGTCTTGAGATGTTGCTTCAATATATCCACATAATTGTCCTCCCACATGATGCCATCTATTTTGTGAAGTGCACCAGTCCCTCCTGCAGCAAAGCACCCCCACAACATGACATTTCTCCAAAAAGTACAATCTTTGTCCCCATATGTAGTTGGAAACCGTACTGGATTTTTTATGGTGGGTTTGTAGCAGTGGCTTCTTCCTTGCTGAGCGGCCATTCAGGTTATGTTGGTATAGGACTCGTTTTACTGTGGATATAGATACTTTTGTACCTGTTTCCAGCATCTTCACAAGGTCCTTTGCTGTTGTTCTGGGATTGATTTGCACTTTTCGCACCAAAGTACGTTCATCTCTAGGAGACAGGCCGCGTCTCCTTCCTGAGTGTTATGACAGCTGCGTGGTCCCATGGTGTTCATACTTGCGTACTATTGTTTGCACAGATGAACGTAGTACCTTCAGGCGTTTGGAAATTGCTCCCAAGGATGAACCAGGCTTGTGGAGGTCTACCATTTTTTTTCTGAGGTCTTGGCTGATTTCTTTTGCTTTTCCCATGATGTCAAGCAAAGAGGCACTGACTTTGAAAGTAGGCCTTGAAATACATCCACAGGTAAACCTCCAATTGACTCAAATGATGTCAAGTCGCCTATTAGAAGCTTCTAAAGCCATAAAATAATTTTCTTGGAATTTCCCAAGCTGTTTAAATGCCCAGTCAACTTAGTGTATGTAAACTTCTGACCCACTGGAATTGTGATACAGTGAATTATAAGTGAAATAATCTGTCTGTAAACAATTATTGGAAAAATTACTTGTGTCATGCACAAAGTAGATGTCCTAACCGACTTGCCAAAACTATAGTTAGTTAACAAGAAACTTGTGGATTGGTTGAAAAATGAGTTTTAATGACTCCAACGTAAGTGTATGTAAACTTCCGACTTCAACTGTAAGTAAGTTGCCCTCTGGTCCCTGTCAGAGGTCAGACTCACCTCCTTGGGGGTTCCGTAGGTCGGGCCGTAGGTCGGGGGAGTGACATGCGTAAGAAGTTTGTTCACAGAGGCAGCAGGGCTGGTGAAGGCGGAGTCCCAGCCGGATATATTAAAACTGCTTTTGGTTTCTCTCCCGCTTGGCTTCCAGGGACCAGCCTGCAGAGGGAAAAAATAAAATAATGTAGTAATTCATTATTTTGGCTGAGGATGCGACTAGTGACTGAAAGGTCCTGTTTTTATTTTTACCTTCATTTAACTAGGCAGGTCAGTTAAGAACAAATTCTTATTTTCAATGACTGGTTTGGAACAGTGCCTTGTTCAGGGGCAGAACGACATATTTTTACCTTGTCAGCTTGGGGATTCGATCTTGCAACCTTTCAGTTACAAGACCAACGCTCTAACCACTAGGCTACCTGCCGCCCCACAAGGAGATGGCAGTAGTGAGGTCCTACCTTTGCGGAGGGTGACTAGTGATTATACCCTGTCCTGGTTGAGGAGATGGCAGTAGTGAGGACCTACCTTGGCTGGGGACGTGACAATATTTAGGGCCTACCTTTTTTTTCTTTACCTACCTTGGTTGGGGTGATAGCTGGCTTGGGCACCAGGTTCTTGTAGACACTGGATGAGGAGATTGGGGTTTTGGTGCCGTTGGTTAGGTGGGGCACCGTTGTGTTGGCGAAACCAGCAGAGAAAGAAGCGCCAGGGTCTTCCTTGGAAACCTTCTTGATGACCAACATCTTAGTTATGGTCTGCTTGGCACTAGGGGGGTGCTCTGTGGGGGAAGGATTTACCAATCAATCAATCAGGCTTGCTCCCTTTCAAAGCCAGTCACTGGCAGAGCTCCTCACTCACCCCAAACTCCTACAGGAGTCCCTACGGCATGAGGCTGGGCCACCGGCTTCCCACTGCTCTCTGATTGATTGAGTGAGGGCTGTCGAAAAAAGCAAGAACACCCGTAACTTAACAAAAGTTGTAAAAGTAATTTAAACATAGTAATCACCCAGCAGGTCGCTAACAATTTTAAAATGATCTGAAACAGCTTGATAAACCAAATCTTTGGAATTGTTTTAAATTCAAGCAATGAACATCTGCAGAAAGATGAGAGGGCACCCACAAAATCCTCCTCCACAAACTTCAGCTTGTCCTCATGGCCTCCCTCAACTGGCAGGAAGCCTCCTTTCCGGGGGTGGAAGGTCCCGTTACGCTGACGGTGGGGCCCTGCTTGCTCCCTGTCCCTGTCCCCCACAGGGCGCTTGGTGTGGCGCCCATGGTGGGGTCCCTCCTGCCCCCAGAGACCGCTGCCCAGGCCCCCCTTCCCTCCCTTAGCCACGCCTGAGTCCACAGAGTCATGCCGCAGGAGAGAGGGATGGTGCAACCCATCACCTAGCAACCAGGAGTGGAAAAGTAAAATGAAGGTTAAGAACTGATTGGACCTCATAATCCATCCAACACACACACATACTGTTCAACCCTACTTTAACATATGTATATCTGTGACTAATACACTTTGATTTGGTAGTCAGGGTCAGGTAGGGTAAGACCATGTGTATGTGCTACCTGCAGGTGCTCTGAGAGGGCTATTGTTGAAGAAGCCGTCTGAGGAGTTATGGCGGCGGCGGCTCACAGCGGGCCGGGCATCACCGCGGGCAAGATTCTCTCCGTGCCTCTCAAACGCTGCAAGAGACTGAGAGATACAAAGAGGGAAAGAGAGATGTACAGAGATGGAGAAAGAGATACAGAAAGCGTCAAAGAGAGAGAGCGAAAGAGAGACAGAAGGGCACATTTATAAGAGCCTCAGTAACCACTCAGAGCAATAGCTCACAAGCCATTACACTATACCAAAATGGGGGTGTGAAAGTAACCGTTTAAACGAAGTTGAGATCATTAACGTTAAGAAAAATCCCTAACCGAAACCCCCCCCCCCACTTAATTAAAATCACAATTATCACAAAACATTATTTTCCGTGTTATAACCAACAGGCTATAAAGGCCTGGGCAGTTGTGTAATTCACATCAAATCAGAGGAAGAGGCTTTAGGCTACTTGAATTTGCAAGGTAGGCAAGACAAGACATTGAGAGGTGCAGATTACCAAAACATATGAGCACACTTCTGCTTCTCTCTTCCTCGCGCTGGCCTGTCCGCTCGGTCTCTTCGCTAATGATGCAAGTGTGTGTTCAGTCTTTGATCTGACGCCTGTAGAATAGTCTTGCGAGCATACTTTTCGTTTTTGCCTCACTTGAAATTACAGTAGGCTACCGGTAGACTGTATCGATAACGTTTCAGACATATTGGAATGTGGCTCCTTGAAAGCCACTCGGCTACGGCATGTTTGTTTGTCTGTATATTAGGGTAGACTACACTACGAAACCTTATCCGGTGATATGAACGGGCATTTATACATGTGTGTAATTTAAATGTTTTATTTCACCTTTATTTAACTAGGTAGGCTAGTTGAGAACAAGTTCTCATTTACAACTGCGACCTGGCCAAGATAAAGCAAAGCAATTCTACACATACAACAACACAGAGTTACACGTGGAATAAACAAAACATACAGTCAATAATACAGTAGAACAAAAGAAAAAAAAAGTCTATATACAGTGAGTGCAAATGAGGTAAGTTAAGGAAATAAATAGGCCATGATGGGGAAGTAATTACAATATAGCAATTAAACACTGGAATGGTAGATCGGCAGAAGATGAATGTGCAGGTAGAGATACTGAGGTGCAAAGGAGCAAAATAAATAAATACCAGTATGGAGATGAGGTAGGTAGATAGATGGGCTGTTTACAGATGGGCTATGTACAGGTGCAGTGATCTGTAAGCTGCTCTGACAGCTAGTGCTTAAAGCTAGTGAGAGAGATGTGAGTCTCCAGCTTCAGAGATTTTTTCAATTCGTTCCAGTCATGGGCAGCAGAGAACTGGAAGGAAAGACGACCAAAGGAGGAATTGGCTATACCTGCTATACCTGCTGGAGCGCATGCTACGAGTGGGTGCTGCTATGGTGACCAGTGAGTTGAGATAAGGCGGGGCTTTACCTAGCAGACACTTGTAGATAACCTGTAGCCAGTGGGTTTGGTGACGAGTATGAAGCGAGGGCCAACCAACGAGAGCGTATAGGTCGCAATGGTGGGTAGTGTATGGGGCTTTTGTGACAAAGCGGAAGGCACTGTGATAGACTGCATCCAGTTTGTTGAGTTGAGTGTTGGAGGCTATTTTATAGATGACATCACCAAAGTCGAGGATCGGTAGGATGGTCAGTTTTACGAGGGTATGTTTGGCAGCATGAGTGAAGGAATGTATTGTTGCGATATAGGAAGCCGATTCTAGATTTAATTTTGGATTGGAGATGTTTGATGTGAGTCTGGAAGGAGAGTTTACAGTCTAACCAGACACCCAGGTATTTGTAGTTGTCCACGTATTCTAAGTCAGAGCCGTCCAGAGTAGTGATGCTGGACGGACGAGCAGGTGCGGGCAGTGATCGATTGAAAAGCATGCATTTAGTTTTACTTGCGTTTAAGAGCAGTTGGAGGCCACGGAAGGAGAGTTGTATGGCATTGAAGCTCGTCTGGAGGTTAGTTAACACAGTGTCCAAGGAGGGGCCAGAAGTATACAGAATGGTGTCATCTGCGTAGAGGTGGATCAGAGAATCACCAGCAGCAAGAGGAACATCATTGATGTTTACAGAGAAGAGAGTCAGCCTGAGAATTTAACCCTGTGGCACACCCATAGAGACTGTCAGAGGTCCGGACAACAGGCCCTCCGATTTGACACACTGAACTCTATCAGAGAAGTAGTTGGTAAACCAGGCGAGGCAATCATTTGAGAAACCAAGGCTGTCGAGTCTGCCAATAAGAATGTTGTGATTGACAGAGTCGAAAGCCTTGGCCAGGTCGATGAATACGGCTGCACAGTAATGTCTCTTATCGATGGCGGTTATGATGTCGTAATGAAGGTTTGCTGCTTCTGAAACAAGACAAAAATCCATCACTAGGCAACCAGAGGTGTCAATCAAATAATCTCTAGCTACTGCAAGCAGGCCACTCTCCCTAGAAAAGTACTTTAAAGTGTGTTAAATACCATGACTTACCAAGACATTTTGTAGAAATAAAACACATTTAATTCCAAAATCATGGGCATTAATACGGAGTTGGTCCACTCTTCTGGGAAGGCTTTCCACTAGATGTTGGAACAGTTCTGTGGGCACTAATGTTGGGTAATTACGCCTGGCTCGCAGTCGGTGTGCCAATTCATCCCAAAGGTGTTCGATGGGTTGAGGTCAGGGCTCTGTGCAGGTCAGTCAAGTTCTTCCACACCGATCTCGACAAACCATTTCTATTTGGACCTCGCTTTGTGCGGGGGCATTGTCATGCTGAAAGAGAAAGGGCCTTCCCCAAACTGTTGCCACAAAGTTGAAAACACAGAATTGTCTAGAATGTAATTGTATGCTGTAGTGTTAAGATGTCCCTTCACTGGAACTAAGGGGCCTAGCCCAAACCATTCAAAACAGCCCCAGACCATTATTCCTCCTCCACCAAACTTTACAGTTGGCACTATGCATTTGGGCAGGTAGCATACTCCTGGCATCCGCCAAACCCAGATTCGGCACTTACAGTTGACCGGGGCAGCTCCAGCAGGGCAGAAATTTGATTAACTGACTTGGTGGCATCCTATGACAGTGCCACGTTGAAAGTCACTGAGCTCTTCAGTAAGGCCGTTCTACTGTCAATGTTTGTCTATGGAGATTGCAAGTGTAATGGATGTGAAACGGCTAGCTTAGTTAGCGGTGCGCGATAAATACCGTTTCAATCGGTGACATCACTTGCTCTGAGACCTTGAAGTAGTGGTTCCCCTTGCTCTGCAAGGGCCACGGCTTTTGTGGAGCGATGGGTAACGATGCTTTGAGGGTGACTGTTGTTGATGTGTGCAGAGGGTCCCTGGTTCGCGCCCGGGTATGGGCGAGGGGACGGTCTAAAGTTATACTGTTACACAAGGCGGTGTGCTCGATTTTCTACACTTGTCAGCAACGGGTGTGGCTGAAAAAGCTCATTTGAAGGTGTGTCCACATACTTTGGTATATATAGTGTAACTTAATTGCCGGGCCCTAAAGGTCATACAACCATTATTCTGCATTTTAAATTGATGTGGAATTTTATGATTTTTTTCTTATTATTTTAATGGAGCACCAATAAAAGAAAATGGCCATTTAAATGTTAAGCAAAATTGTCCATTCGTCTCATCCCTAATACCAACTTACTACATGGCACCATGAAGACACAACCAACAACACCAAAAGACCAAACACCACTGAAATCTGATCAAATCCTGCCCTGAATACAGTATTAATGCACGGGATGGCCCACCCCCCAATCTCCAAAAAATAAAGAAAACTGTCTAGACTGTCATCCATATTACTTTGAACCATGATTTTAACAGCTACAGAATTCTGACAAGTGCTACTGGAAAGAAGTGATACAATTGGAAAGTAGTGATACAGACTATAGTGTTATATTGTATTGTTGTCCTCTACAAAGACAGGCAGCCATAACTACCTGGGCCATTCAAGGCCACAACATACCTTTGGGGTCAAAGTTCAACCAGGCAACGCAGTGCAAACATTGGACCTACTGTATATGCATAGTCTGCTAACATTTTACCCAGCCACCTAAAAAGCTTGATCCAACAAAGCATGGCATTCCCAGAAACATTTTTTCAATTAGCAGAGTTTCTTCTGAGAAAACATATTTACAGAACAAATCAAATCAAAGTGTATTTGTCACATGCGCCGAATACAACAGGTGTAGTGAAATGATTACTTACAGGCTCTAACCAACAGTGAAAAAAAGGTATTAGGTGAACAATAGGTAAGAAATAAAACAACAGTAAAAAGACAGTGAAAAATAACCCTAGCGAGGCTATATACAGTAGCGAGGTTATATATACAGTAGCGAGGCTATATACAGTAGCGAGGCTACATACAGGCACCGGTTAGTCAGGCTGATTGAGGTAGTATGTACATGTAGATATGGTTAAAGTGACTATGCATATATGATAAACAAGAGAGTAGCAGCAGAGTAAAAGAGGGGTTGGGGGGGGGTAAAAATCTTATGGCTTTGGGGTAAAAAATCCTTTTTGTCCTAGACTTGGCACTCCCGGTACCTCTTGCCATGCAGTAGTAGAGAGAACAGTCTATGACTGTGGAGGTTGGGATCTTTGACAATTTTCAGGGACTTCCTCTGACACCGCCTGGTGTAGAGTTCCTGGATGGCAGGCAGCTTAGCCCCAGTGATGTACTGGGCAGTACGCACTACCCTCTGTAGTGCCTTGCGGTCGGAGGCCGAGCAATTGCCGTGCCAGGCAGTGATGGTCTGTAGTAGGAATTATAGTAGGAATTATAGGATGCCTGTCCTGTCCTAACCCCCAGCACCTCTCTAGGTCTCACTTACAGGCCCCACCCCCATTAGGCAGGTTTTGCAGCGGTCTAAGGCAGGAGGGCCCTGTAAGAGAGACCCAGAGAGGTGCTGGGACATTTCCCGAGCTAAACAGACCAAGATGAACCTCCAACAACACATATACCTTACATAATTCTGCCCCAAAACAATTAACATTTATCTCACCCAGTGACATATGGGCTATTTAGGTGAGAGCTGAGGCTGCCCTGTTTAGTACCCACTTTGTCAAAGGCATGGGTGCAAAATATTGTCCATGTCCAGCACGCATGTCCAGGGTGCAGTTGGAGACACACCGCTGAGGCGCTCCACCAGTGTCCCGTCAAAAATGATTTAACATACAGTGCCAACAGAAAGTATTCACACACCTTGACTTTTTCCACATTTTGTTGTGTTACAAAGTGGGATTAAAGCAGATTTAATTGTATTTTTTTTTGTCAACAATCTACACAAAATACTCTGTAATGTCAAAGTGGAAGAAAAATTCTAACATTTGTAAAAAATAAAACACTAATGTATCTTGATTAGATAAGTATTCAACCAATACATGTTAGAATCACCTTTGGCAGCAATTACAGCTGTAAGTCTTTCTGGGTAAGTCTACAAGAGATATTCATATCTGGATTGTACAATATTTGCACATTATTCTTTTCAGAATTCTTCAAGCTCTGTCAAGTTGGTTGTTGATCATTGCTAGACAGCCATTTTCAAGTCAAAAGTGTAACTAGGCCACTCAGGAACATTTAAATGTCATCTTGGTTAGCAACTCCAGTGTATATTTCTTCTTGTGTTTTAAGTTATTGTCCTGCTGAAAGGTAATTGTGTCTCTTGGAAAGCAGACTGAACCAGGTTTTCCACTTGGATTTTGCCAGTCCTTAGCTCTATTCCATTTCTATTATCAAACTCCCTAGTCCTTGCAGGTGACAAGCACACTCATGTTGCAGCCACCACAATGTTTGAAAATATTGATAGTGGTACTCAGTGAAGTGCTGTGTTATATTTGCCCCAAATCTAACACTTTGTATTCAAGACATGAAGTTCATTTCTTTGCCACATTTTTTATTTTGTTATTTCAAACAGGATGCATGTTCTGGAATATTTTTATTCTGTACAGGCTTCATTCTTTTCACTCTGTCATTTAGGTTAGTATTGTGGAGTAACTACAACGTTGTTGATCAATCCTCAGTCTTCTCCTATCACTGCCTTTAAACTCTGTATCTGTTTTAAAGTCACCATTGGCCTCATGGTGAAATCCCTGAGCGGTTTCCTTCCTCTCTGGTAACTGAGTTAGGAAGGACACCTGTATTAATGTAGTGACTGGGTGTATTGACACACGATCCAAAGTTTAATTAATAACTTCACCATGCTCAAAGGGATATTCAATGTCTGCTATTCTTATTTTTTTTTTACCCATCTACCAATATGTGCCCTTTGTAAGGCAGTGGAAAATAACACTAGCGACTTGGTCACCCACCTCCTTGGTCTTTGAAACTGTGTGAAATTCAGTTACAGATAATTGTGTGTGTGAGGTACAGAGATGAAGTAGTCATTCAAAAATCCTGTTAAACACTTATTACACACAGAGTGAGTCCATGCAACTTATTACCTGACTTGTCAAGCACATTACTACTTCTGAACTTGACATTATGGGGTATTGTGTGTAGGCCCGTGACAAAAAAAAATCACAATTGAATACAATTTTAATTCAGGTTGTAACACAACTAAATGTGGAAAAAGTGAAGTGGTGTGAACACTTTCTGAAGGCACTGTAACTCATGTAGCCTGTAGCCTACGGTAGACCGAGTGGTGTTTTCTGTAGCCTACAGGATGGAGATCAAATTTATGACAAATGTCACGAGACACTTTTTACATCATGCAAGTTTTTCAGATCAAATAACCTAACCCACAGGTGTATATCCCAAAAACAGGACAGGTCACAGGAAACTGCTGTCTAGGAGTTTCACACAGTTGTCATGATAATCAGTGATTTCAAGTTTGTATTAGTATATTTTTGACGAGCTGCATCACAGCGAAAAAGAAAAGACTTCTGCATTTCCCGCTGTGTAAATACATGGATTCTCATTGCAAATAGGCTCAAGATTACTCCTGATAAAGGTGGGTAGCTGATATTCAGAGCATAAAGACGTCCCCCAGTCATTTTTTTACTTTTCCTGTTGAAAAGTGATATTCCAAGTATAAATACAGTAAAGTACACACACTAATGCCTGGTCTACACCACACGACTTTCAAAATCCAAACGTCATCGAGCCGCTCACATTAAACGACTGTCTTTCCTGTTGTTTTTTGTCTTGGCAACTTAGTGGTGCGCACACTAAACGATGTGGCACAGACGGGGGTCACACACTACAAGATTCTTCACTTGGTCGTGAGAATTCTCCATACCACGCTGTCTCGTGAACACAATGATGTGATGATTAGATTGTTAACGCAGCCTTATTCACACTTGCCATACAGAGTTGAAATATCTAGCCAACATTTTGAATTAAATAACATTGCTTGTAGGGCCTCCCTAGTGGTCTAAGGCACTGCATCACAGTGCTAGAGACTAGAGGTCGACCGAGTATGATTTTTCAACGCCGATACCGATTATTGGAGGCCCAAAAAAGCCGATGCCGATTAATCGGACGATTTGCTTTATTTGTAATAATGACAATTACAACAATACTGAATTAACACTTATTTTAACTTAATATAAAACATCAAAATCAATTTAGCCTCAAATAAATAATGAAACATGTTCAATTTGGTTTAAATAATGCAAAAACAAAGTGTTGGAGAAGAAAGTAATATGTGCCATGTAAAAATGTGTGCCATGTAAAATATGTGCCATGTAAAAAAGCTAACGTTTAAGTTCCTTGCTCAGAACATGAGAACATATGAAAGTTGCTGGTTCCTTTTAACAAGAGACTTCAATATTCCAAGGTAAGAGGTTTTAGGTTGTAGTTAATATAGTATTTATAGGACATTTCTCTCTATACCATTTGTATTTCATATACCTTTGACTAATGGATGTTCTTATAGGCACTATAGTATTGCCAGTGTAACAGTATAGCTTCCATCCCCCTCCTTGCCCCTACCTGGGCTCGAACCAGGAACACATAGACAACAGCCACACTTGAAGCATCGTTACCCATCGCTCCACAAAATCTGTGGAATAACTACTCCAAATCTAAAAGCGAGTGACGTTTGAAACAGTATTAGCGCACACCCAGCTAACTAGCTAGCCATTTCACATTGGTTACACCAGCCATTAGGCTGATAGGCTTGACGTCATAAACAGCGCTGTGCTTGCGAAGAGCTGCTGGCAAAACGCACGAAACTGCTGTTTGAATGAATGATTACGGGCCTGCTGCTGCTCAGTCAGACTGCTCTATCAAATCAGACTTAATTATAACATAACAACACACAGAGATACGAGCCTTTGGTCATTAATATGATCGAATCCGGAAACTATCATTTAAAAAACAAAACGTTTATTATTTAAGTGAAATACGGAACCGTTCGGTATTTTATCTAACGGGTGGCATCCCTAAGTCTAAATATTCTTGTTACATTGCACAACCTTCAATGTATGTCATAATTACATAAAATTCAGACAAATTAGTTCGCAATGAGCCAGGCAGCCCAAACTGTTGCATATACCCTGACTCTGCGTGCAATGAACGCAAGAGAAATGACACAATTTCACCTGGTTAATATTGCCTGCTAAACTGGATCAGTAGTTATAACTAGTGATTATGATTGATTGTTTTTTATAAGATGGCTTCTACTAAATTCGCGTAACAGGCAGGCTACTCGTGGAGTGCAATGTTTAGAGCGTTGGACTAGTTAACTGTGCGGTTGCAAGATTGGAACCCCTGAGCTGACAAGGTGAAAATCTGTCGTTCTGCCCCTGAACAAGGCAGTTAACTCACCATTCTAGGCAGTCATTGAAAATAAGAATGTGTTCTTAACTGACTTGCCTAGTTAAATAAAAGGTATAAAAAAAATATATAAAACATTTTTTAAATAAAAAAATAATCGGAAATCGGCACCCAAAATCCCGATTTCCGATTGTTACGAAAACTTGAAATCGGCCCTAATTAATCGGCCATTCTGATTAATCGGTCGACCTCTACTAGAGACGTCACTACAGACCCAGGTTTGATCCCTTGCTTTATCGTGATCGGGAATCCCATAGGGCGGTACACAATTGGCCCAGCGGTGTCCGGCTTAGGGGAGGTTTTGGCTTTGGAGGACACATGACACGACCTTCGCCTCCCGAGCCCATTGGGGAGTTGCAGCAATGAGACAAGATCAAAATTTAAGAAAATAAATAAATAACACTGCTTGTGAACTTCAGAGATGACACAATTTGACACGGACTTTGGTTAAAGTGACATTGGCAAGTACAAACGCAAGTAGTCATCGCTCCGGCTCAAGAGTCTACACATTCTGGGTGATTCGAAACAATGTCTTCTCTGATGAGCTCTCATTGGCTATTGCTGATCACTGTTATCAAAACTTGTCACTGCACATCTTACACTACAAGAGCATTGTAGATTTTGTGCAGATAAAATCAAACGTTTGAAAATACTGGGATGTTTGGGATTGCTCAAAGACAGGATCGGAAGTACTCAGATTGCGGTTCTGACCTGCTCACATTAAGCGCGTCGGTGAAGACTGCGCACCGAGAGGGCAACGACATGAGGATTTTGTCTCCGATCTCAAAAACTTGTCTGGGACAGCTAAATTGTGTAGTGTACACTTGGCTTAAAGGGTAAAAAAATATGTTTTGAGCAAAATAGTGTTTTTTTAGAGAACTGCAAAGGTTTTGATGGGATCATCAGCCTACCGACTTGCTTGTGGAACAATAGAGGAGCAACAGACTAGGACAGCCAAAACCGGCCCTGCTCACTTACCTTGGCAGGCTGAGGCGTGGAAAAGTTAAGCCAGGCTGGAACAAAGTCATGCTGCGCCATTTAGGTCCAGTGTCTCCCGTCAGTAGAGCGTGGCATCAAACCTCATGGCCAGGATCTGGAGAAGCAAGGAAAGAGGGATATCACTGCCAGACCTCAAATAACAGACAGAAATGAGTGTGAATAACCATCAGTGTTACTTCAGAGGAGTTGGTGTTTCATGCAAGATAATGTCAGGCTGCTTATGACAGACAACTTATGGTAGTCTTTATTCATCTTTACCCAAATAATGAAAATGAATGATTTGAATTAATTAGGATTTACACTGATCATCATTGCAGCTTTTCGAAGTGTGTGCGAATGTGAACTCTGCCAAATCACTTGGTAGTTAGTGTCATTTCACTTCAGTATGAAGAGGACACTGATTGTACCCACCAACAGCTTGACATAACAAATCTTCTTACCCAGAGTAGTCAGCTCTGTAGTCCAGTGGCCCTTCTCTCTGTCAGTGTGGTATGTGTTCCTCTTGGTACAGCTGGCCCAGCCCTGGTGTCTGTTAAGCTAAGGCAGACCAGGATGTAGGACCACTCTTCAGCCTGAGCGAGACAGAGCCCCCAGCAGAGAGAAGCTCCAGTTCCCAGGGTGAGACGATGAGTGGAGAAGGGGCTTGGGTGGTAAGGAGACTGGCAGTTATCGGTACTGCAGGTCTTGGCTGGTGTCGAGATGATTCGATTGAATCAGTCAGACAGACATGAATGAAAAGCAAGCATATGTAGTAGGGATCTGTTTGGTTGTTTGATCTAGGCCTGACTGTGTGAGTCAGTGAGGAAAGTCAACTCAACTGTTCTATGTTCTCAAAAGGTTTATGGAAGCAGCACTTTGTGCCAGCCCTGACACTGATTCCTCCTCACCAACTCATCCTATCTCCAGATGTGGACACTCTCTGAAAAAAAAGGGGGGGGGGAGATCTACCTCACAGTGACGCTTCAAGGGGAAAACAGCGAAAAGCCTGTGTTCACCTCATCCACACAACCGGAGGGCGACGACAGGGAGAAACGGGGGGGGGTCACGGTTCAGTCACATAACAAAACCCAAGGGGGCCTATCGCTATGATGTGACTAACATTGTGTTTGTTAGTAGTATCAATCAACACACCCTAAATCCTGACTCTTCTGAGAAGGGGTGTGAGAAGGAGCCTGACATTCTTATTAACTCACTATTGTAGAGGTTGTATTGCTAGAGAACGTACTGGAGATTTGGTTCTGTGCACCTTTTTGCATTTATCTTACCCTCAGACACGACAAACCTAGGCTGTTATTGTTGGTCAGATACACCATTCATTCAAAGCACATACTCATGTAAACTGACTCACTTCTTAGCTATAAAATTATACTTGAGTCATACAGAGGCAACTCTCCTTAATAAAAGGTCACTCATATAATTTTCAAAATATATCTAACAACTGTCTGCCTTTCACTAGATTGTACAATCCTGACTTTGCTGTAGCATTTGGCAGAAGAGATTGTTGCTGAAGTTGTTGTAAGGATTGGCATTGAACAAAACAGAACTAAGTGTTCTTCTTTACTTCTCAGCCGTCTATTCAAATTACTTCTTCACACCTTTGCAGCAGATCAACACTGTTAAGAAACACAACATTTAGGCAAGAAAATGACAATGGGCAGTTAGAGTTATGTAATATGGCTAGCAGCTAACAAACTAGTTAGCAGGCTCGGTTGTAAACAAGCATTACGTACAAACTAACGTTACTGCTAGCAGGCCATTGAATGAGTGCGACTCGCCAATGAACGATTACGCATGGTGCAACTTTCAATATTATTATATTAGCTAACAACATAAATTACTATATATGCATTACTTGACGTGATGACACATGAACATCGAAAAGTGTAACTGTCAACGGCAATTGATGATAAATGGAGCTAGCAGCAGACGAAATCAACTGTGTCAAAATGGCCACCTACCTAGAGATAAATGTCTCGAGCCTCACACAGACCACTGTGATCGCTTGTCTCTGTCAATTCAGCTAATATCCGATATGTAAGTGTAAGCGGAACATGACTGTCTTGCAACCGCAAATATATAATTTGAGCTGTCGTAGTTAGTACATTTGGCTTGTGAGATCCCGTTTTATCAGACTTTCGTTTGAACTAGCTAACAGTAACGTTAGCTATCCTAGCTTGCTACTTGTTCCTGTTTGTCCTAGACATACTAATTGATGGAAGAGCACATGTCCACGCGTTATAAACAGTTTATAAACAATGATATCTGCTGTGCCTGTAACTTGTGGTCTTTGACTGTCAGTTTATCCGTTTAATGATGTAGCAAATATATCCACCACATTTAATTGAACAATTCGTCGTTACTGTGGGGTAACTGTTGTGGAACCAGACTTCTCATAGGTCACTGTACGGACGGAAGAAATATACGGTCGCACACAAATCGGCAGGGTGTATGTCTGACATCAGGGACAGCGGATTTTTACTTATTTATAACAACATTTAATTCCGATTTGAAAAACAAGCAAGAATACAATAATCCGAGATAGTATAGAGATATTCTCTGCGCAGAGGCAGTGATTTTGATGAGACATTAACAGTATATGACTTTCTACACAAGCAACTCCGTGCTAAACAGGCAGGCAGGTAGGTTACTGCAGAGATTTCAGACATTCATATGCTATTCAGATTTTGGGAAATCTATTAACATTGTCTACTTTTTCATATAAGATGTTGGCTGGTATATTTAGAAGACCCATCCTTACTGCTCACAAGGTGAGTTTACCTGTAAGAGGAGACTAAACATTGTTTCATGTCATGTCCATCTACTCATCTTATTGAATCTCTTTCCATGGATGCATTGGGACTCTCCACAGCAGATGTCCTGGCTGTCTGCTGGTGCCTCAGCCTGGGTTTCTGATGTCTCTTATAGTTCCTGTCCCCTGTGGCCCTGCAGGGTCTCCTCGGCCAGGCTGCTCCCTAAAATAAGTGATGCTGTTGGTCTATTGAGGACGCAGTACTTCCACAGCTCTGCTGCGAAGCTGAAGAAACGACAACAACCAGAGCCTCCACCCAGAGAGTTGGACCTGCTCCGTTATGACATGAGAGACCTGGGAAAGAGCCCCAAACCAGCGCTGTACCTGAGCCTCTCGAGCCTTATCCCTTTCATCGCTGCTCCGCTCGTCATGGCTGTGACCGAGACCTACCTGCCAGAAGTGGCCTTCGCCCAGGTGGCCTATGGAGCGTCTATCTTGTCTTTCCTGGGCGGTGCGCGGTGGGGCTTTGCCATCCCGGAGACTAGCCCGGCCAAGCCAGACTGGATCAACCTGGCCAATAGCGTGGTTCCATCCCTGTTAGCCTGGCTGGCCATGCTGTTCAGCGACACTATTACCCCAGCAGCTATGATGGTCATCATGGGGCTAGGCATCTCCCTACACTATGACCTGTCTCTGCTGCCCACCTACCCCAGCTGGTTCAAAGCCCTGCGTACTATACTGTCGGTGGTGGCCTTCCTCTCACTGGTGGCCACACTGGTTCTCAAGGGAGTTTACCCGGAGAAGATTATATTTTCAGAGCAATGAATTCATGCTACAGAGTACAGACACATTTGTAATTGAACATACTTTAAGTGTGAATGGAAAGATCTATAAAATGGTAAAGAGTTTGTGATGGCATATGTTTGTTTGTTTTATTTATGGTACTTAAAAATGGCTGACTGATACTAAATGTGTATCCTTTAGGCTCTGGTTCTGGCAATACTGTAACAAGCAGGTGGTACGTTTCAGACATCTGCTGTATATCCATGTGGTGGTTTGTCAGTGTCATGCATTATTATTGCAGATAATAAAACAATGGAATGGCGGCGTGACCAGCCTCAGCCTACAATGAATGAATGTGTGAAAGGCTTGAAAGAACGGACTCGGCACACCTTTGTATTAAAATATTGACTTTTTTATTGTAAAACAGGAGTATTTAATTTAACAAAACTTTGGAAAAAAGGCAAGACGAATTGGATGGATGGACAGGCCCACAGGTCCCATGCAGAGATCTGAACAAATCACACAATAAGGCACATACTCCTTTTTCATGGACCCAAGATGTGCAAAACAAAATTTGCATGACTCCTCCTTCCAACAAGACAGGAGCCATCTTCTATTTCACCCTGGCACTCAAATTTAGAACACAACCCTAATTCCGCCAGAATATTTTTTTGTTTATTTCTCCAGTAACTGACCGTGTCTAGTGCGTTACGTAAAAATAATAACATTATCTAAAGTTTGTGCATCTCGGGTGAAACATGTAAAAAGACCTCTGTATCTTTCTTTGGTAATGGGGTATACATGGGAAGCTTGGGTAAACTTGAAATACGTAAACCGCTATAGTGTTTGACTAATGACCATTCAGACTGCCTTGGAAAGTTTGTGTGCGTGGTTGTAATAAAAAAGATCCCAGGACAATGGACTAACACCCTAGCAACAACTAGATTAAGTCCAGGCTTTGGTGGAACAGGTAAACAGTATTTTTGCATTTTGCAATTTACCCCAACAAATGTCACTGAAAATATGGAGGGAAATGGTATCAAATAATCTAACTGACACACATATGCGAACCCACACACACTAATACAATACCACTCATCACTTAGAGATGCCCAGCCCAGTCCTCATGTACTCGTACACCACATAGCTGATACTGACAGCTGGGATGACTTTCATGAAGTTGGGCAGGATTCCACGATACAGTCCAAAGAATCCTTCTTTCTCCAAGATCTTTTTCACCAGATGGTTCATGGTCACCTGCTCTGAGCCTTCGATGGATGCTGAGAGAAAAGGGAAAGACAGGGAGGAAATTAAGTTGGTATTACCATGGACTAATTTGAATCGATCAACACCATTTCCTCTATAGATTGTAAAGAGTAATTGCTAAAGTTATATAAAAGTCAGTCATCTTGGCCATGATAATACATCGTGTTTGAGACCGGAGTGGGATTTGGTGTTTCTCTCAACCTGGTCTCAGAGCATTCTTTATTCTGTACATAAATCCGAGACACTCAATTTAGTATGATATGTTTCGTATGGTATGTATTAATTTGTGGATGTCCATCAAACATTTCGCATGATATGTTCCGAATTTAAATTCGTACAATATGTTATGAACTCCAATTTCCTGTGGCTAACGCTAACGTTAGCTAGGCTAGAGGTTAGTGTTAAGACATCCGCACGCTTTCCAGCTGAAACAGTTAGGAAGTGTTTCTGCATATATTATGATGACATTTTTATGTTTTATACTAAGGTAAAGGATTTTTCGGGCACACAACATTTTTTCCCAAGGCCAGACAAAGTTCAGGAGCCGAAGTGTACACCACTTCATCCGTCAAATGTAGGGATTCTTTGTCATTCAACGAGAGACGATTCGTTTTCATGCACATTTTTTCATTGAGAAATAATGCACCAAACGTCTTAGATGTAAAATTGCGCAAAAAAAAAATTGCGCAAAAACGTCAAAATTAATGACATATTTCTTGAGTTATCTTAGATTTATTCTGTCTATTTTGAGGAAGTGTATACTGGCTACGGCGTCTTAAAATGGCCAAACAGTACTATTGCCACTTTGTTCTCATTTTTTTAAGCGAAGGTCTTTTAAGAGAGTATGCGAGCACACTCGTTTGATTCACCTAGCTGGGTTAAGGTTAGTTGTTAGGTTAAAAGATTAGGGGAAGGTTAAAGGGTTAGGGTTAGCTAACATGCTAAGTAATTGTAAATTAGCTACAAGTATTTTTACTTGTAAGTTACATGTCCATGATGAGATTCAAACATTCAACCTATGGGTTGCTAGACGTTTGCCTTATAAACCCATCCATCCATTCACCCCAACCAACCACCCTCCTTTTGTTTTTGTCTTAAGTAACCGTTGTCTTATGTAACCACACCATAAGAGCATTGGTGTGTCAGTGTCTGGATTGAATCCCAGAGCTGACAATGTAAAAATCTGTTCTGCCCCTGAGCAAGGCAGTTAACCCACTGTTCCCTGGGCGCCGAAGACGTGGATATCGATTAAGGCAGCCCTCCGCACCTCTCTGATTCAGAGGGGTTGGTTTAAACGCAGAAGACACATTTCCGTTGAAAGCATTCAGTTGTACAACTGACTAGGTATTCCCATTTACCTTACTATGTTACATCTAGTCTATAAGACCAGTCTGTTTCAATATGTGACAGTGTTGTAACACTTTGTACAGTCACAGGTTTGGGTTTTGAGTGATCTCTGAGATAGGACGGTTACCTGCTGCCTGCATCCTGGTTCGGATCAGAGCCAGGGGATAACTGGCCAGCTGGCCACAGGTGCTGGAGATGGTACCACAGGCCAACAGCACCAGGATCCCAGGGTTGGCTGTGTCTTTGGCATAACGGGCCAGCCACGCATTCTTCAGACTCTGAGGTAAGAAGGGGTAGAGTAGAGCACAAAGAGAGTCAGGAAACATGATTAGGCCAAGAGATCACAATCACCTACATTTAGTGGTAAAACTGGGTCCAACATCAAAAGTTTTTGCTGTATAACCAAAAACCAAAGTACTACACTAAACAGCACACATATATCTGGGACCAGGCTATACCAATGACCTGTCCAAAACCTAAAAAACTGTTTTATCCAGTTAGAAATGTTTGGACACACCTCGTACACTGCCAGGTCTATCCCAGCATATGGAATGATGCCCAGGATGTTTGGAACGTAGCCCTTATAGAAGGCCTTCATGCCCTCCTTCTTCAGGATCTTCTTGGCACAGTCGAACATTCCTGAGTACTGTCCAGTCTTCCTCAGCGTAAGCCTAGTCTTCATTACCTAAAAGGACAAAGCAGAGAGACTTTAGCTGGTTATAAAACTACACAGAATATATTCTCTCTCTGCACTCCCCTCCTCTCTCCTTCCTGCTCATGTTAATACCCATTTATGTATCTCCTCTATCATTCCCTTCTCTCTACTCCCCTCCACTTCATTACCATCCCATTCCATTGCCCTCGCATCCTCTCACCTCCATGGGATAGATGGCCGTCTGAGCCGTGGCCCCGGCCAGTGACCCAGCAATGAACCTCTCGTGGGTCTGGACCTTCCCTCCCTCTGACGACAGCATCTTCTTATACTGCCAAGAGGAACAGAGCCAACAAAGTGAAACTGTGCTGATGGCCCAGAGACATACATACAGAATACAATTGCAGTAGACATAATGCCCGGTATTGTGGTTACATGGTTAACCAGATAAGAAAAAAGTAACTTGAAATAGACCTGATCCACAGGTCTTAAAAACAACGAAGAGAGGTGGTTGATTGTTTCTCACCTGTTCGTAGGCCATGAACTTGATGGCTGTCTCAGGGGCGATCTTCAGGACATTGGTCCCGTTGCCCCTCCACAGGGAGCTGACGCCCCCCTCCTTTATCATCTGCTTGAAGCCCCCCACCAGACTGATCTTATTGGTCTTGGAGCCGTGCACCTGAGAAAGAGAAATCACAGATAATCAGGGTTCGGGGGGGGCCATTGATATTTCAATTATTGTGGGGGCCCCCTCCTTAGCTCCCTGTAATTGGATCCCTGCAGGTAGGATCACCCCATGTCATCCAAACATCACAACAAAGGTACATTTATTTGATATGGTCCTGACATTTACTGTATACTGCATCTAACTTTACCAAGAAGGACATACACAATACATTTCTTGGACATATGCTTAATAGAGTTAGGCATGTAGGCCCACAGTACATACCTGCATGAACACCTTCATCCTGTCCAGAGGGGCGGTGCCTGTACGAGAGACCGCCCCAGCCATGGCGCCGGCTGCCAGCTGTTTCCACCACACACCTGTTGTCTTCTCCTCCTCTGTGAACTCATCAGGGATGGTGAGGCTGTCCCCAATATCCAGAACCTATCACAATACACATGCACACTGTTAACGAATATAGCCAACATTTAGAAACACTGAGTTTGCCCCCAATAAAGTCTTGACACGTGTGTTCTTACGCAAGAAAACACGCACCCCCAATCAATACTATTGATTTCCAGGTCGAATAAATAAGTAGTTCGTTCGAACAAAAAGTTAAAGTTAAATAAATTACCAGTAGCCTAAACAACATTGCAATTATACATTGCATAAAATGCATATGAATGCATAAAACTATAGAAGCGCGTGGCGTGGACCAGGTTTAATTCTAGACCGACAACAACAGCACCTCCATACTAAACTTGATTCGGTCCATTTTGGTTCAAAGTGTGCTGAAATATTCTAGTAAGTAATTAAAATATACGTGGGTCTGGGAGTAGCAAAGCGCATTTTTCGGAAAAGCGCGAAAAACCACATCGAAAGAGCGTCAAGCAGAACAAATGCTGATAACATTATGAATATTTTGATGAATGATGAGGCAATGGAGGCTCAATTATGAGCAGCATCATCAAAATCATCAGGGTGACCAACATGTAAAGGAGATGGGTCCTATTTGATAATATCTCACCAAGATCTTTAAGTCCCACTCACTAATTACGTCTGTCCTTCACCAGAGACCTGAACCCCACAACTGCAGCACTGCACAGCAACAAACCCTTCACCTCCCAAGACCTGTGACATAAGGGTATACTAGCATGATCAAATGAATTAGTCAGCTAACTTTGATGAACAACCAGAAATAACTATAGATTTTTCGGTTCAGTAAAAACCTAAACTTAGATAAGTGATTTTGGTTGTTGAAACAATGAGAACATGCCCATTATCTTACAAAAAAGAAAGTTAAAATTCAGAACATGTAGGAAAGTTAGCTAACTAAATCATTGACCCAGCTTTGTAGTATACCCCTCAGCACTGTCCAAACACCCTGACCAATTATAACGTCATGCCATCCTTGAACCTAATCCTACCGAACCCTTGATGTTTTACCTTGGCCTAATTCTCACTTTATGTAACATGGTGTGTCTCATGTGTATGTCTACATGCACACCACTGATACCAATTACAGCATTTTAGCTCAACAATGCAAAACACTCATTTAAACAATATGGTACAATGGAAACAAATGTCCCATTTCAACAATTACATACCAGTATATTATTACAGTGGTACAATTGTGTTATTATCAAGTCATAGCAAATTGCTCCAATTTTTGAGGACAAAAATGACCACCTTCAATGTAATGCAAATTCAATGCACCATTTTCAATACAACAATGAAAACAAAACTTAGAAGACAACTCTGGATGCAGTAATGAACATAATCAACAGATTCGCCACCAACAATATAAACAAACCAAAACAATTTATGTGCATACTGACTTCCAGGACCAATACGATCACCTCAGTGCTCAGTGTTGGTAAAGACATGTACTTTATCATGGACAAAACAAAGTATAAATTCAGTTTAAGTCCATTGTGACACCTGAGCTGATAGAGAACAGAGGAGTGATCTTACCGTAGAATTTGTAATTTAATAGGATCTCTATGGAACTTACCACCTCAAGCTCCACCTCATAGATATTTCCATCATCCTCAAAATCAATATAGAACCACTTTTCTTTGGGATGCTGCAGCAGTGCCATGTCGCCCCAGCCCGAATCTGAGCCGTGATACTGATCCTGGTACTGGTCGGTCTGTCGATTCGGAGCCATGCAATAGCCAGTTGTATGTACTGGGCCAGCCAGTCAACGTCCCAGTGGCACTTTAGCCTACCTCCACCCCAATAACAACAAGATGGTCCTATCCCGCCCAGACTGACATCACATTGACTTCCTTACCCCCCACACCGTCCCAAGCCACTAACAAGCTAATCCCCTCCTAGGACAGCCTTAAATTAGCTTACCGTAGCCTAGTTTAGCTAAGTCATGCAGGTTTATTCAACCTCTCTCTCTTGGGTGGATGAATGGGCAGAGGATCCAAAGCTCTCCAGGATCAGGTTTGGAGAGCACTGTTGTAGGACATGAGGATATCAAAATATTCAGCAATAAAAACTGCACCCCCAGGTTGCACTGCCACATGACCTGTCAGTTTGTTGACTGTTCCTTCCTCTACTGTGACTGGCTGGTTCCCTCCACATCACTGCCTGTCTTTCATTCAGGAAACAATCCTCCCCTCTACATGAGTGTATAAACAGAAGACAAAGCCTATTACTTCACCTCTATCACTCCTCCTCTCCCTCCTTTGCCTGTTTCTTGATTGACTCTTGACTCAGTCTGATCCCATTGACATAGAGAGGAACCATGCCATTACACAAGTCCTGGGACCTCTCCAGAACCAGCAGGAAAGGAACTCTAATTCACAACTCTCCCCTCTACTGTCTGTCAAACTGTTGTGAAGGGCAGACAGGGTACCGCAGCATTGCACTGTCCTTATGTAATGACAGTTGAAGCATTGTTTCAAAAATAGTTACTGTATTCAACCTAACCCTAACCCTTTTGTTACAAGTTGAGCTTGTACGCAAGGTGCAAATTTGTCACCACCAATCTTTTGATATGTGATTGTGATATAGTTGAGCTCATTTGTCAAGTGCCGACTACAACAGGTGTAGACTTTACCGTGAAATGCTTTCTTACGAGCCCTTTCCCAGCAATGCAGTTAAAAAGTAAGTAAGTTAGCAAATAAAAATAGAAAAATTGTAACACAATAAATAATAATAAGGCTTAATACAAGGAGTACCGGTACCAAGTCAATGTTCCAGGGTATGAGGTAGTTGAGATAACACGTACATGTAGGTAGGGGTAAAAGTGACTAGGTAATCAGGATATGTAATAAACAGAGTAGCAGCAGCGTATTTGAAGAGTTTGAAAGTGTGTGTATGTGTGTGGCGTCAATATGCATGTGTGAGTGTCTTTTGTGTGTGTGTGTGTGTGTGTGTGTGTGTGTGTGTGTATATGTGTAGTGTGTATGTGTTGGAGTGTCAGTGTAAGCATGTTCTGACTGTGTGGGTAGAGTCCAGTGAGTGTACATTAGAGTCAGTATAAGAGAGTCAGTGCAAAAAAAGGTCAAGGCAAATAGTCCAGGTAGCCATTTGATTAACTGTTCAGCAGTTGGGGGTAGAAGCTGTTCAGGTGCCTTTTGGTCCCACACTTGGCGCTCCGGTACCGCTTGCCGTGCGGTAGCAAAGAGAACAGTCTATGGCTTGGGTGGCTGGGGTCTTTGACAATTTACCGGCTAGTATAGAGGTCCTGGATGGCAGGGAGCCCGGCCCCAATGATGTACTGGGCCATCCACACCACCCCCTGTAGTATCTTGCGATCAAGGGCGGTGCAGTTGTCATACCAAGCGGTGATGCAGCCGGGTCAAGATGCCACTGTAGAACTTTTTAAGGATCTGAGGGGCCATGCCAAATCTTTTCAACCTTCTGAAGGGGAAGAGGCACTGTCACGACTTCTTCACGACTGAGCTGGTGTGAGATGACCATGTTAAGTCTTTAGTGATGTGGACACCGTGGAACTTGAAGCTCTCGACCAGCTCCAGTACAGCCCCACCGATGTTTCCTGTAGTCCATGATCAGCTCCTTTGTCTTGCTAACGTTGAGGGAGAGGTTGTTGTCCTGGCACCACACTGCCAGGCCTCTGACCTCCTCCCTGTAGGACTACCACCTTTGTGTCGTCAGCAAACTTAATAAGGGTGTTGGAGTCGTGTGTGGCCACACAGTTGAACACTGAGCTGTAGTCAATGAACAGCATTCTCACATAGGTATTCCTCTTGTCCAGGTGGGAGAGAGCAGTGTGGAGTGCAATAGAGATTGCGTCATCTGTGGATCTGTTGGGGCGGCATGCGGATTAGAGTGGGCCCAGGGTGTCTGGGTTGATGGTGTTGATGATGTGTGCCATGAACAGTCTTTCAAAGCATTTCATGGTTACAGATGTAAGTGCTATGGGACGATAGTGGTTTAGGCAGGTTACCTTTGAGTTCTTGGTGGTCTTGCTTGAAACATGTTGGAATTACAGATTGGAGATGTTGAAAGGAGATGTTGAAAATGTCTGTGAAAACACTTGCCAGCTGGTCTGGGCATGCTCTGAGAATGCACCCTGATATTCTGTCTAGCCCAGCGGCCTTGCGAGTGTTAACTGTTTAAAATTCGTACTCACATTGGCCATGGAGAGCAAGATCAAACAGTCGTCCGGGACAGCAGGGGCTCCCATGCCTGGCTCAGTGTTGTTTGCCTCGATGCGAGCATAGAAGGCATTCAAGCTCGTCTGGGAGGTTTGCTTCACTGGGCAACTCACGGCTTCATTTCCCTTCGTAATTGTCTGCAAACCCTGACACATCCGAACAGCATCCGAGCCGGTGAAGTATAATTCTAAGTCCTATATATTGACCTTTTCCATGTTTGATGGCTCGTTGGAGGTCGTAGCTGGTTTTCTTGCAAGCGTCCATGTCCCGTTCCTTGAAAGCGGCCCTACTGTTAACTGATGTATCAGGTTGTAGTGATGTGTAGGATAACTCAGCAAGTACACACTCCAAAACAGAGACAAACAAACTCAGTCACACAAACATGCAATATCTCTCTCTCACACTCACTCACTCACTCACTCACTCACTGTGGAGTGCTTCCAATAGCGGATAATGTCCTGCAGGTTGGTGGCGGTGTTGAAGAGGAAGTGTTCCCTCCATTCATTCCAGTCCACAGTCATGGTTCCATCTACATCAATGCTGCAGCACAGAGAGACAGAAGGGTGACACTGTCATTGAGTCTGTACAATGGGGAAAAATAACTATAATGGTGCAGCAAATAGAGGACATTCAAGTATTGGTGGTGTATTTTGGATGAACTCCAACAAAGTGTAAGGAGAGTGAACATTTTTTATTTATTTTGCAGACTGCAAAACAACTAGTGGATTTAGGATAGAAAATGACACTGATATTTCTCAAATCCCAACCTGGTTTAACTCCTAACAAGTTCACGGCTGCCCTTCCACTGAGAGCAGACAGCAGCGACAGTAATCAATAAGTAAATGAGATTACTGATCCATGTTGTACTTTACTGGAGACCTGCTCTCCCTGTCTATTTCTATATCTCTTCTATCTTGCTTCATCCCTCTCTCTCCACTAATCTCTCCAGTATTTGTTAGACAAAAAGTGAGTCAGTCTATCTGAGTGCTTTGTTTATGGAAATGAACACGCTCTGTCATTCCCTGTCCTGTAGTAACTCTTCTAACTGAACTATAATCTATTTAAAGAATATAATATTTGTGCTATCAACACAGCCTAGAAACTACACATCAATGTAATGGCACTTCCTGGTTTTCATTCTAGGTGTTTATCATCCACAGTCAGGGGCTGTATTAATGTTATCAGCTCCACTGCAGGAGAGCTTAGCTGGGCTAGAATGCAGCCATGCAGAGGTCCCCACCCACCACAAGCAGAGGATAGTGAAAGTGCCAGGCCCAACATAAACATTTAATGACAGAACAACCACAGAGTAAGCTCAGATAACATGCGGGAGTTTATGTACTGTATCCTCAAAGTAAATATATGCCCAATGTGGGTTGTTTAACAGCTGATGCCACCATGACACCAGACAGTGAGATATATGACTGAGGGCCTACGTTTGAAGGATCTTCTCTGCCTCTTCCTTGCTGATGTCCATCCCCAGGTCGGCAAGGGACTGCTTTATCTCCATGTAGTCAATGCGTCCTGTAGGAAAAAACAATGCCATGAGATAAAATATTGAATCATTTACATTGAATCAAATAATTGACTGTATTTTAAGTATTGATATATTGTAGTGGGATTAGACTACTATACCATCATTGTTTTTATCCAGGCTCTTGAACGTCAGCAGCAGTTTCTTCTCATGTTCCTTCAGGTACTTGGAGAACTCATTGATGTCAAGACCCTCATCGTTGTCCTGGTCTCCAGATGAAACTATTTTCTGGGAATAATAAAACAAAAACACATTTACAAACCACCCCCATTGTACATTTTCTTAGTGTAGACATTCCTAGCTTGAAATAATAATTGTAAAATCTCTCCAAAACCCTTACATGAAATACTTTCACTGGAGAGCGGCAGCTGGCTGTTCAACCTTTAGCTGGACTATTGTGCCACCTACTGTTTTCTTTATAGAGAACACTGAGGATTCATTGAATTTACAGGGATGCTGTACTGTAGACTGTAAGACCAAATCAATATAATGGGGTCAAAGTGCATTGGTGTGTTGCCTCACCCAGGGATGGGCTACCTGACTTTAAAATGATCTAATCTATATGTCAACTCAACTTCCATACAACAGGGGATAGATTCATATCATTATAAGTATCAAGGATGAGCTGATGCTGACCTTCGTGAATTAATGTTTTAGGGTTTGGGTTAAGTTGCCTTTCACTTTTCTGTGCAAACAGATAAATGAAAAGTCATAAGGCTGTGACTGGGAGAAAACTAAGGAACGCAGGAATGCCATATTTTACCTTGAAAGGTGTGTCCTTATCCTTAGTTGCACCGCAACAATAAAACCTTGCCTTTCCTGTTTCAACTTTTGAAGCTACAGGCAAAATTATCTCTAATGATGCCCTATTCTTGCAGCTTTCAGATGGCACAGTAGGCTACCCGGTACTATATGACAGATCCAGGTGTTATCTATATGTATATGGAAATACATTTGGAAATGTTAAGATACTGAGTCTTATCAAGAACCAACATCCTCAGTCATTATTTGGCGAAGTGATGACATGGGATGCCCATGTGCAATGCTCTCTTTATGATATAGGATATGTGTAATACAGTGAATGGATTGTTTAATGGTAATCCTTTAAAGAGAGGTGAAGTACTGCAAGATATGCAGTACTTCACCTAAGCTACCTGCTGCCCCAGTGGTTAGAGTATCTGTCGATGTGCCCTTGAGCAAGGCACTTAACACTAATTGCTCCTGTAAGTCGCTCTGGATAAGAGTGTCTGCTAAATGACAAACAAATAATAGATTAGAATACATTTCATTTTGTATAGCTTAGTAAGTAAAACCTATCCTTTGTCACTGGTTAAAATCCCACATTTGCTTGGCATCTGTCAACACTATTTGCCAATGGGAGGGGCTACAACCTTCATCTTGTGTAGATCTATAACTTGCTCTACACAATAATGTACTTTGACACTAAAATAACACGCTTTTTCATATATTTCCTTAGCATCTGTCAACACGATTTGCCAATGGGAGGGGCTACAACCACCATATTGTGTAAATCTATAAATTGCTCTACACAATAATGTCATTGTGACACTAAAATAACAAATGTTTTCTCATATAGACAGTCTATCTTTTCACATGTAAAGCGCTATTTACTTGCGCGTCTCCTTTCCCGAAAGCAATGCCCAAAGCAGAGAGGCCCTCTTTGAGTTCTGCAACATCCACTTTTCCATCTTTGTTGGTATCTAATTTCTCAAATAATTCTTCATAAGTCTTCGGAGCGTCACTGGCACAATGTGAATCTGTAAACACGAGTTTTCTTACGACTTGATACATTATTGCAGTTATCCAAAATTCAAAGGATTCACTCGAAAAACTCGACAGGATAATGAATACAGGAGACCGCGGAGAAAAACTGGAAGATCAATTGCGTGCCACTGCCAACTGTGGTTTGGCCAGAGACGGAAGAGGAAGCGAGACATCTAACTCCCGCATTTTTTTCTGGTTACATTACTGTCATGAGCTAAGCGGACCCGACCCAGCTGCTATCGCATTGATGTCTGAAGGAGAACCACCCCGTTAAGCAGACCGGAACGGACATTTTTTTCAACGGTAAACGGCCTGAGTGACCCATCTTCATTCTTCCACCATCTTTGGTTTGAGTGTCAAGACGACTTCCGCGATTTGCAGCCTCGAATCGCAATAAAATATGTGTCATAATTCAGTAGCATTCACTGATCAACAATAATTTATGTTAACAACTATATAACTACTTTCAAATAGAATAAATCCTGGCAGGGTAAGCTGTCTGGAAAAAAAGGGTGGGTTTTGAGACCTCCTCTCATTTCATTTTGGATGGACACACCCTAGTGTAAACAAGTAGCCTAGTCTATTCTATCAGTGTGTCGCCCCAGAGCCTATACACCACTCCCTACTGCTTTGTGCCCCTCTGGAAGCGTGTGGATTCCCCAGTAAAGCCTATTGATATGATGTTTTCTCGACCGTAGCCTATCATATCTTTGGTGCAACAGAGATTTCAATAGGAAGGAAAGTTAGACAAATTAGTTTGGTTACAGTCTCTCCCCTCCTTATAAGCCCTCCTAATCCACCCATCACCACGTTTCTATTAGTCATCTGAATAGATTCTCTGCCCTGCCCAACTCTGACAGCTGAGTATGCAGTGTATGGTCTGTAAATTCTATGATCTCCCTGTAACTCACTGTCTGCTACATAATGTATTTATAACTTATATAACCAATCATCTCTGTTTCTCTCTGTGTGTGTGTGTGTGTGTGTGTGTGTGTGTGTGTGTGTGTGTGTGTGTGTGTGTGTGTGTGTGTGTGTGTGTGTGTGTGTGTGTGTGTGTGTGTGTGTGTGAGTGTGTGTGCGTGCGTGCGTGTGTGTAAGTCCGCTCATTTGCCACAAGATGCTGACAAAGTACTGCTGCCTTTTTCATTCAGACACCGATACATTGTTTACATTTTTTACATTTACATTTTTTCTTTAATGTTACTTATTGGCTGGGGAGTTAATAAAATATGGAAACAGAAGAGATCTCAACTTTAAAAACAGTAACAAACAAGTTAACCAAAAGAAAGAAAACAGATTGACCGCAGCGCTTATAATGTAGGTGACCTGGAACGCACCATGCAGTCCCTTATAAATAAAGGTGACCCGGAACGAGCCCGAAGACTTCCTCCGCGGCTGACTGTAGCACGAATATTGTCATTCACCAATCATCGCCGCTGCTATGGGGGTGTAAAAAGGACTGACATCCATAGAAGAAAGACACATTATCAGGCTAAACTAACGGTTTATGGATTTCATGATGATGAAGAAAAAGAAATTCAAGTTTAAAGTGGATTTCGAGCTGGATGAGCTCTCTTCTGTCCCCTTTGTCAACGGTGTCCTGTTTTGTAAAGTCCGACTCCTTGATGGTGGTTTCTCCGAGGAGTCGTCTCGGTAAGAATGCTAACGTTAACTGCTAGCTAGCTAGCAACTCAATGCTAGATAATGTTTTATTTTCTTGTGCCTGTGTCTGTTATCTGTTATGTTCAGAATTTCCAATATTAGGCAATAGCCATACATTGCTAGTTCGCTGGGTATAACATTGTTACCGTAACCTAGATAACGTTAGCTGGCTGCCAGGCTAGCAACCGTCATCTGACTAGCACCATCACATCCGTGCACAGCTTCGGCTGTAAACAATGCCAGGTTGGATCGGTATGTATAGCTAGCAAGGAAGGTACTGCTAAACCCTGTCGTTAGTATGCACAATAGATGTCTGTCTGCGAGGATGATGGAGTGGAGAGTCACAAGTAGGAACATGTTCCATTTTACATTTGAGAATATTGTCAGTATCACACTACAATGGTGCATGACATGGTCAAAGTCCAGGCACAGTACATGGGTGATAGATCAAAAATAAATACAGGCAACACTTTACATTAGTGCCCTTATTACTGTGTAATTACTCCTCGAAGTAGCGTGTGACAACTACTGACAGGTGTCATAGTGTGCACAGTGCACTCCAATGGTTTTATGATAAATGGTCTGAGTTCCTCTCACAGAGTGGATTGTATTTGATTTCATCATGTTTAGCTAATCAAGTAGCTAATCCCCTTTCCTCTGAAAGCCATCTCCTACTGTAGCTTTAACTCCATATTAACCTGATACCTGAGGAGGAGAGAGGAAATGTGGTGTGGAGGCTAAATATGTACAGCAATCCTTCAGCAGAGTCAGTGTGGCTTGCTGTTGTCAATCCAAGCCTCCAGTATTCACTATGACATCATACTTTTTCCTAAACTTTTGTTGCTTCCTCTTTCCATTGATTGACACGAATCTTAGATTTCACAGTGCCATCCATTCAGCAGTGATGTGACCGCAGCTTCTTCCTGATTCATGGTCGTGATGCTGCATCTCTTTGTGCAAGGCAGGATACAGGGACTGAGTCTGGGCGTCTGAAACGGGCTGGCTCGGGTCAGGTTATTCTACCCAACATCTGGAGCCTGTCCGTAGCTCTGCACACGTCCCCAGGCCCGGATAAGCTTGTCAGATTTGCAGACGTGAGATGGAGCTTAGCCTATGCAGGGGTTTTGTGCAAGCTTGATACTTTAATTTCTAAATGATTTGCCTTTGGCAAATCCTTCTCTTAATCTGGTAAAAACTTCCTCTGACTGAGTGGTAGGCCTGTGTATGAATAGAGCCTCTGTGTTTCTGTCTGTTTGGGTTCCTTTCACTGTGAATAAGCCAGACCACACCATGCCAGCCCCTCTGATGCCATCACTGATTCCTTCAGTGTGCGGGTGCTTCTGTAATGGCCTCAGTAATGGATATTTATGAGTCTGTCAGTGCCACAGTGTTTCCTCTATAATAATTTGTAGCATTTGGGGGAAAAAGGGGTTGATACCTTTGTTTTCCGTATCTGGGGTCCCCTCCGGAGAATTTCTATGTAGAAGGATTGAGAAGCTCAGTTCTGGTGACTTTTTAAAAGGACATTCTACTCTAAAATTAATAGAAAATTATGACACCATCTAAAATGTAATTTCCTCATCCAGAAATGAGCCCAATAACATATTTGTTAAACTATTAGTAAAAAATATTTTAACATATTGGACCATGCATATAGTTTGTGCATGGTCCATATTATTAGGTATGCTATTAGCAATAAGAATTATCACCTGTAGCCAAACTGATGCACCATAGTGGCTATAAATAAATAGGGGCTCCGAATTAAGATGCAAAGATGCCTGCAGAAAGAATGGGCTGTCAGCTATGACATGGCACCTTGAGTTTGAAAAAAATCTCTTTTAGTTATTGAACTACCCGTAGGTGTAGTGGTTTTATACCTTGGAATGGAATTACTACAGAGAAATGCATAATTATGGCTATAAATGCCATCTTCACATTTCACAAGTTTGGACATCACAGTACAATACACTGATTTTCTTTAATGTACTGCATTGTACTACTGTACTATCCAAACTGAAACGTATGTCTATGATGCGTTCGGATTTGGTCCGGTCTGTCTGTGGACGTTAACATGAAGGCCAGGGTGGACTGACCGAATTTCAACTACTTTTCAACGTCCATCGATGTCCGGTGTCGGTCGGTGCTCAGTGGTTGCTAGTTACAGTAAATGGGAGGAGAGGGGGGCTCATGGTAGGTGTCAGTAAGAGCTGGGAGAGGTGACATTAACTGGAGAGAGAGGCAGAGCAAGAGAAAGAGAGAGAAGGGAGTGGTTGTCCAGACTGTTTTAACACACTTGGTTTGACCAACAGAAAGACAAAGAAACAGTTATGAGCTGAACGTAACAGTATGCCAGTGGAAGGGAGGACAGTAGCAGGTGACCCAACTGTGGTTTGTGACTACTGATTTCCCATTGTATATAACTAATTGGTATGTCTACCATTACTTGTTACTTCTGGAACTATCATCATCCCCTCTCTTCACGAGGGAGAGAAATTAGAAAATATCTTATAGATACAGTGAGTTCCAAAAGTATTGTGACAGTGACAAGTTTGTTGTTTTGGCTCTGTACTCCAGCACTTTGGATTTGAAATGATAAGAGACTTGCTTAGTTAAATAAAAACGGTTTAGAAAGGACTTTTTGTATGTTGTCCCCCCCCCACCCTATTTTAGGGGACCAAAGACTGGAACGAGCTGCAACAGTTTTATCTCTTCATTCAAAGACTCAATCATGGACTGATAGTTGTGGCTGCTTTGCGTGATGTATCATTGTCTCCACCTTCTTGCACTTTGTGCTGTTGTCTGTGCCCAATAATGTTTGTACCATGTTTTGTGCTGCTACCATGTTGTGTAGTGACCATGCTGTGTTGTCTTGTGTTGCTGCCTTGCTATGTTGTTGTCTTAGGTCTCTCTTTATGTAATTTTGTCTCTCTTGTCGTGATGTGTGTTTTGTCCTATATATATATATATTTATATATATATTTATATATATATTTATATATATATATATATATATAATGTGTATGTATGTATATATATATTTGTGTATGTATGTATGTATATGTGTGTGTATGTATGTATGTATATATAATGTATATGTATGTATGTATGTATGTATGTATGTATGTGTATATATATATATATATATATATATATATATATATATATATATATATATATATATATATATGTATATATGTATGTATGTATATGTGTATATATATGTATGTGTATATATATGTGTATATATATTATATATATATATATATATATATATATATATATATATATATATTATATATATATTATATATATATTATATATATATTATATATATATATATATATATAATGTGTATGTATATGTGTGTGTATGTATGTATGTATGTATGTGTATATATAATATAATATATATATATATATATATATATATATATATATATATATATATATATATATATATATGTATATATATATATATATATATATATTCACTACCGTTCAAAATTTTGGAGTCACTTATAAATGTCCTTGTTTTTGAAAGAAAAGCTAAAAAATGTGTCCATTAAAATAACATCAAATTGATCAGAAATAGTGTAGACATTGTTAATGTTGTAAATGACTATTGTAGCTGGAAACGGCAGATTTTTTAATGGAATATCTACATACAGAGGCCCGTTATCAGCAACCATCACTCCTGTGTTCACATGGCACGTTGTGTTAGTCTAAT
Organism: Oncorhynchus tshawytscha; assembly: GCF_018296145.1. NCBI lineage: Eukaryota > Metazoa > Chordata > Actinopteri > Salmoniformes > Salmonidae > Oncorhynchus > Oncorhynchus tshawytscha. The sequence continues at coordinate 74,136,125 of NC_056433.1, forward strand.
CCAAGTTTAACATTTTAAAAGGATAATTGATCATTAGAAAACCCTTTTGCAAATATGTTAGCACAGCTGAAAACTGTTGTGCTGATTAAAAAAGCAATAAAACTGGCCTTTAGACTAGTTGAGTATCTGGAGCATCAGCATTTGTAGGTTCGATTACAGGCTCAAAATGGCCAAAAACAAATAACTTTCTTCTGAAACTCGTCAGTCTATTCTTGTTCTGAGAAATTAAGGCTGTTCCATGCGAGAAATTGCCAAGAAACTGAATATCTCGTACAACTCTGTGTACTACTCTCTTCACAGAACAGCCCAAACTGGCGCTAACCAGAATAGGTTGACTGCATCCAATTGGCTGAGTAGAGTGTTGGAGGACTTGTGAGGCGTCTGTTTCTCAAACTAGACACTCTAATGTACTTGTCCTCTTGCTCAGTTGTGCACTGGGGCCTCCCACTATTTATTGAAGCTGATTCAGCAACTAACCATGATTCAGATGACCATCCAATCAATGCTAAATTACAGAGACATAATTTATAGATCGGCAATTAAGGGTGTTCTCGAGCGGCTAGATGTTCTTTACCATTCGGCCATCAGATTTGCCACCAAGGCTCCAAAGGACATATCACTGCACTCTATACTCCTCTGTAAACTGGTCATCTCTTTATACCTGTTGCAAGACCCACTGGTTGATGCTTATTTATAAAACCTTCTTAGTCCTCACTCCCCCCTATCTGACATATCTACTGCAACCCTCATCCTCCACAGACAATATCTGTTCTGCCAATCACATTCTGTTAAAGTTTTATCTCATTCTATTTATTGAAAGACTCAATCATGGACACTCTTACTGACAGTTGTTCCTGCTTTGCATAATGTATTGTTGTCTCTACCTTCTTGCCCTTTGTGCTGTTGTCTGTGCCCAATAATGTTTGTACCATGTTGTGCTGCTACCATGTTGTTGTCATGGGTTGCTGCCTTGCTATGTTGTTGTCTTAGGTCTCTCTTTATGTAGTGTTGTGTTGTCTCTCTTGTCGATGTGTGTGTTGTCCTATATTTATATTACATTAATAAAAATAATAAGCTCAGCCCCTGTCCCGCAGGAGGCCTTTTGGTAGGCCGTCATTGTAAATAAGAATTTGTTCTAAACAGACTTCCCTAGTTAAATAAAGGTTAAATAAATAAAAAAGAATAGAATAAACATGTTAGCATAAGTATAATACAGGAAGGCACAATTTATAGTCTAATATTTACAGCTCAATCAATTGACATGGATAGCCCTGCTACTAGGCCATAGTTTATACTGGAGGATAAAGGGATACATTATAAACTAATGCTCTACTGTAATGTATCCTACAGTAAGTGCCAGTGGATATGATTCCCTGTGAGATTATTTCCAAGGAAATAAATCATGTGAAAGACAAATGCCTTCTCTGTTAGTTCTGTGAGGGAACAACCACAATGCACCATTCTACAGGCTGGAATTTTTTAAACAAAGAACAGTTCTCAGTGCTTTTGGTGTTTCTCATTGAAAATAACAAGTTAATGAGATTTATCTTTTTAAATATTAAAAATAATCTAAGTAGAATGTGTTTTGTTGCTGGGAGAAGAACCAGATCTATGATTCATCCTGGGTCCCTTGTAGGGGAAAGATTTTCTCTCTGCCTTGCTTTCTTTTCTGTCTTTCCTTCTCTTGGCGTGTCATTCCTTCTGCATCGTCTGCCAGACAGAAATCCCTGGCGCCCAGTTTTATTAGGTCTCTATGGTTACCAAAGTTCATGAAGTTGCTGAAAAGAAGAATAGAAAATAAACAATGTAGCAAAGTTTTCTCCGGCAATACCCGGACCCCGGATAATGTAACTGACTCATTGAACAAAAAATATAATTCACAAGACTTCCTATTTGAGAAATTTATTTTAAAATGGGCTTAATAGTAAAGACATATTTTAATGGTAAACATGTATTACCTTTTTAATATGGCATCAACACAAACTAATGTTTTTGTCTAATTGCCAAATGAATCACTTCAAAAAGTAGGCTACCTGCACACATTCTACCACTCCAAAAATAATTCCAGCATCCAAACAGTGTACTGTTTGTGAACTACTTTAAAACAGCAAACGTATTATATTACTATTATTAATAATAATCTCATAACATGTGGTCCATGCCGTTTGAAGGGAAAGAGACATGTGTTACCAACAAGTGTGATGTCATTTGGCGGTTGTCATTAGGCCTACACTCTTGTAGTCTGAATTAAAATCTCCCTCAGTTTGTCTCCACTTACCCTATAATGAATGACAAAGCAAAAACAGGATTTTAGAAATGTTTGCTCATTTATTTTAAAAAATATTTTGGGGGAAATATCACATTTAAATAAGTATTCAGACCCTTTACTCAGTACTTTGTTGAAGCAACTTTGGTAGCTATAGTAATAGCCTCGTCTTCTTGGGTATGACGCTACAAGCTTGGCACACCTGTATTTGGGGAGTTTCTCCCATTCTTTTCTGCAGATCCTCTCAAGCTCTCATGTTGGATGGGGAGCGTTGCTGCACAGCTATTTTCAGGTCTCTCCAGGCCACTCAAGGACATTCAGAGACTTGTCCCGAAGCCACGCCGGCGTTGTCTTGGCTGTGTGCTTAGGGTTGTTTTCCTGTTGGAAGGTGATCCTTCGCCTCAGTCTGAGGTCCTGAGCACATCAAGGATCTCTCTGCATTTTCTCTGTTCATTTTCTCTGTTCTCTGTTCTCATGCATTTTCTCTGTTCATCTTTCCCTCAATCCTGACTAATCCTGACTCAATCCAGTCCCTGCCGCTGAAAAACACCCCCACAGCATGACGTTGCCACCACTATGCTTCACCGTAGGGATGGTGCCTGGGCTCCTCCAGAAGTGATGCTTGCCATTCAGGTCAACGATTTCAATCTTAGTTTCATCAGACCAGAGAATCTAGTTTCTCATGATCTGAGTGTCTTTACGTACCATTTGGAAAATTCCAAGCGGGCTGTCGTGCCTTTTACTGAGGAGTGGTTTCAGTCACTCTACCATAAAGGCCTGATTGGTGGAGTGCTGCAGAGATGGTTGTCCTTCTGGAAGGAGTCTTGGTGGTTCCAAACTTTTTCCATTTAGGAATAATGAAGGCCACTGTGTTCTTGGGGAACTTAAATTCTGCAGAAATGTTTTGGTACCCTTCCCCAGATCTGTGCCCCCGACACAATCTTGTCTCTGAGCTCTACAGATAATTCCTTCTACCTCATGGCTTGGTTTTGGCTCTGACTTGCACTGTCAAATGTGGGATCTTATATAGACAGGTGTGTGCCTTTCCAAATCATGTCCAATCAATTGAATGTACCACAGGTGGACTCCAATCAAGTTGTAGAAACATCTCAAGGATGATCAATGGAAACAGGATGCACCTGAGCTCATTTCGAGACTCCTAGCAAAGGGTCTAAATACTTATGTAAATAAGTTATTTCAGTGTTTTATTTGTAAAAGTTTTGTAAAAATGTCAGTTTTTGCTTTGTCGTTATGGGGTGTTGTGTGTAGATGGCTGAGTTGTTTTATTTTATTTAATCCATTTTAGAATAAGGCTAATGTAACAAAATGTGGAAAAAGTCAAGGGGTCTGAATACATTCCGAAGGCACTGTATCTGCCTTCATTAAAACAAATATAGACTCTTAGCTTTCATTTGACACCCAATTTGACATGCTCCTATGAATTTCCCATGTTAGTTCTCATGGGTCCTTTTACGTGGAAATTACCTAAAATGACGGGACATCTGAAAATGGGCTGAAATACAGAAGCAAATACAGCAGTATCTGTCCGGAGCTCATCGCCACAGGAAACTGAGGGCCCAGTCGATACAATGTTTCACGTTTGCTAGCGAAAGCTCAAGACAGGCGGCGTAGAGAGATTAATGCGATTGAAAGAACCTGAACCAACTGTCAGAGAGGCGGGGCTGTTTGTTTAATTTGGAATAAGCTTTTGTTTTCATAGTACTAATGCAGCTGTACAAAATTGCATTTTAACAAATAGAATTAAAGACCAGCCCCCCAACCCACCCCTGTAATTTGCACACTGGTCACACCCTGTTATTGGATTAAAGGAGTAGGTTACAGCTAATGGTCTAGTTAGTTAGAACCCTGAGCTCAGCCTGAGGTGTATGGGGAGTGGAATACTCCGCTGGATGGGGACTTCCCTGTTGGAGTATTATGTAAGGAGTTTTTTTTCACAAGATGTCATGTTGTAAGGATTATTCATTTACATTTTTATTACCAACGACATCATCAGTTGTTCACTATAGAGGAGAGGTGTGAGTTGTAAGTATTGGTCCATTTAGATCAGGGGGATTGGACAGAAGGGAGATGACGGTGAGAACATTGAGTGGGTGAAGTCAGAGAGGATGCCAGAGGAAGAAGAGCTATCTGGAGAACTGGAATACTACCCCCTACACACTCTCTCTCTTTCAATCTCTTCCCCTCCTACCAGTTTCTCAACACTTAGGCCTATGCTGAGCAGGGTTAGTAAAATGACATGATTGAAATAGGACAATAATCAATTTCAATGGACTATCAAGTGTTTCTGCGAACCACATGGTTAAATCCTCTACAGTTGGTCTCCATTAACATGCAGGGATGGGTTCTAGTGAGAATCCGTAATCAATAACCTATTTGGCCCATGTTTAATGATCATAATGTTTCCATTATGTTGCCACGACAGTCAGCCTCTAAGATAAATCTATCCCTCTGGATTTTCAAGCTGACCCATGTCCTTAGTTGGACCGTCCCATGTTTCCAGTTGGCTAGCCTCGCTTTCAGACAGTGTGTGATACTATCACCTATGCCATGCGATTGGTGCTGATGTTGTGTATCAATATGTGACCATTTCTGTATTTCTCCTACAGGGAGCCGGTCCATGCTAACTGTGTACGCTGGAAGAAGAGGTTCTCCTTCCCCTGTAAGATGAGTGCCACCGCTGGGACGGGCGTGCTTGACCCCTGTGTGTGCCGCGTGTCTGTCAGGAAGGTATGGCCCTCAGACTCTCAGCTCCTATTAATGTTGTAAAACCTCATCTGGAACATAGATTGGCATAAGGCATGTCTATAAAGTTTACTGGTTTCTGCTTTGTCACTGTTTACATTCAAATGATTTCACTGTTTTATTTGATAGGAGCTAAAGGGTGGGAAGACGTACGCAAAGGTACTGTTTCAGAGAGAGATTCCTTTTTACACTCTTCTTGCTTTCTCTCCCAATACATAGTTAGTTACATTGATCTATGCTTAGTGAACAGGTTGCTTTCTCTGCCTGCAGGTAGTCTAGAGTTGGTGTCACAGTTAAGCTCTGTCCATGTGGTACACTGCAAATGTTTTGTTCTAGTGGTAAAATATTTACCCTTTAAAAATAGGCCTACAGGAAGTGAAAAAAACACTAATTGATTAGTGTTAACCCATTTAAATTGTAATGATTAGCTTTTACCTTAAATGGGAAATTACCTAGATAATGTGTATCCAATTAAAGTTTATGCTCCAGAGACTAAAAATAGTCAATTAAATCAATAAAGCCAGAGAAAATGGACACTGAAAGGTTGAGGTACAGAAAGAGATTGATAGGAGAAAAACAACAGCCCACAACACCACCCTGCAGCTCTGTCTGCAAGTTAACCTGATCCTCTCTCCTCAGCTTGGCTTTGCAGACCTAAACCTGGCTGAGTTTGCTGGTTCTGGGAACACGACACGTAGATGTCTACTGGAAGGTTACGACACCAAGAACACCCGGCAGGACAACTCCATACTCAAGGTACTGATTGGAGAGATGGGTTTCTATCAATTCCAGTACATCATATCAGTCTCCGCTGCTTTCTTCTAGCCTGGTCCCAGATCTGTTTGTGATGTCTTGTCAACTCTTATCTTATAGTCATTGTCAAGCGAGTTGGCTAGACAGCACAAAGAGATCTGGGACCAGGCTAGGTTTTGTATGTCAGTGTCAAGAGAGCTCAAACCTCCGTTTTCTTTTTGTAACAGGTTATCATCAGCACACAACTGATGTCCGGGGACCCCTGTTTTAAAACGTAAGTGGTGCCTTCACTTTTTAAAAAAACATAAGGCCTATTATGATTTGGTTTTTAGATATGAGAAATGTTTCAAATGCAATTGAAGAAAATGCGCTCAGATTTCCCCCTACAGTGAAGTGCATTCAAATTTGCATAGCATTTCCCTTTGTGACCAATGTTTATCCGCCCACCTACACTGCAGCAAGGATTCCTCCCTGCTTCTCTATGATAGGCTACAGTTGTGTGGGGGGGTTTAAGGAAGGAGAATTATTCTATAGTATTTATTTGTAATACGGAGTAGGAACACAGTGGGTGTCATTTAAATTGTAGGTGAGAGAAAGAACATTTCAAACTAAGCATTCACCATGAACGCAATTAATTTCCTCATTGATTTAGTGTCCTACATTTCAGGTTACATAAAACTGTCAACAGCACTTTAGAGTAAATACTGTGTTATACTGTAAAGTCTAGCAAAAGAAAAGGTTTGCACATACTCTTTCAAACCAAAATTCAGAATTCAGCCTTATTCAGTGGGTAGCAATGTTGTAAATAGAAATGTAGACTAATCTTGCACAGAGAGATGTCCCTCTTGGACCTGACAGAGAGTCATGTCTGTTCTTAGAAATGTATCTGTTATTTCTGTGGTGTTGCATCCATATGAATAAGCTCCAGGTCTTGAAGGCTTTGCCTGTTAGACTGTGTGAGGAGTGTGTAGCATGGGGAGTCAGGGATCAGCACAGCATTAGAGAAGGCTTTACATGGGATGAAGTTATGATGGGAGCCAGGGGGACATGCTCATCTCTCCTACCCTGCAACCCTAACGCAGGGCCATTTTGGCCCATGTCCATGTTTGTGTGGGAGCGGTTCCAAGAATGTGAGGAGGATAGTACCCAGCAGATGTGTCTGTGTAAACTAAACTAGAGCAGACCAGGGTGGGGCGATGAAACAGTGGTCACAGCTGAGTTGGCTTGCCAAGTACCACACCACAGCATCATCCTGTACAGGGATAAAACAGCAGACTAACATCCAGGGTAGGTCTATAGTCTCACTGTCTCTATGAGGTCTAGGTGACTGTGAAGTTGTTTCAGCCATGTATTCTGAGAGGAGTGGGGCGGACGGGGAGGTAGAGGCATTGAAGAGGCCAGGGTGACATAAGGGATAAAGTAGAGGGGACAATAAGTTAGTTCAGCCCCAGTCTGTGTTGGAAAATAACAAGGAACGCCAACTGCCCCTGGAGCAGGAGATGACCCCAAAATGTATTATGTGCTATTGCCTTGGGCAGATAGTGGAGGAAAGCTGTTGATCATCAGACTCACTGTCTTGGAGGGTTTAAGGCAGCCCCACGCACCTCTGAGTCAGAGTATCCCCTTCTCATTCCCTTTCCTTTAATAAAAACACAGAGCAAATCACTGATGTAGCTTTAATTAAAAAACAGTTCCGTGAATGTTTTAGACAAATACTTACAACTCTTTTCATAATCATTTTTTAAAATAAACAGGTAGGCCAGTTTGGAACAAGTTCTCATTTACAACTGCGACCTGGCCAAGATCAAGCAAAGCAGTGAGACACAACAACAACACAGAGTTACACATGGAATAAACAAGCGTACAGTCAATAACACAATAGAGGAGAAAAAAGAGTCTATATACAGTGTGTGCAAATGGCGTGACGAGGTAAGGCAATAAATAGGTAGCGAAGTAATTACAGTAGCGAAGTAATTACAGTAGCGAAGTAATTACAGTTTAGCAAATTAACACTGGAGTGATTAAATAGCAGATGATGTAGAATTACTGGTGTGCAAAAGAGCAGAAAATAACATAAAAACAATATAGGGATGAGGTAGGTAGATCGGGTGGGCTATTTACAGATGGGCTATGTACAGCTGCAATGATCGGTTAGCTGCTCAGATAGCTGATGTTTAAAGTTAGTGAGGGAGATATAAGTCTCCAGCTTCAGCAATTTTTGCAATTCTTTCCAGTCATTGGCAGCAGAGAATTAGAAGGAAAGGTGGCCAAAGCAGATGTTGGCTTTGGGAATAACCAGTGAGATATACCTGCTGGAGCGTGTGCTGGTGGGTGTTGTTATTGTTATTGTGACCAGTGAGCTGAGATAAGGCGGAGCTTTACCTAGCATAGACTTATAGATGACCTGGAGCCAGTGGGTCTGAATATGTACGAATATGTAGCGAGGGCCAGCCGACTAGAGCATATAGGTCGCAGTGGTGGGTTGTATAAGGGGCTTTGGTGACAAAACGGATGGCACTGTGATAGACTGCATAAAGTTTGCTGAGTAGAGTATTGGAAGCTATTTTGTAAATGACATCGCTGAAGTCGAGGGTCGGTAGGATAGTCAGTTTTACGAGGGTATGTTTGGCAGGCGTGAGTGAAGGAGGCTTTGTTGTGAATAATTTGTGTTGCTGTGCATGAACCAACCCCTTCTGTTTGTCCTCCACAGGCCTCCTTCCACAGGCACATTCATCGGCGTCCAGGGAGATGCAGAGAGCCTCCTGGAAGAGAGGAAGGGAGGGGACAACCAGAAGACCTTCATGGGTAAAATGAGACTAGACTAACTACTCCTTACTACACCTCTTCTCCCACAGAACTCACCACAGTGCTTTTATATGACTCAGTCAGCGTTCCTCAGTCAGCGTTGGAGTGCATCATGAAATATAGCAGCTTTTAACAAACACGTCCGGTATAATAAATCTCTGGTAAATCAGAGGCAAGAGTATATATAGGTGTCGGATCTTAATTTGATCACTCTTTTGTTCGTTGCTGAGAATTTTCCTGCACCGCAGGAAATGCAGATGAGCTTTGTGATTGACATAAATTCACTGAAAACCCACACTAATACACTGTTATATTAACAGTATTCCACTTTTCACGTAGCCTCATTTTGGCCAGATATTAGCCTAACCACCGGTCAATCAACGTTATGGACTTAACATTCAAATCCTGTTGCTGCAAAGATTATTTTGCGCCGACAATTCAGGTCAAATTAAGATCCTACATCTGTAGGCCTATTAATCAAGGCACTTGCTTCTTATTCTGTTTGACAATTAAGTCAATTAGCATAAATAAACCCTGCCAGCTGCTGAGCTGTATGCCTCAGAAAATACAGACTTGGAATGAGGAAAACCAGAAGTAAAATGATTGGATATAAATGACTTTATATGGAGCATTAGTTACTGACCATCGTTCCTCTCAGTCTCTGATTGATTCTTGTCATTGATCGAAGTCTGCTTTTCTCTTTGGCTGCAGTAACTTTGAGATTTGTTCCTGTACTAATAATCATATTCTTGAATGGCAGACTGACTTGCTGTATAACCAGCTGCACCTATAGATCCTCTCAATCTTTAATCCAATTCAAGCCTTACCTGATACAGGAATGTGAATCGGTCTCGGTGTGATTCAGCTGCTGTTAATGTGTCATATTCAACATGTGTAGAAGAGAAGAGCACTCTTCTCCTCTCCCTTCGCGCTCCCACTCCCTCTCTGTCTGAAGTGGTGTGTGCTCTACCCCACAGGAGGCTTCCTGTAGAATTCAAGCTGTTTTTTTTATGCTCTCTCCGATCTCTCTGCCGCCGACCCTCACATGGTTATTGGTTAAAAATAGGAACACACTTTTGCGTCTGTGGGAGGGGAGGTCCACAGTGAAAGTGATTTTGATTGAAATTGTGTTGATAAGGGGATGACAGACTACTATGGACAACCTATTGGTTTCCACTTCATTTCCACTTGTCTGTTTGGATGCTTTCACAGCAGTCCATCCTGTGAGCACAGGACTGAAGGAACATGGACATGGTCCCCTTTCACAGCGGTCCACCCTGTGAGCACAGGACTGAGGGAGCATAGACATCGTCCCCTTTCACAGCGGTCCACCCTGTGAGCACAGGACTGAGGGAACATAGACATGGTCCCCTTTCACAGCGGTCCACCCTGTGAGCACAGGACTGAGGGAACATAGACATGGTCCCCTTTCACAGTGTGCTGGCCCTAGTTAGTCTCTTCACTCTGAATACTGTTATAGGAATATTACTGTAATCCCAGTCCACACTCAACCCATTACCAACCCCTATGTCCTGTTTTAAAAACCTGACAGAGAGCCGAGAAGGAAAGTGTCCCTCTGTTTCCGATGAACTTGGGGGCTCCTGCCATTCCCGAACATCCAGCTACGCTAGTCAGCAGTCTAAAGTCTCAGGTAGGCCCTCCTAATACTCCCAACACAGCCATTCTAATGTACAGTGCAACATGTAGCGTGGAGATCTAGCTCATTCTCTACCATGCTAACATACAACCTAGCTAGTCATCATTCAAAGTCCCAGTATGACGATTGTCACTTCCACACAGGCCATTGTACAACTGTCTGCCTCAGCATTTTATTTTCTCTGTCTTTTTCTCCATTTTTACTTTGCTGAATTCTTCTGTCTGCATGTCTGGTGTATTTGATGTGCCTTTCTAACCTTGACCTATTTTACTTTGGTAATTAAAAAATAAATATGTTTATTGTGGTAAACTAATACAAGTAAAATCATTTACATCAATGGTAGTCTGGCTAGTGAATGAAGGATCTGTTACAGGCAGATCAGATCCCCTATAATGAATGGTCTGTAGGAAAGTGAGGAGTTCACTCAACTCCTCTGATAGCCAACTGACTCTGATAAACCTACTCCTACCATTGCTTCCTACAGACATTAAAGCAAGAGAAAGGTCTATAGACTAGTTGTACAATATTCTATTTTCTTTTTAGTTTGGAGGGTAGGTTTTATATCAGTTAGCTTTGAGAGACATTTCAGACACACAGTGGTTGGCTTGTAGTGATCCTGTAGGGAGTGTTAGTGTGTGGGCGATTTGTTCCCTTCACCGTAGCCTGACTAGCTAGCGGTACATTGAGACTCTGCAGTGTCTCTGCGTTAACAGTTTCCTGCAGACATGAATGCCATGTGAGTGTGTGGGCGCTAGGCTAGCATCCATCTCTGCTGCTAAATCATTGATCACACCGCAAGGCTTCAATCTGCTCCACTCTCAGTCCTTTTCCATAACACAAAACTGCTCTCTAAAATTGTGAATGATTGACATGTTGTATGCAGACTTGACTCTTTTTGTGTGTATGAGTGACCATGTACTTAGTGTGTGATAATGTGCTTTAGTGCATTATGCCTTGATGTTATTACTTATTGATATTAATGATGAATATTTTGAAGTAGCCTGCCTATGTGTCTGAAGGCTTGTGTGTGTGCTCTAACCTCCTTGCTATTACCCCTCCGTCCCTCTCCACCCCAGGCTACAGCACAGGTCACTCCAGTTATGCCCTGAGACTTATTGATATTAATGATGAGTGTGCTAGGCTAGCATCCATCTGTGCTGCTAAATCTCCCACCGCAAGGCTTCAATCTGCTCACGCTCCTCCAGCCTGTCAGAGTGTACCCATCGCAGGAACACTTCTGTGGGCAGTGCTTCCACCGGCATCGCCAGCATCCTGGAGCCCTCTGACGACACTAGGGACACCAGGGACCAGAGGGAGAGCAGGGACCGGGAGAGGGGAGACAGGGAAGCCAGGATGGGGATGATGCCCCCTACTGCTGGGGCGTCAGCCTGCACAGCCCTGCCTGAACACCCCACCCCCGCCAGTACCATTGGTTCCTGTACAGGCACTCCGGTGAAGAGCGCCTCGTCCTGCGAACGCCTCAGCAGGTGAGACTGAGAGACACCCCTGATCAATGATGCTAATGCTGTCTTGAAAAAAAGATTCTGTAATCTCAATGTTGACTTAATAATTGAACGAAGGATAAATAAATAGACAACCTCACACCTGAGCAAGCTGCTATGCTGAGATACAAGATAGGTAGCCTAAGCAACAGTCTTTACATTACTGTACAGCCATGTATCTCAATGACATTTCTGAATTATTGGACTAGTCACTCTTGTTACACAACATTCTCAGCATCATGGATGTCACACAAAAATAAAAAAAGATAAACACCTTCTATCTGAAGAGACTGCATGTAACCTATGTGTTGTAACTTGATCCTGTATGTCCCACCACCAGACACCTGGTGAAGCAAGGGTCCATGGAGGGTCAGATGATGCGGGTGGAGGCATCGAGGGTGGATGCTGATGACGTGGTGGAGAAGATCCTTCAGAGTCAAGACTTCACCCCCAGCCTGCTGGATTCCAGCCATGAAGGTACCTAACAACCTAATCAGAGACCAAGTTCCAGAGCCAGTCAGAGACCAAGTTCCAGAGACCAAGTTCCAGAGCCAGTCAGAGACCAAGTTCCAGAGCCAGTCAGAGACCAAGTTCCAGGGCCAGTCAGAGACCAAGTTCCAGGGCCAGTCAGAGACCAAGTTCCAGAGCCAGTCAGAGACCAAGTTCCAGGGCCAGTCAGAGACCAAGTTCCAGGGCCAGTCAGAGACCAAGGCAGGTTATAGTTTGACCTTAGAGGGGTAGTTCTACCTCTACATGCAGTTCTAACTCTAGAATTGTATACTGGGTCTAAAAATAAAGTTGAAAGCATGTTTGAGATGTGGTATTAGAATTCATGAAGTTAAATTACACTCCATTCCAGTAACATTTACACCAGTATTCATAAGTGATTAATTCAAATACTGTATAAAAGTTGCTGCGAAAATTGTCAGTACAAATTAGTTGTGATAAGAATATATACAGTTGAAATCGGAAGTTGACATACACTTAGGTTGGAGTCATTAAAGCTTGTTTTTCAACCACTCCACAAATTTCTTGTTAACAAACTATAGTTTTGGCAAGTCGGTTTGGACATCTACTTTGTGCATGACACAAGTAATATCATTTAACATTTATTTTATCAGGGACTCCTACTGAGACAAGGTCTCTTTCAGAGATGAGTCCTAAATACAGAAAAGACACAAAATATAAATACAAAATGTAATCAGAAAGAAAAACACGGTCATTAAAAACAAACATATTCATCAGTAATAAGGTCCTCAATCAGCTTTCTGAATTCCCCTAGAGGCACCAGCACATCAAATCTAAGAAAATGTTGAAGATTGTTCCACAAATAAGGTGCAAGAAAACTAAAAGCAGATTTACCCAACGCAGTAGAGACCAAAGGAATTCCCAGAGTTAACCATCCCTGAGACTGGGTGTGGTAACTTGTATGTCTAAAGTTGAGTTATGATGTTAGGTACAGTGGGACTTTTTGTAAACAAGCTTTATAAATGAAAACAGCAATGTATCAAACTAGGAGACATCGAAGAGGGCCAACCAACTTTCTGGTAGAGAATGCAGTGATGATTACTAAAATTGTCACCTGTAATAAAGAGCAGTGTGCTATGATAAACTGCATCTAACGACTTTAATGAGGTGGCAGCTACAATAATACATTAATAATAATAAATAATAATGTAATAGTAATACATTTGCTTGCTCCCTGGTGACCTCAGTGATATGGAGTAGATTCTTACCGTGGGTGAGTACCGTATGCAGAGGGGGTTGATGGGGTTTCTATCAGCATGTTTTAATGAATTTCTCTACTGAGGAAGGATTGTGTCGCTGATACTCTTCAAGGTCCCGGCCTCCTCTACAGCGAGCAGAATGCTCCTGTCAATACTGGATTCAGTTGTTGATTGCCTAGCAACCAGGCTCCTGATGAGGAGTGTTGATGTTTCATCTGCTAAATAAATAAAGCAGTTTCACCACAAATGCCACTCAAAGTTTGTGTGTCTGTCTGTTTCTGTTTGTTTCAGAGGAAGGCCTGCGGTTGTTTGTCGGTCCCGGAGGAAGCACTGCCCTTGGAAGCCATCACCTGCCTACCAGGTAGCCTAAGTCTTTAACAGAGTTACACTCACAATAACTCACACTTAAAATAAGATATCTAATTTATTCATGTATAGATTTGTTTATTAAATGATTACTTAAAATGCTTATTATTTAAATTCAACCCACCCTCACTCAGGTACTTGTGATTGCTAATTTGTCCTATTTGTTTTAGGGTTGGCGCTGGTGCATATGAACAGGTGGTGATTAAACGTTAGGCCTAAACCCCACCAGGAGGATGAGTGGCACAGCTGAAATCCAACAGAACCATCAGTGATTTTAATCTTTAATTCCGGCAAGCACATTTTATCCAACTGAACTGGCCTGTCAGAAATGGACTGCAACAGCGCCCTCTGGTGTGCTTACAGACTATGTGCACTGTCGTCCCCTGTTAGATTAGCTCAGTGAAGTCAAGAAGAACATCACCACGCCTCAATCTGGGAAAGGAGTCAGACTATTAAAAACTGCAGTTTGAGGTCACAGGAAAACCTGACCTTTTCAGCTGGAGATCAAAGTGATTTGGTTCTGTGTTTGTCACCAGAATGAATGAAGCCTTTGCTGAAGAGGATGATGCCATGCTTTTTCAATACATTCCCTAGTTAACGCTAGTCCCCTAGTTTTCAGTCCTTTGGTTTTTCAACAATGTTTTTTATTTGGAACTGCCTTTTAATGTAGGATTTTAACTTCTGTCCACCAATAAGCTGCTAAAAGGTTGTGTGTGTGTGTGTGTGTGTGTGTGTGTGTCAGTGGAGGCTGGTGGGAGGAGCTATAGGAGGATGGGCTCATTGTAATGACTGGAATGGAATCATGGTTTCCATGTTTGATACCGCTCAATTTATTCCATTCCAGTCATTACAATGAGCCTGTCCTATATCTCCTCCCACCAGCCTCCAATGGTGTGCATGTGTGTGTTTGCTATGTGTTTGTGTGTATGCGTGACTGTGTGCGTGCCTATATGTCTCTGGTAAAGTGTTAAAGCCACTAGTCTGTTGTAATAATAGTAAACCTACAATAGTCCTGCAGTATACAGAGCCAGGGCTGAGGGCTGGGAGTGAGACTGCAGGTTATGTACTCAGTACTGAAGGTGACCCTGCTCCTCTCCTCTGCTGATCTCATTACTGGCAGAAATAGAAACCGCCTTACAATCTAACCGCTCTGCTCTTTTTATATGCTTGTGGGAGGGAAATAGATGGTGAGGAAGAGGAGAGAAGCTCTGTTTGAGTGAGGTCAAGCTTGTGTTTGCTTCTTCTGAAAGAATCAGACTCTCAGGTTAAGATATCAGGGTTCCAATCCGGATGGCTCTTTTTTTGCAACAACCGATGACAGTGGGGTTTAGAAACTGATGCAAGTCAACAGTTGATTCTTGCCAAGCTGACGTAGGTAAAGATGAAGGCTACAGGACAAATGGTCAACAATTGAACTGCCATTGTACACACTTATTGGTCACCTTGTGTAGTACAACTCCAAAGAGTGCGACGGTGTGGTCCACGAAGAGTGCGACGGTGTGGTCCACGAAGAGTGCAACGGTGTGGTCCACGAAGAGTGAGACGGTGTGGTCCACGAAGAGTGAGTCGGTGTGGTCCACGAAGAAGAGTGAGACGGTGTGGTCCACGAAGAAGAGTGAGACGGTGTGGTCCACGAAGAAGAGTGAGACGGTGTGGTCCACGAAGAGTGAGACGGTGTGGTCCACGAAGAGTGAGACGGTGTGGTCCACGAAGAGTGAGACGGTGTGGTCCACGAAGAGTGAGACGGTGTGGTCCACGAAGAGTGAGACGGTGTGGTCCACGAAGAGTGAGACGGTGTGGTCCACGAAGAGTGTGACGGTGTGGTCCACGAAGAGTGAGACGGTGTGGTCCACGAAGAGTGAGACGGTGTGGTCCACGAAGAGTGAGACGGTGTGGTCCACGAAGAGTGAGACGGTGTGGTCCACGAAGAGTGAGACGGTGTGGTCCACGAAGAGTGAGACTGTGTGGTCCATGAAGAGTGAGACGGTGTGGTCCACGAAGAGTGCGACGGTGTGGTCCACGAAGAGTGTGACGGTGTGGTCCATGAAGGTTCTCTCTCAGCAGCATATCAGATGGTATGATGATGATATACTTATATGACAAAAGGCCAGGAGTTACATCAGATGAGGCTGATGATGACTCTGTTATTCGTTGTCTGAACAATGTAATGGATTGGTCCCCCCCATATCTTGAATATAGTCTGTCAAATACGGTTATGAAACTGACATTGGGGGGGGGAATTGTATACACTACACGATTTTGTGATGATGAATCTTGTTAATTGGTCTGTCTCATTAAATAGAAATAACAATACATATTCAGAGTAAGTTAAAGATATAATGGCATTACATACATTTAGTGTATGTGATCGTCTCCTGTCTTAAGCCATACTGGAGGTTAACCATATCCTGACCTCAAGTTATGTGCCGTAATTTGCTGATTTCTGCAGTGTCATCAGTGTATGGTATTATAACTCTGAATTAATCTATGTTATTTCTCTTTGTGTAGATGTTTATTGTTTGCATGATTTTTGTATTTCTTCAGCGAGTTAAACCAATGCTTGAAAACCACAATTCCACCATCACATGTGGTTCAAGGTTTCTTACATCTGTACGTTTGGTAAGACCACATACCTGTGTGATTCATTTATGTTGTGCCATCACTTACCTGGAAGTTCTCTTTACTGCCTCATCTGAGGCAAATTTAAGAACAGAACTAATGTATAGATCTAGAACATGGTAGAAACTAATAATGAGTATTGTAACCTTTAGCAAGGCACTTGTATTACCATTCACTATTCCTCTTGAATAGAAATAAGCCTGTTAACTACCTTCCTTCAGTAAAATCAGTTCCAGTAGACAGATGTTAGACAGGCAGCATATGTTCCTGTTTCCCAGCTCAGTCGGTACCTAACATGTAACAAACATGGTTGCCTTTTCTCTTCTGTGAAGCTGTGTGTATTAAGGAGCTGTAACCCGTATCCTCCTGTAAAAGTGACGTTTTCTGTCAGTGTCAACAGTGTCCAATGTTCCTGTCTTTTTGACCAACATTTGCTTCCTTACCAGGTGTACTGTATGCTTTTCCTGTGTACCATGCACTGTTGATTAAAACGGTTCAAAATGTTGATTGTGTGAACCAGGCAATGACTATATTCTCATCACATTTTATTAGGAACATGTTCCTTCTTCATTTAAGGATATGGTTGAATCTTATCTGATGGCCCCTAGTTCTAGAACTGTATATTGCCAGGGTAAAAGAAAATGAAAATCCACACCACTAGTACATCAAAGAATACACTCCTTATATGACAAAGGTCATCCAAGCTCGGTCTCCCAGTCCTTGTTCTCCATGCTACTGACCAAGCTCGGTCTCCCAGTCCTTGTTCTCCATGCTACTGACCAAGCTCGGTCTCCCAGTCCTCGTTCTCCACACTACTGACAAAGAACGGACCTGTCCCTGTGTTATCAAAGTTCTCATCCCACTCCAAATCTTCATCATCGCTGTCCACCAACACCACGGCAGTGCCATCGTTGGTTAACTGTACTCTAGAGTTCTCCAGTAGGAACTTTGTGAGACGCTGGACTGTCCCACTCAGAGCTTGCACTCTGGGGCAGGAGCACAACCTGACCAAGGGGACACACACAGACTGACCTTCTCTGTAGGGCTCCACCTGTCCCATGTCTGTTCTACCCTCTCCCCCCACCTCCTCATTCTCTACCTCAAACCCTCTACCACCTGCCTCCACTCGCTCCACTTCACCTGTCTGACTCTCCTCCCTGTCCATTCCTTCTCTCGAACAACCCTCTTCATCTGTCTGTTCTGATTCTTCATCCCCCACTCCACGTATCTCCTCCAGCCACTCTCTCTTCAGGGTCTCAGCCCAGTACAGGACCTCATTCACCAGAGTCCTCTGGAAGATATTGCTGTCACACAGGCTTGGGTACACCACGTTGTATAACTGGAGTATGAGGGATGGAGAGAAAGGGTAAGGGAAAGACAATGTGAGAAATAGGTTAGGACAGAGGGGCCTATTTTATTCTCACTGGCCACTTTCTGAAACGCATGCAAAACTAAGTGACACTGATACTTTGATCTCTGACTCTGATCACACAGGTAATGAGACAGGATTAAACAACAAGAGTAGACCCCATTTGTGCCTCCTCACCACTCTGTAAGGAAGATGCTCCTCTGCGACATTATTTTGCAGACGTGGTGCGTCACCTCCTGACCTGTCTATCTGAAACACTCCGATTTGAGAGCAGAACCCGATGCTCTCCTCCTGGGCCGGTATCTGTCCTACACCTGTAAACGCCACCACATAACCAAACTCTTTGCACACCTTCAGAGCCCTGGGAGAGCAGGAGGGATGGGAGAGGATGAGTGCAAACTAAGTACAAATAAGAAAAAGGTATACCTTTTTAGAATGATGATTATAATACAGGCATACTGACTGCATGGTAATGTACACATACCAGGTCTGAAACTCTACTTTAGTCCATTCAAATTTGTGGTCGTAGTGTCTAAACCCTGTCAGCCCGGGGAGCAGGGGGTTGAAGTCAGCGTTTGGAGTGCTAATGATTGCTGCTACTGGGGCCATGTAGCCAAATACAACCTCAGTGAACCTATCCACATCCTCAAGCTGTAGGTGCTCAATGCTGTAGAGAGCAAGTTTGTGGTTAACATAAAATACCATGACAATATTGAAGGGCACATGATGGGCAAACCCTTACATGTGGCAATCAACATGGAATTGATGTACCAGTATGTTGGTGCTCATATAATACAGTATCTGAAAAAGTAGAAAAACATTGTCTGAGGGCTAATCACTCCAGTAGTCACCCAGACTTCCAGTGCTTCTACACCTGCATTGCTTGCTGTTTGGGGTTTTAGGCTGGGTTTCTGTACAGCACTTTTAGATATCAGCTGATGTACGAAGGGCTATATAAATACATTTGATTTGATGACTTACAGCTCAATACTCGTCACCAGATCAAATCCTTTGGTGCGGGGATCCCTCTCGGTGACTGAACCCTGGTACAGCTCAATGGTCAGGGGATGATCACCTGGCTGCAGGTAGTCAGTTGGAATCGGTGCCAGTTCATACCTGCTCAGGATTTAATTGTAAAGGTCCTTAGTTTAGGTTATGATAAATGAAGACAGGTAGGTGTGTGTGTACTACAGTCTCACAAAGGTAGACCTAGGTCATAGGATAGGATCTCACAAATCAATGGACAATGTTTTATTTGTTGAAATAACTTAATAAAACACACATTTTAGCCCTGATAACTGCACAGTCAATGTCCAGTCCAGCAAGCAGTTCAATTTCTTTGTGAAACTTCAGCTTCCTAAGGAGAGTGCAGTCATTGCATCCCAAGTCTACCACCTGAAGAAGAGAATGGACACATAAAATACAGTTGTAATGGGCCTATTGCAGATAAGTTGACAAGTTCTGATAAATAGTTTCCCCCATTTATTTTCAATTAGCGGGTCAGACTTTAAACATAACGTCAACATAAGGCAGGCCAAAGACGGTCTGCATCTAAACCGTGTAGTTCTGCGATTAGCTAGCTAGCTAACGTTACATGTGGGATGTTTCGATGGAAGCCACAACTGAACCATCACGTAAAGTAGTTTTATACAGTACCTTTTTGGGTTTGTTCTCTTTGACGAAGTCGATGACAAATTCGTATCGCTGTATGTACAATGGTGGAGTAAATATCGTGTTCATCGTAAACAATTAACTATTTACTACTTGAAACACTGCTGCTAGAGGTCGAATCGCGCAATTTGAGCCATTATGGCGCTGGCGGAACATCTCTCTGAATTAATGCCAGTTCAAGTGGACTAAATCTGAGTCTGCGGAACCCTGGCCTAAATAACAGGCTGCAGCAGAGTTCAGTTTTTTTTAACGATTTACGATGAAATGTTAATTCTTCCCACTTATTGGTGCATGTGTTATATTTGATTGTTTGTTTTTCTATAGCCTTGTGTAACAGTATAACTTTAATCCGTCCCCTCGCCGGGCGCGAACCAGTCACCCACGAAGCATCGTTACCCATCGCTCCACAAAAGCCGCGGCCCTTGCAGAGCATGGGGAACCACTAGTTCAAGGTCTCAAAGCAAGTGACGTCACCGATTGAAACTCTATTAGCGCGCACCACCGCTAACTAGCTAGCCATTTCACATCCGTTACACTTGGTTCGATGACAAGAAAGAAGAATCTGAATCAGGGATGTTCACATGGGTCTCACAGGCTCCTGGGTTGCATCAAGTATGTCCATTTGTTTGAGAGTCTGCTGATGCTCAGATATCAATTGATCTGTCTGCCCGAATGGTCTGAGTTCAACATTCTAACTTGTCTTTCGGGTCCATGCAGAAATGTTTCCTATAGTACATGAAATCAAAAGTATTGACTCCCATCATCCAGACTCCCATACAACTACTGTAGATAATGTAGATGAGGAGTCATCATTGGCTGTTATATATAATGGATACAATGATAGCTGCCAAGTGAAAGACCCAGGACTTTGATATCTTATGCTCTTTATGGAGAATAACTATTTTAATGTTTAATATACTTTTATTCCTTAAATCTGTGCTTGATATAAAAATAGCTATTGTATCTATAGTTTTGAGACAAGATGTATAGTACATCAGATAGGACACATACTGTATGGTTAACAAAAATATTGCTTCATAAATTACTACTTGCTTGATAGCATTTATTTGCTCTCTTTATCTACTTTTTCTTTGTTTCAAATCATGTATACAACCAACAGAAGAATCTAAAATACATTTAGTGGACAGAAAAGTTGTTCGTGTAGGTCTCAAAAATATAACAATTTGAAGATAAATAAAAAATACATTTTTAGGCACACTTTTTTCAAAGAACTACACATTATAAAGACACATGCTGCTATCTTACCGACTACAAAAAAACAAGAAAATGATACCTAGCTCTAAAAAGTAACAACAAAAAAATACCACATTTCAGCTTTAAAGTTAATCGAAAATAACATATCTTTAGTAGGATCATCTATGCGATAAACACTGCCTTTTGTGATAGTAATTTAAGCTTAACAACAGTAACCCCTCCCTGTCCCTCAGTCTGTTGAAAAGCCTCTCTTCTGCCTTGTGTGTTTACTTCTAGGGATAGGAAGCAGTCACTGATGATTCTCTTTACACTACATCGATTGGTGGTTGCCCTGGCAACTGTAATGTCCATTTGGTTGGGGTGAAAGTCAAGCCAATCACATGGGGACTCCAGTAGTGACACACTCCTTGGAGTAGTTGCTCTGGGTGTGTTCGTTCTTGGCCGAGACGAAGATGCAGTATCTTGTGGAGGGCTCGAGGTCGTTCACATTGGTCAGCTCTTCAGAGACGGTCAGCACCTGGCGTCTGGAGGGTGTGTCTTCTTGGACGATGATAATGGTGTAGAGGGTGGCGTCCCTCACCGGTGCCCACTCCATGTGCAGAGAAACACCTGTTACCATAGCAACTAACACCTTGGGTTCGGACAGCTCCTCTGTGAAGGGAAGGAGGAAAAGTAATGTTATTATGAACCATTGATTTCACTATTTGTTTGACTTTTAGCATATTTGTAGACTAGACATGAACTATTTTGAGAGTGTGAGGAATATAATTATGCATATATGGTGCAAAGATTAGAGATGGCGTGGCAGTTTGAGAATGTGCTCACCTCTGATGCGGAATTCAGCAAATGTGGCAGGCTTTGCCATCCCCAGATCTCTTCTGTGGCGATTTGATGGCCCTGAGAAAGAGAATCAAAGATAGACTGTGTTATTGAAAGCTTGAATACAAGCACAACACCATGTGCAGTAGATATTTATCATCATCCATATTGATGATTCATATCAGATTTAGTCCACTTGAACTGGCATTGATCCAGAGAGATGTTGCGCCAGCGCCATAATGGCTCAAATTGCGCGATTCGACCTCTAGCAGCAGTTTCAAGTAGTAACTAGTTAATTGTTTATGATGAACACGATATTTACTCCACCATTGTACATACAACGATACGAATTTGTATCGATATGGATGATATCCCCCCATCACAGTGGTTTATTCATCACAGTGTGGTTGGATTCACTTGGAATCACTGATAAAAACAGGCAAAACAATGTCCAAGGCCTAATTTGCCTACTATGAATATTTTCCTTCTGTATCATATTTTCCGATCTCACCGTTGATGTCTTTGGTGGGGACGCTCTCTCCCACAGCGTTGCTAGCGGTAACCTCGATGGCGTCTGGCTGGACGTTGTAAAGCTGACAGGACAGTTCCGTGGTGGAACACACCTGCGTGCGGCTGTCTCCGGTCACGTCGTAGACGGTGTACTGTGTGGCGAGCACTGCAGCCTCCCAGGACAGCATGGCAGGCGTGTTGTCACCCGTGTAGTTCACGCCCAGAGGTGCGCAGGGAGCTGGAAGGGAAAGGGTTGGTTTACTAATGTCAACTCTGGAATAAAGATCCCTCAGCCCTACTCTCAGGATAATCCCCCACCTCAGGGCAGAATTAACTTCCCAGCCAAAACTGTCACTCTCTTTTTATAGACTAAGGTCACATTACCCTCAGAATAGACTGACTGACTTCAGTAGCGTTGCAGACCAGTAGCATTGCTGATCATTTGCATTTCCATCATAATATTAAATCAGTGTCCACATTCAAACCCTTATGGCTCCCTGTTTAGTTAACATACCTGTTGTCCCGGTAATGGGGGTGGAGGGCTTGCTTGTTCCGGCAGAGTTCCTGGTACGGACTGTCAGACTGTAGGAGGAGCCACAGGGCAGGGCCAACTCAAAGAAGGTGTACTTTATCCAATAGGACGAGACATCAAACATGGCCTGCGGGTCATCCAGGATAGTGCCGGTCATCTCAACCAGGTACTCGACATTGGGGCAGACGACCGCACTCCAGGAGGTACGGGCAAAGTGGGTCTTGCCGATTAGTCGCATGCGGTTCCGCACGGTGGCAGGGGCGCAGGGGGCTAGGAGGAGAGAGGAAGGAGGTTAGAAAGGATAGAGAGAAGAAATCAAGATCATTAGAATCTATACTATTGCATTAATCTCTATATTAGTTAGCCAGTATCTGATTAGACCGTTTGAATACATTGTACTGTATGCAGTGTTCCCTGTCCTCCTGATGTCATTCATTCACTGACTCTACTTCTCAACCATCTCTAGCTGAAAGAACTGGATGGGTTATTACCTGCTCCCTCAAGCAGGGGTTGGCTGTATGAGCTGTTGCAGGCTCCATCAGAGGCCAGCACAGAGAAGTTGTACATGGCTCCACAGTCAAGACCCTGGATTGTGCAGTTGGTGTCCATGCTGTCACAGTACAGCATGTCCCCATCCTCAGACTGGGCAAAGCCGTAGTACCCCACAGAGCCCTGGCTGGGGGACCAGGACAGCACGCCTGAGCTAGTCTCACACTGGACATGAACGGACAGGCCAATGGGGTCACAGGGCACTGGGAGAAGAGAATAGACGCAATGTTATAACAATGGTGCAGTGCAATGTTACTTGAATACAACAGCAATGTTATGTTACAGATTACCTCTACATTATAGCAGATTGGAGTTTTTAAAGTCAGTATAAAAGGAGGGATGGTGTACTTGATGAGAAGTGCATCAAAGGAACATTGATCAAAAGGAACATTTGGATCAAATAATCGGGTATTTGATGTCAATTGTCTGATCCTTCGGAACAAAATGTTCCCTTCGATCCATGTTCTTATATACTGTATATACTGAACAGAGAATACTGTACTGCTATCTGCTGTATCATAATGTACCTGTGCTGAAGGTGACGTTGGGGCTGGCCTTGCTGGTGCAGGTGCTGGCGCTGGCGGTCACGCTGAATGTGTAGGGCTGACCACAGTGGAGCTTAGCCAGGGTACATTTGTTCACAGAGCTGTTACAGGTGCGGACGTCACCGCCTCGGCTGGTGGCGGTGAGGAGGTAGGACTGGGCCACCAAGGAGTGAGCCCAGGACACCACTGTACCTTCTGCCTTGCAGGACGCTACCACTGTCACATCCTCAGGAACACAGGGAGCTGGAGGCAGAGGTTATAGAAAAAGTATCAGGACATTGGGATAGCTAGTAACAACCCCTCAGTAATACAGTCTCTCTGTATTCAGTATGTCTGGTGTAGAGCACTTAGTGTGTTGCTCAGTATCGATTGCAATCATTGTTGATTTTGCTTTATTATGTGCTGTTTCTCATCAACCATGTATCTTTATGCGTCACAATATAGAGGTGGGGTACTTTTTACTTCCTGTGTTGACCATGGGTAATGAATCTTTATACGTCACAATATAGAGGTGGGGTACTTTTTACTTCCTGTGTTGACCATGACTAATGTATCCTAATATGTCCTGTTGTCGTGGTGGAGAACTCCAGCTTCCTATGTTGATTATTCTGTCACGGTGGAGAACTCTAGATACCTGAGTTGATTCTAGTGTCGTGGTGGAGAACTCTAGATAACTGTGTTGATTCTAGTGTCGTGGTGGAGAACTCTAGATACCTGTGTTGATTCTAGTGTTGTGGTGGAGAACTCTAGATACCTGTGTTGATTCTAGTGCCGTGGTGGAGAACTCCAGCTACCTGTGTTGATTCTAGTGTCGTGGTGGAGAACTCTAGATACCTGTATTGATTCTAGTGTCGTGGTGGGGAACTCTAGATACCTGTGTTGATTCTAGTGCCGTGGTGGAGAACTCCAGCTACCTGTGTTGATTCCAGTGCCGTGGTGGTGAACTCTAGATACCTGTGTTGATTCTAGTGACGTGGTGGAGAACTCTAGATACCTGTGTTGATTCTAGTGCCGTGGTGGAGAACTCCAGCTACCTGTGTTGATTCTAGTGTCGTGGTGGAGAACTCTAGATACCTGTGTTGATTCTAGTGTCGTGGTGGAGAACTCTAGATACCTGTATTGATTCTAGTGTCGTGGTGGGGAACTCTAGATACCTGTGTTGATTCTAGTGCCGTGGTGGAGAACTCCAGCTACCTGTGTTGATTCCAGTGCCGTGGTGGTGAACTCTAGATACCTGTGTTGATTCTAGTGACGTGGTGGAGAACTCTAGATACCTGTGTTGATTCTAGTGCCGTGGTGGAGAACTCCAGCTACCTGTGTTGATTCTAGTGTTGTGGTGGAGAACTCTAGATACCTGTGTTGATTCTAGTGTCGTGGTGGGGAACTCTAGATGCCTGTGTTGATTCTAGTGCCGTGGTGGAGAACTCCAGCTACCTGTGTTGATTCTAGTGTCGTGGTGGGGAACTCTAGATACCTGTGTTGATTCTAGTGCCGTGGTGGAGAACTCCAGCTACCTGTGTTGATTCTAGTGTCGTGGTGGAGAACTCTAGATACCTGTGTTGATTCTAGTGTCGTGGTGGAGAACTCTAGATACCTGTGTTGATTCTAGTGTCATGGTGGAGAACTCTAGATACCTGTGTTGATTCTAGTGCCGTGGTGGAGAACTCCAGCTACCTGTGTTGATTCTAGTGCCGTGGTGGAGAACTCTAGATACCTGTGTTGATTCTAGTGACGTGGTGGAGAACTCTAGATACCTGTGTTGATTCTAGTGCCGTGGTGGAGAACTCTAGATAACTGTGGTGATTCTAGTGTCGTGGTGGAGAATTCTAGATAACTGTGTTGATTCTAGTGACGTGGTGGAGAACTCTAGATACCTGTGTTGATTCTAGTGTCGTGGTGGAGAATTCTAGATAACTGTGTTGATTCTAGTGTCGTGGTGGAGAACTCTAGATACCTGTGTTGATTCTAGTGTCATGGTGGAGAACTCTAGATACCTGTGTGGATTCTAGTGTCGTGGTGGAGTACTCTAGATACCGGTGTTGACCAAGAGTAAGGTGTCCTAGTGGTGGAGTGGTCTAGTTACCTGTGTTGATCTTCTTTGGTGGGCTCCTCAAGGTGCTGCACTTGTCGGAGGGGACGGAGACGATGATGGTGTAGTGCATGCCGCAGTGCACTCCCATGAGCTCACAGGAAGTGGACGTGCTGTTACAGGTGAACATGGATTGGTCTTGTCCCTCTGCCGTCGCCACGATGGTAGGAGATAACTCTGTATGCTCCCAGCTAACCACGATACTGCTGCTATGGCATGCGTTCACCGCGGTGATGGTTTTCAGGGCGCAAGGACCTAAAGAGAAGAAAGGTAGTTCAGTTATAGAGTCACAGACTGTACACCGCCAGAGAACAGTCACGTTAGGAGATAGGACAGTTAAGACTACTGTGAGGTCATTTATAAATTAATATTTTATTGCCCATGAACTGAACAGAATTTGATTTACACCTGAGTCTGAGCACAAAATCATAAAGAACAACTAGAGTGTAACGTACCTGTCTCGATCTGAAGGTATTACTGGGTGAACTCAGACAGTGTGTAACGTACCTGTCTCGATCTGAAGGTATTACTGGGTGAGCTCTGACAGTGTGTAACGTACCTGTCTCGATCTGAAGGTATTACTGGGTGAACTCAGACAGTGTGTAACGTACCTGTCTCGATCTGAAGGTATTACTGGGTGAGCTCTGACAGTGTGTAACGTACCTGTCTCGATCTGAAGGTATTACTGGGTGAGCTCTGACAGTGTGTAACGTACCTGTCTCGATCTGAAGGTATTACTGGGTGAGCTCTGACAGTGTGTAACGTATCTGTCTCGATCTGAAGGTATTACTGGGTGAGCTCTGACAGTGTGTAACGTAACGTACCTGTCTCGATCTGAAGGTATTACTGGGTGAGCTCTGACAGTGTGTAACGTACCTGTCTCGATCTGAAGGTATTACTGGGTGAGCTCTGACAGTGTGTAACGTACCTGTCTCGATCTGAAGGTATTACTGGGTGAGCTCTGACAGTGTGTAACGTACCTGTCTCGATCTGAAGGTATTACTGGGTGAGCTCTGACAGTGTGTAACGTACCTGTCTCGATCTGAAGGTATTACTGGGTGAGCTCTGACAGTGTGTAATGTACCTGTCTCGATCTGAAGGTATTACTGGGTATTACTGGGTGAGCTCTGACAGTGTGTAACGTACCTGTCTCGATCTGAAGGTATTACTGGGTGAGCTCTGACAGTGTGTAACGTATCTGTCTCGATCTGAAGGTATTACTGGGTGAGCTCTGACAGTGTGTAACGTACCTGTCTCGATCTGAAGGTATTACTGGGTGAGCTCTGACAGTGTGTAACGTATCTGTCTCGATCTGAAGGTATTACTGGGTGAGCTCTGACAGTGTGTAACGTATCTGTCTCGATCTGAAGGTATTACTGGGTGAGCTCTGACAGTGTGTAACGTACCTGTCTCGATCTGAAGGTATTACTGGGTGAGCTCTGACAGTGTGTAACGTACCTGTCTCGATCTGAAGGTATTACTGGGTGAGCTCTGACAGTGTGTAACGTACCTGTCTCGATCTGAAGGTATTACTGGGTGAGCTCTGACAGTGTGTAACGTACCTGTCTCGATCTGAAGGTATTACTGGGTGAGCTCTGACAGTGTGTAACGTACCTGTCTCGATCTGAAGGTATTACTGGGTGAGCTCTGACAGTGTGTAACGTACCTGTCTCGATCTGAAGGTATTACTGGGTGAGCTCTGACAGTGTGTAACGTACCTGTCTCGATCTGAAGGTATTACTGGGTGAGCTCTGACAGTGTGTAACGTACCTGTCTCGATCTGAAGGTATTACTGGGTGAGCTCTGACAGTGTGTAACGTACCTGTCTCGATCTGAAGGTATTACTGGGTGAGCTCTGACAGTGTGTAATGTACCTGTCTCGATCTGAAGGTATTACTGGGTGAGCTCTGACAGTGTGTAACGTATCTGTCTCGATCTGAAGGTATTACTGGGTGAGCTCTGACAGTGTGTAACGTACCTGTCTCGATCTGAAGGTATTACTGGGTGAGCTCTGACAGTGTGTAACGTACCTGTCTCGATCTGAAGGTATTACTGGGTGAGCTCTGACAGTGTGTAACGTATCTGTCTCGATCTGAAGGTATTACTGGGTGAGCTCTGACAGTGTGTATTAAGCTCTGACAGTGTGTAACGTATCTGTCTCGATCTGAAGGTATTACTGGGTGAGCTCTGACAGTGTGTAACGTACCTGTCTCGATCTGAAGGTATTACTGGGTGAGCTCTGACAGTGTGTAACGTATCTGTCTCGATCTGAAGGTATTACTGGGTGAGCTCTGACAGTCTCGATCTGAAGGTAACAGTGTGTAACCTGTCTCGATCTGAAGGTATTACTGGGTGAGCTCTGACAGTGTGTAATGTACCTGTCTCGATCTGAAGGTATTACTGGGTGAGCTCTGACAGTGTGTAACGTATCTGTCTCGATCTGAAGGTATTACTGGGTGAGCTCTGACAGTGTGTAACGTACCTGTCTCGATCTGAAGGTATTACTGGGTGAGCTCTGACAGTGTGTAACGTACCTGTCTCGATCTGAAGGTATTACTGGGTGAGCTCTGACAGTGTGTAACGTATCTGTCTCGATCTGAAGGTATTACTGGGTGAGCTCTGACAGTGTGTAACGTACCTGTCTCGATCTGAAGGTATTACTGGGTGAGCTCTGACAGTGTGTAACGTACCTGTCTCGATCTGAAGGTATTACTGGGTGAGCTCTGACAGTGTGTAACGTACCTGTCTCGATCTGAAGGTATTACTGGGTGAGCTCTGACAGTGTGTAACGTACCTGTCTCGATCTGAAGGTATTACTGGGTGAGCTCTGACAGTGTGTAACGTACCTGTCTCGATCTGAAGGTATTACTGGGTGAGCTCTGACAGTGTGTAACGTACCTGTCTCGATCTGAAGGTATTACTGGGTGAGCTCTGACAGTGTGTAACGTACCTGTCTCGATCTGAAGGTATTACTGGGTGAGCTCTGACAGTGTGTAACGTACCTGTCTCGATCTGAAGGTATTACTGGGTGAGCTCTGACATCTGTGTGTAACTGGGTGAGCTCTGACCTGTCTCGTCTCGATCTGAAGGTATTACTGGGTGAGCTCTGACAGTGTGTAATGTACCTGTCTCGATCTGAAGGTATTACTGGGTGAGCTCTGACAGTGTGTAATGTACCTGTCTCGATCTGAAGGTATTACTGGGTGAGCTCTGACAGTGTGTAACGTACCTGTCTCGATCTGAAGGTATTACTGGGTGAGCTCTGACAGTGTGTAATGTACCTGTCTCGATCTGAAGGTATTACTGGGTGAGCTCTGACAGTGTGTAACGTACCTGTCTCGATCTGAAGGTATTACTGGGTGAGCTCTGACAGTGTGTAATGTACCTGTCTCGATCTGAAGGTATTACTGGGTGAGCTCTGACAGTGTGTAACGTACCTGTCTCGATCTGAAGGTATTACTGGGTGAGCTCTGACAGTGTGTAACGTATCTGTCTCGATCTGAAGGTATTACTGGGTGAGCTCTGACAGTGTGTAATGTACCTGTCTCGATCTGAAGGTATTACTGGGTGAGCTCTGACAGTGTGTAACGTACCTGTCTCGATCTGAAGGTATTACTGGGTGAGCTCTGACAGTGTGTAACGTACCTGTCTCGATCTGAAGGTATTACTGGGTGAGCTCTGACAGTGTGTAACGTACCTGTCTCGATCTGAAGGTATTACTGGGTGAGCTCTGACAGTGTGTAACGTACCTGTCTCGATCTGAAGGTATTACTGGGTGAGCTCTGACAGTGTGTAATGTACCTGTCTCGATCTGAAGGTATTACTGGGTGAGCTCTGACAGTGTGTAACGTACCTGTCTCGATCTGAAGGTATTACTGGGTGAGCTCTGACAGTGTGTAACGTGTCTGTCTCGATCTGAAGGTATTACTGGGTGAGCTCTGACAGTGTGTAACGTACCTGTCTCGATCTGAAGGTATTACTGGGTGAGCTCTGACAGTGTGTAACGTACCTGTCTCGATCTGAAGGTATTACTGGGTGAGCTCTGACAGTGTGTAACGTATCTGTCTCGATCTGAAGGTATTACTGGGTGAGCTCTGACAGTGTGTAACAGTGTGTAACCTGTCTCGATCTGAAGGTATTACTGGGTGAGCTCTGACAGTGTGTAACGTACCTGTCTCGATCTGAAGGTATTACTGGGTGAGCTCTGACAGTGTGTAACGTACCTGTCTCGATCTGAAGGTATTACTGGGTGAGCTCTGACAGTGTGTAACGTACCTGTCTCGATCTGAAGGTATTACTGGGTGAGCTCTGACAGTGTGTAACGTACCTGTCTCGATCTGAAGGTATTACTGGGTGAGCTCTGACAGTGTGTAACGTACCTGTCTCGATCTGAAGGTATTACTGGGTGAGCTCTGACAGTGTGTAACGTACCTGTCTCGATCTGAAGGTATTACTGGGTGAGCTCTGACAGTGTGTAACGTACCTGTCTCGATCTGAAGGTATTACTGGGTGAGCTCTGACACCTGTCTCGTGTGTAACGTACCTGTCTCGATCTGAAGGTATTACTGGGTGAGCTCTGACAGTGTGTAACGTACCTGTCTCGATCTGAAGGTATTACTGGGTGAGCTCTGACAGTGTGTGAGCTCTGACGTACCTGTCTCGATCTGAAGGTATTACTGGGTGAGCTCTGACAGTGTGTAACACGTACCTGTCTCGATCTGAAGGTATTACTGGGTGAGCTCTGACAGTGTGTAACGTACCTGTCTCGATCTGAAGGTATTACTGGGTGAGCTCTGACAGTGTGTAACGTACCTGTCTCGATCTGAAGGTATTACTGGGTGAGCTCTGACAGTGTGTAACGTATCTGTCTCGATCTGAAGGTATTACTGGGTGAGCTCTGACAGTGTGTAACGTACCTGTCTCGATCTGAAGGTATTACTGGGTGAGCTCTGACAGTGTGTAACGTACCTGTCTCGATCTGAAGGTATTACTGGGTGAGCTCTGACAGTGTGTAACGTACCTGTCTCGATCTGAAGGTATTACTGGGTGAGCTCTGACAGTGTGTAACGTATCTGTCTCGATCTGAAGGTATTACTGGGTGAGCTCTGACAGTGTGTAACGTACCTGTCTCGATCTGAAGGTATTACTGGGTGAGCTCTGACAGTGTGTAACGTACCTGTCTCGATCTGAAGGTATTACTGGGTGAGCTCTGACAGTGTGTAACGTACCTGTCTCGATCTGAAGGTATTACTGGGTGAGCTCTGACAGTGTGTAACGTACCTGTCTCGATCTGAAGGTATTACTGGGTGAGCTCTGACAGTGTGTAACGTACCTGTCTCGATCTGAAGGTATTACTGGGTGAGCTCTGACAGTGTGTAACGTATCTGTCTCGATCTGAAGGTATTACTGGGTGAGCTCTGACAGTGTGTAACGTACCTGTCTCGATCTGAAGGTATTACTGGGTGAGCTCTGACAGTGTGTAACGTATCTGTCTCGATCTGAAGGTATTACTGGGTGAGCTCTGACAGTGTGTAACGTACCTGTCTCGATCTGAAGGTATTACTGGGTGAGCTCTGACAGTGTGTAACGTACCTGTCTCGATCTGAAGGTATTACTGGGTGAGCTCTGACAGTGTGTAACGTACCTGTCTCGATCTGAAGGTATTACTGGGTGAGCTCTGACAGTGTGTAACGTACCTGTCTCGATCTGAAGGTATTACTGGGTGAGCTCTGACAGTGTGTAACGTACCTGTCTCGATCTGAAGGTATTACTGGGTGAGCTCTGACAGTGTGTAACGTACCTGTCTCGATCTGAAGGTATTACTGGGTGAGCTCTGACAGTGTGTAACGTACCTGTCTCGATCTGAAGGTATTACTGGGTGAGCTCTGACAGTGTGTAACGTACCTGTCTCGATCTGAAGGTATTACTGGGTGAGCTCTGACAGTGTGTAACGTACCTGTCTCGATCTGAAGGTATTACTGGGTGAGCTCTGACAGTGTGTAACGTATCTGTCTCGATCTGAAGGTATTACTGGGTGAGCTCTGACAGTGTGTAACGTACCTGTCTCGATCTGAAGGTATTACTGGGTGAGCTCTGACAGTGTGTAACGTACCTGTCTCGATCTGAAGGTATTACTGGGTGAGCTCTGACAGTGTGTAACGTACCTGTCTCGATCTGAAGGTATTACTGGGTGAGCTCTGACAGTGTGTAACGTACCTGTCTCGATCTGAAGGTATTACTGGGTGAGCTCTGACAGTGTGTAACGTACCTGTCTCGATCTGAAGGTATTACTGGGTGAGCTCTGACAGTGTGTAACGTATCTGTCTCGATCTGAAGGTATTACTGGGTGAGCTCTGACAGTGTGTAATGTATCTGTCTCGATCTGGAAGGTATTACTGGGTGAGCTCTGACAGTGTGTAACGTATCTGTCTCGATCTGAAGGTATTACTGGGTGAGCTCTGACAGTGTGTAACGTACCTGTCTCGATCTGAAGGTATTACTGGGTGAGCTCTGACAGTGTGTAACGTACCTGTCTCGATCTGAAGGTATTACTGGGTGAGCTCTGACAGTGTGTAACGTACCTGTCTCGATCTGAAGGTATTACTGGGTGAGCTCTGACTGGGTGAGTGTGTAACGTACCTGTCTCGATCTGAAGGTATTACTGGGTGAGCTCTGACAGTGTGTAATGTACCTGTCTCGATCTGAAGGTATTACTGGGTGAGCTCTGACAGTGTGTAACGTACCTGTCTCGATCTGAAGGTATTACTGGGTGAGCTCTGACAGTGTGTAACGTACCTGTCTCGATCTGAAGGTATTACTGGGTGAGCTCTGACAGTGTGTAATGTACCTGTCTCGATCTGAAGGTATTACTGGGTGAGCTCTGACAGTGTGTAATGTATCTGTCTCGATCTGAAGGTATTACTGGGTGAGCTCTGACAGTGTGTAACGTACCTGTCTCGATCTGAAGGTATTACTGGGTGAGCTCTGACAGTGTGTAACGTACCTGTCTCGATCTGAAGGTATTACTGGGTGAGCTCTGACAGTGTGTAATGTATCTGTCTCGATCTGAAGGTATTACTGGGTGAGCTCTGACAGTGTGTAACGTACCTGTCTCGATCTGAAGGTATTACTGGGTGAGCTCTGACAGTGTGTAACGTATCTGTCTCGATCTGAAGGTATTACTGGGTGAGCTCTGACAGTGTGTAATGTATCTGTCTCGATCTGAAGGTATTACTGGGTGAGCTCTGACAGTGTGTAACGTATCTGTCTCGATCTGAAGGTATTACTGGGTGAGCTCTGACAGTGTGTAACGTATCTGTCTCGATCTGAAGGTATTACTGGGTGAGCTCTGACAGTGTGTAACGTACCTGTCTCGATCTGAAGGTATTACTGGGTGAGCTCTGACAGTGTGTAATGTACCTGTCTCGATCTGAAGGTATTACTGGGTGAGCTCTGACAGTGTGTAATGTACCTGTCTCGATCTGAAGGTATTACTGGGTGAGCTCTGACAGTGTGTAATGTACCTGTCTCGATCTGAAGGTATTACTGGGTGAGCTCTGACAGTGTGTAACGTACCTGTCTCGATCTGAAGGTATTACTGGGTGAGCTCTGACAGTGTGTAACGTACCTGTCTCGATCTGGAAGGTATTACTGGGTGAGCTCTGACAGTGTGTAACGTATCTGTCTCGATCTGAAGGTATTACTGGGTGAGCTCTGACAGTGTGTAACGTACCTGTCTCGATCTGAAGGTATTACTGGGTGAGCTCTGACAGTGTGTAACGTACCTGTCTCGATCTGAAGGTATTACTGGGTGAGCTCTGACAGTGTGTAACGTACCTGTCTCGATCTGGAAGGTATTACTGGGTGAGCTCTGACAGTGTGTGTTGACAGCAGTCACATGGAAGGTGTACTGGGTTCCGCAGGCCAGGTCAGGCACATTACAGGCAGTAGAATAAGAAGTGCAGGTGGAGTTAACACCTCCGCCGCCGTTGGCCAGGACTGTGTATGTCTGAGCCCCGGTGGAGGCATCCCAAGACACCCAGACAGAGTTAGAAATACAGTCCAGACTACCTTTAGCATTCTGGGGGACACATGGAGCTGTGGAAGGGGAGAAAAAAAGGTTTTAATGGTACTGTTCTACTGTTTGTTCTACTGTCTGTTCTACTGTTCTACTGTTTGTTCTACTGTTTGTTCTACTGTTTGTCCTACTGTTTGTTCTACTGTTGGTTCTACTGTTTGTTCTACTGTTCTACTGTTTGTTCTACTGTTCTACATCCATGGAGAAAAGGGAAAAGCACGCACATAAAAAGGAGTGTTTCTTTTCGTTCGGTTCTGGTCTACACAGCAGGTGTGGATGGAATAATCTCGTTCCTCCTGGAGACTGTGTGTAACACTCCCCTATGAATGCAGTGTGTGTGTGTAACACTCCCCTATGAATGCAGTGTGTGTGTGTAACACCCCTATGAATGCAGTGTGTGTGTAACACTTCCTATGAACAGTGTGTGTAACACTCCCTATGAATGCAGTGTGTGTGTAACACTCCCCTATGAATGCAGTGTGTGTGTAACACTCCCCTATGAATATGAATGTGCAGTGTGTGTGTAACACTCCCCTATGAATGTAGTGTGTGTGTAACACTCCTATGAATGCAGTGTGTGTGTAACACCCTATGAATGCAGTGTGTGTGTAACACTCCCTATGAATGCAGTGTGTGTGTAACACTCCCTATGAATGCAGTGTGTGTGTAACACTCCCAGTGTGTGTGTGTGTAACTATGAATGCAGTGTGTGTGTGTAACACTCCCCTATGAATGTAGTGTGTGTGTAACACTCCCCTATGAATGTAGTGTGTGTGTAACACTCCCCTATGAATGCAGTGTGTGTGTAACACTCCCCTATGAATGCAGTGTGTGTGTAACACTCCCCTGAATGAATGTGCAGTGTGTGTGTGTAACACTCCCCTATGAATGCAGTGTGTGTGTGTAACACTCCCTATGAATGCAGTGTGTGTGTGTGTGTGTAACACTCCCCTATGAATGCAGTGTGTGTGTGTAACACTCCCTATGAATGCAGTGTGTGTGTAACACTCCCCTATGAATGCAGTGTGTGTGTGTAACACTCCCTATGAATGCAGTGTGTGTGTGTGTAACACTCCCCTATGAATGCAGTGTGTGTGTAACACTTCCTATGAATGCACTCCCCTATGAATGCAGTGTGTGTGTAACACTTCCTATGAATGCAGTGTGTGTGTGTAACACTCCTATGAATGCAGTGTGTGTGTGTGTGTGAATGCATGAATGTGTGTGTAACACTTCCTATGAATGCAGTGTGTGTGTGTGTGTGTAACACTCCCCTATGAATGCAATGTGTGTGTGTGTGTGTGTGTGTGTAACACTTCCTATGAATGCAGTGTGTGTGTGTGTAACACTTCCTATGAATGCAGTGTGTGTGTGTGTGTGTGTAACACTCCCCTATGAATGCAGTGTGTGTGTGTGTAACACTTCCTATGAATGCAGTGTGTGTGTGTGTGTGTAACACTTCCTATGAATGCAGTGTGTGTGTGTGTGTGTGTGTGAATGTAACACTTCCTATGAATGCAGTGTGTGTGTATGAATGCAGTGTGTGTGTGTGTGTGTAACACTTCCTATGAATGCAGTGTGTGTGTGTGTGTGTAACACTTCCTATGAATGCAGTGTGTGTGTGTGTGTGTGTGTAACACTTCCTATGAATGCAGTGTGTGTGTGTGTGTGTAACACTCCCTATGAATGCAGTGTGTGTGTGTGTGTGTAACACTTCCTATGAATGCAGTGTGTGTGTGTGTGTAACACTTCCTATGAATGCAGTGTGTGTGTGTGTGTGTGTAACACTTCCTATAAATGCAGTGTGTGTGTGTGTGTGTAACACTTCCTATGAATGCAGTGTGGGGGTCACCTGTGTTCTGGTCTTACCTGAGGAAACCGCTACGGCGCCACTGACTTTGCTCTTACAGCCACCTCTGATGGAGGTAACCGTGACGCTGTAGAGGTGTCCACATGGAAGGTTCTCAATGGAACACCCGGTTCTTATTGGAAGACCCCTGGAGTCACATGACAGGTCGGCGGAGCCGCTGGTCACAGCCGTCACATGGAAGGATTCGGTGTTAGGGTTGGCGGACCATGTGACCATCATGGAGCCGGCGGCACACTGTACATCCACAGCCACGTCCTGGGAAGGGCAGGGAGCTGCGAGGAGAGACAGAGGAGGCTAGTGATAATCTCAGGTTTCTAAGCCTATAGTGGTGTCACATTTGTTTCTGTATCAAGGCAGAGCTGCCCACCGAACAAGATTGAATAATTCAAACTCCAATCTGCTGTAATGTAGAGGTCAATTCTCCCTTTACCTGTCCTGACGTGTGCCGTATCGCTGTCTACGCTGCTGCAGGTGTCGTCTTTGGAGACCACAGTGACGTTGTAGGTCTGTCCACACTGCAGTCCGCTCAGATCACAGTGTGTCTGACTGTTGTTACACATCGCCTGGTGACCTCCATCTGTTGTGCCAACAGCCTGGTACAACACCGCGCCGCTAGCCCGCTCCCATGTGACTGCTGCAGAGTTAGAGAGGCACTGGAGGGATGCCTGCACATTGGTGGGGTTACAGGGGACTGAAAAGAGACAGGGAGGAGAGAGAATGGAAGAACATTTTAATTGTCTCCGCATTCTGATGTACTGTTACAGTATGTATTGTGGCATCTTTTGGTTAATTGAGACTGATAGTTCAATCACTCAATAACCTACCAGACTGCAGGCTCAGGTACGCATTGCTGTTGTCACAACTCCCGTCCTGGGCTGTGACGGTTAGGTTGTACTGTTGGCCACAGTGCATGCTGGGTAGTCTACAGCTGGTGGCGTTGCTGTCACACTGGGTCCGGTGTCCGTCGGGGCTGACCGCACGCACCAGGTAGGAAGACACAAGCTCTCCCTGTTCCCATGACACCAGTCCAGCGTTGCTTCCGCACTCCATCTGAGCACTGACATTCTGGGGCTCACAGAGTACTGCACACAGAGAAACCCTTAGAGGTTAGAAAGGAATCTACTGCAGAAAACATACCCGGTTAGAGGTAAATATAGGGTTCTGGAAATACTGGGGCAAGCTGCAATAATCTGTGGTGTGTGACGACCCAGACAAAACCCTAACAATGGCAGCTTGCTGCCCAAACATTGATCAAACATTCAATCAATTGCATTGAAGCTGAGTGTCTGGCTACATGAAGTTACCCACCAGCAGGTGTGTGCAGCTGTTCTCTATTATAATGAATCTACCTGTGTCCAGGTACACTAAATGCTACATGTAGGGTGACGACCTTACATGTGTTGAGTTGTACGGCGCTGCTGTCTGCGCTGTTACACACATCGTCAGAGGCTTGAACGGTGATGCTGTAGGACAGGCCACACAGCAGCTCAGGGAACTGGCAAGAGGTGTCACTGCTGTTGCATGATGATGCGTAGCCACCGTTGCCCTGGGCAACAGCTGTGTAGGAGGTGGCACCGTTGCTAGGCTCCCAAGATACTGACACAGAGCCAGAGTCACAGTCCATATTGGCCTCCAACTGCTCAGGTACACAGGGCGCTGAGAGAGAAGGAGAGAGAGTACACAGGTACATACACCGTGCACAGGAACATCCACCGTGCACAGGAACATCCACCGTGCACATACAGTACGTACTGTATACAGTATAAACACACGGTTGGAATGAGAGGGTGACAGGTCACAGGAGAGGGTGTGTTATCGTCAGGGGCAGGACTAACCTGTCTGCATCTGTATGAGGGTGCTCTCTGATACGTTGCACTCGTTGCTCACGGCGTTGACACTGATGTTGTAGGTGGAGCCGCAGACGAGGTCCAATATGGAACAGACGTTTCCATCGGTCTCGCAGGCGGTCACGTCTCCCTCCATGCTCATTGCCTGGACGCTGTAGGAGTCTACTCCACTGCTGCTCTCCCACTCAACACGGGCTGAGTTAGCTAAACAGTTAAGCTGCGATACAACAGCCTGGGGAGGACAGGGGACTGGGAAGGGAGAGGAGGAGAGAGAGACCAATATTCACATTGCTAACATGAACTTTTATGATGCGTTCACTTGAAATGAGAACTGTATGAATGTTAATGCTAACAATAGCATTAATATACTAATCTTTTTCAACTCGATGCTGATGAGTTATTACGGTATGCTGGATCAGTGATATCTCTCGCATAATTGTCTCCTTCTGGCATCTGCATTATATAATGGTAGTTGTTGTGTCTAGTATAGTTAACTCACCTGATGACACTTTCACACTGGTGCTCGGGAAGCTGTCACACTGGCCATCAGATGCCCTCAAGGTGACAGTGTATGTCTGTCCACAGGCTAGCTCCATAAGTTCACAGTTGGTGTGGTTTGTGTTGCAGGTGGTTGTCTGTTCGTCCCCTGACTGAGCCGTGGCGGTGTAGGACACAGCTCCCTCAGCGTAGGCCCACTCCAGCAGAACTGAGTCTGTGTAGCAGTCCAGGAGAACCCCAGTGATCTCAGGGGTACAGGGGACTGCAGGGGAGAGGAGCGTCGTATGAGTGGGAAAGTGATACAGGGAGAATAGTACATTGGTAGACACTAGAGCGTGGAAGACCCACCGTAAATGTGAGAATTATATATAAGGTGTTTGGGTGAGACTAAAGGTGAGATGAGGTGATTTTTCTATCGGCCGAACTTCTACAGTATCAACCTGGGCTGTTTGACCTGTTGAGTACAGTTAGACCTACTATGTGCTCTGTGTTCTGACTGTGTATGCAGTGTACAGGTACTACCTGGTGTGTACAGTTAGACCTACTATGTGCTCTGTGTTCTGACTGTGTATGCAGTGTACAGGTACTACCTGGTGTGTACAGTTAGACCTACTATGTGCTGTGTTCTGACTGTGTATGCAGTGTACAGGTACTACCTGGTGTGTACAGTTAGACCTACTATGTGCTGTGTTCTGACTGTGTATGCAGTGTACAGGTACTACCTGGTGTGTACAGTTAGACCTACTATGTGCTCTGTGTTCTGACTGTGTATGCAGTGTACAGGTACTACCTGGTGTGTACAGTTAGACCTACTATGTGCTGTGTTCTGACTGTGTATGCAGTGTACAGGTACTACCTGGTGTGTACAGTATCTCACCTGTCTGGAACTCTGCCAAGTGGCTGGGCAGGCTGGAGCAGCGCTCGTTCACTGCCACCACCTGCACGGTGTAGGGCACTCCGCAGATCAGGTTGGCCAGGATGCATTGTGGGTCAGTGCTCTCGCAGGAGGAGAGGGCACCGCGGGGGCTTTGAGCCATGGCTCTGTAGGACAGCGCGCCCTGGGTGGGGCTCCAGGTCACTAAGGCTGTGTTGTCAGAACAGTCCATAACGGCCACAACATGGGTAGGGACACAGGGAACTGTGGAGAGAGACCGAGAAGGGTTAATCTTTTGAGAGGGAACATATGCGTTTTGGTAGTCTTTGGATGTGGATTCAGAGACCTCTGTACCCTGCCTGGTCTCTGGTCCATATGTGACATGTTTATTTCTATCACGGTTTAGCATGGTCTCTTAGTTTGTTAGTTGTGCAAGGACCTCTCTTCTGCTAGTCTGGTCTTTCTCTCTTGTGTTGAAGTGTCCTGTGGTCTGTCTCACCTGTGGTCAGGGTGTTGACAACACTGGGGTCGGAGTGACAATGTTGGTTGGATGCGGTGACGGTAACGGTATAGTTCTGGCCACAGCGCAGGTCGGGCATGCCGCACTGGAAGCTGGACGACATGCAGCTCTTTGATTGGCCGTCCTCGTGTTCCACCGTGGCGGTGTAGTACTCGGCTCCACCGTCGGACACCGCCCACATTACCACGGCGATGTTGGACAGACAGTCCATCACACTAGAGATGGAGGTGGGATTGCAGGGCTCTGAAGGAGGGAAGATGAAAAGAATATGAGTTATGCACACATTAAAATCTTTAAGAAGGTGTGTTTGGTGAAAGTGGACATGTTTGTTTAGCAAGTTGACATTTATTGGGATGAATATTGTTCTGGAGGCAGTATCCATGGAGCTGAGCAGTATCCGCTTGATGGGCCAGCCACAAAGTCAAAATTGGCC
Organism: Oncorhynchus tshawytscha; assembly: GCF_018296145.1. Lineage (NCBI taxonomy): Eukaryota > Metazoa > Chordata > Actinopteri > Salmoniformes > Salmonidae > Oncorhynchus > Oncorhynchus tshawytscha. The sequence continues at coordinate 74,176,001 of NC_056433.1, forward strand.
AAAATGTGCTTTTTGTTCTTAATTTAGGGTTAGGCATAAGGTTAGCTGTGTGGTTTGGGTTAAGTTTAGGGTTAGGTTTATGACTTTTTGGCTAGGCCTGCTTGTGACCACCCTGCAAAGCTGCTTCCAGGACAAGATTCATCCCAATAAATGTCAACCTGCGTTTGTTTATGGTTACATTGGTGTGCTTAATAACAGTGTAGCACCTGTCACAGTACCTGTCTGTAACTAATTGTTCTACACACTGTCTGTGAGTGTATGTATGACATCTGTGTCATGCAGGTGGGCTGGGTGTGATGTTATGTACCTGTCCTGAGTGTTGCAGTGGGGGAGAGTGTGATGTTATGTACCTGTCCTGAGTGTTGCAGGGGGAGAGTGTGATGTTATGTACCTGTCCTGAGTGTTGCAGGTGGGCTGGGTGTGATGTTATGTACCTGTCCTGAGTGTTGCAGGTGGGCTGGGTGTGATGTTATGTACCTGTCCTGAGTGTTGCAGGTGGGCTGGGTGTGATGTTATGTACCTGTCCTGAGTGTTGCAGGGGAGGAGGGTGCACTCCTGCACTCTGAATCCACTGCCTGGGCAGACAGGTAGTACTCCTGACCACACTGGAACTCTGAGATGTAAGCGTTGGTGTCATTGGTGCTCAGCTCCACCTTGTGGCCGGCGTTGGTCTCTGCAGTCACCATGTAGAAGTCTGCACCGTGGCTCAGGTCCCAGGTCAGGGAGCCAACCCTCCTGCCACAGTCCAGAGTGGGCACCAGATTCTGGGGCACGCAGGGAGCTGTGGAAGATAACAAAACAAGACAGTTAAACACCAACAGGATGAATATTTGGGCAATGGGGGAGACGTGGGTAACTGCGGTGGGTAAAACTGTGCCATAGACAAGGGGTAACTGGGACAATAGTATGACTGAGTAGGTGTGTGTCGTGCCTACCTGTGCGTACGGTGGTGCTGTTGCTAGGGGAGCTGCTGCACAGGTAGTCGTTGGAGATGACGTGGACGGTGTAGAGGTCTCCACAGTGCAGGTCCTCCCAGATGCAGCTGGTAGAGTTGGTGGTGCACATGTGGGTGTGGCCATCTGTTCCGACAGCGACAGCGGTGTAGGACTCCGCCCCTTCGCTCTCGGCCCAGCTCACTGAGCCCAGGCTGTTCTCACACACAGTGTAGCTCTCCACATGCTGGGGCACACAGGGGGCTGGGGACAGAAACACAACACTCATATAGACTTGTGTGACTGTAATATTTTCTGTTCACTTTTTATTGTTTATTTCACTTTTGTTTATCCATTCCACTTCACTTGCTTTGGCAATGTAAACATGTTTCCCATGCCAATAAAGTCCCTTGAATTGAATTGAACTACAGCCTGGCCCTAGACAACATACTGTCATAGCTGCAGGAGGAGACCGGGTATGTAAACAGATGCAAAGTCTTTGTTTGGATTTGTTTTGGCATGAATGTGCTTCCATAATCAAGTCCCACACATGGAGACACAGAATTGAGCTGTGCACCTGCACGGACGGACATAGGCTAGATCTAGAACATGAGATACATAGCATGATAGTAGATTATACGTAGCCTGCTTTACTTAACACTAAAGATAAGGAGTGTATTTCTGTGAAGTTATTAAATATCTCCACGTACCAGTCCTGAACTCTGCAGCATCACTGATTGGGCTATCACAACTTTCGTCCTGGCCAATCACAGTGAAGCTGTAGGTCTGTCCGCAGGGCAGCTCCGCCTCCAGGCTGCTTTCATTGGTCTGGAACGCTGTCATGTATCCCAGGTCTCCCATGGCCGTCACCATGTAGACCACCGCCCCCTGGGCCTCGGCCCACGCCACAACCACCATTGTCTCAATGTCGCATGACCCTGTAGCTGTCACCTGGTCTGGCTGGCAAGGTTCTACGCAGGTGAAAGGGAAAGGTTGGGTTGGTGACTTTATTGCATTGAATTTTGAATTGTTGATAGCATGAAGAATATTGCTACATAAATGTATGTACATTTTGTTCTTTGATCATAGAACTGTCAGTGCTGGGAGGTGCGTAATTGATCAAACGTACACAGAATTGTGCAACATAAGGCACATGCAAGAGGGACATGACAACAGTGAGAGATTGTAGAAGAGTAGGGGATTGACAGGTAGATTGACCAGGTGAAAAAGTCTTACCTGTTTTGATCTCGACAGTGCTGCTGAGTTCACTCTGACACAGGCTGCTGTGGGCGGTCACAGTGAAGCTGTAGGTCTCCCCACAGTCCAGAGCAGGGAACTGGCAGCTAGAGCTGCTAGTGTTGCAGGACCCAGTAGATCCTCCAGCCCTGGAGGTGGCGCTAGCAACATAGAACTGCAGCCCTTCTCTCTGCTCCCAGGACAAGGTGGCAGTGTGGGTCCCACACTGCAGGTCCACTCCCACATGCAGGGGGGGGCAGGGACCTAAGGGTCAGAGGTCAAATTGAGTCAGTATACAGACCATGTGAGAGTTTGTACAGTAGGGTAACTTATTGTACATTACCATACAGGCATTACAGGGCACTAAAGACCTGCACCGCAGTACAGGTTTCTATGACACACTAGCGCTAGTAGATACTAGAGCACTGTATTGTACATGCATCCAACAATATTTATGACAATTCTGTGATTTAGTGACCACAGCTCTATTTCTTTAATTAACATTTTGGTCTTTTAGCAGACGCTCTTATCCAGAGTGATTTATAGTCAGTGCATTCAACTAAGGTAGATAAACTACAACATATCAGTCATTGCAAGTAAAAAAACAACTTTCCTCAATAAACCTCTATTTATAAATAGTGTTTGAGGCTCCTGTGTCTGTGCTCTCTACTCACGTGTGCTGAAGCTGACCCCAGACAGGGTCTCCACCTGGCAGTTGTGGTTGATGGCGGTCAGGGTGATTTCGTAGTCCTCACCACAGGCCAGCTCGGTCATGTTGCAGTAATTCTCCTCTGTGTGGCAGGAGGCCTGGTGCCCGTCGCTGCCTAAAGCAGTGAGGATGTAGGACTGGGCTCCATTGCTCCAGCCCCAGGTCACCAGGGCCGTGGCGTTATCACAGTCCACCTCTGCCTCCATGCTGGCGGGGACACAGGGAGCTGGGAACGGGACGGAGAAACTCGTTTGTACTTTATCTTTTTTCTATTGTCTACTATATCCAGTGAATTTTCTTAATGGCAATTATACTGGGGCTTTATGTATCAAGTGTTTCAGAGTACTGATCTAAGATCAGTTTAGCATTTTAGATCATAATCAATAAGATTATATGGACATGAGGGACCTGATCCTAAATCAGCTCTCCTACTCTGAGATGCTTGAGACATACGGTCCCTGATCTCAGATTTGTTTCTGTACTCACCACTAAAGGAATGTTCCCTTGCTATGTTACTGACCTGAGGCCAGCAGAACAGTGGTAGAGTCGGTACTATTAAGAGTGTCTCCCAGGGCTCTGACGCGGGCGTAGTAAACTGTGCCACAGTTCAGTCCCTCTACCCTACAGGAAGTGTGGTGTGCCAAGGTGTGGCAGGACAGAGAGTCTCCATTGCGTCCGTTGAAGAATGCTATGTATCCAACTGCCCCAACGCTCATCTCCCAGGAAATAGCGCCTGTTCCAGTCTCGCAGTCAACATTTGTCTCCACATTGTTGGGAGGACAGGGCTCTGAAACACACACAACAAGGGACACCATGGATAACGATGCAGATGGTATGGCTGCTTCGAAAAACTTCGAAATACTGTTTCAAATGAAAATATAATATGAAGATATGAGTGTATCCAGTAGCCACGGTGGTACAGTACATTATACTGGTCTATGTGTTATAGCTGGGTAGGGTATTATGTATTATCATAGCTAGGTAAGAGGGACTCACCTGTCTTGAGGTTGATAGACTTGGACGTAGCCATGCCTTGGCAGATGTTGTTGTGTGCGGTGACGGTGACGTTGTACACCTGGCTGCAGGCCATGTTGTAGAGGGCACAGTAGGTGTCACTGGTGTTGCAGCTAATAAGGTGACCCTCCTCCGTCACTGCCTCAGCGCTGTACAGGGTAGCACCCTGACTCACATCCCACAACACCTGGCCTATGGTCAGGCTGTACTTAGCACTCAGGTGGAAAGGTACACAGGGCTCTGAGAACAGACAAGATAAGGTAGACTTGGAAGTGGGGAGATCCCATCGCATGGATCTAATTGCAATATTATACCACATGTAGAAGGTTTAGTGTATCGGTAACTGCCCAAATAATGGAAACACTTGAGTAATTGAGGGATACAAAGTGTATTGAAAGCAGGTGCTTCCACACATGGTGTGGTTCTCTAGTTAGTTAAGCAATTAACATCCCATCATGCTTAGGGTCATGTATAAAAATGCTGGCCAGCCCATTATTTTGGCTACCATGGCTATTCCCCCATAGGATGACAATACCCCCATCCACAGGGCACGAGTGGTCACTGAACGGTTTGATGAGCTTGAAAATGATGTGAACCATATTCCATGGCCGTCTCAGTCACCACATCTCAACCCAATTTAATACTTATGGGAGATTCTGGAGCGGTGCCTGAGACGCCGTTTTAGTGCTGAGCGGTTAGTGCTTTTTGAAGTCGTTTCGGTTTGATAATAAAAAAATGATCACGGTTTTCGATTTCGGTTTCAATGTTGTTGTTTTTTAACATTAAATGCACTATGTATTATGTGGATTGAATTCTGTAACAACACTGAATAAAACAATAAAATTGGCAGTAACTGCCCATTACTGCAAATCACTTAATAACCATCATTTATTCTTCTTTGGACACTGTATTAACTAACCTCCACATGAGCTTCAATGTCATACAACTCTCCTTCCATAACCTCCAACTGCTCTTAAATGCAAGGAAAACTAAATGCATGCTCTTCAACCAATCGCTGCCCACACCTTCCCGCCCGTCCAACATCACTATTCTGGACGGTTCTGACTTAGAATATGTGGACAACTACAAATACATAGGTGTCTGGTTAGACTGTAAACTCTCCTTCCAGACTCACATCAAGCATCTCCAATCCAAAATTAAATCTAGAATCAGCTTTCTTTTTCGCAACAAAGCATCCTTCACTCCTGCTGCCAAACATACCCTCGTAAAACTGACTATCTTACTGATTCTTGACTTTGGCGATGTCATTTACAAAATAGTCTCCAACACTATTCAGCAAATTGGATGCAGTCTATCACAGTGCCATCTGTTTTGTCACCAAAGCCCCATATACTACCCACCACTGCGACTTGTATGCTCTTGTTGGCTGGCCCTCGCTTCATATTCGTTGCCAAACCCACTGGCTCTAGGTCATCTGTAAGTCTTTGCTAGGTGAAGCCCCACCTTATCTCAGCTCACTGGTCACCATAGCAGCACCCACCCGTAGCACGTGCTCCAGCAGGTATATCTCACTGGTCATCCCAAAAGCCAATTCCTCCTTTGGCTGCCTTTCCTTCCAGTTCTCTGCTGCCAATGACTGGAACGAACTGCAAAAATCACTGAAGCTGGAGACTCATATCTCCCTCCCTCATTAACTTTAAGCACCAGCTGTCAGTGCAGCTCACAGATCACTGCACCTGTACATAGCCCATCTGTAAATAGCCCATCCAACTACCTCATCCCCCATACTGTTATTTATTTGATTTATTCTGCTCCTTTGCACCCCAGTATCTCTACTTGCACACTCATCTTCTGCACATCTATCACTCCAGTGTTTAATTGCTATATTGTAATTATTTTGCCACTATGGCCTATTTATTGCCTTACCTCCCTTATCCTACCTCATTTGCACACACTGTATATAGACATATTCTATTGTATTATTGACTGCATGTTTGTATATTCCATGTTTAACTCTGTGTTGTTGTTTGTGTCGCACTGCTTTGCTTTATCTTGGCCAGGTCGCAGTTGTAAATGAGAACTTGTTCTCGACTAGCCTACCTCGTTAAATAAAGGTGAAATAAAAATAATCACATTACCTTAATCAAATATTTCAATTTGTGTATATTTGTTTTATTTGATAACTATTATTTAATTCCAAGTCATCATCTCATCTCTATAGAGCTGCTGCCTATGCTGTCTGACAAAATCACTATTTTAGTAGTTATTAAAAGTAAATAAGGTTACTTTTATGACTTCTGAATACCAACTATCAATCCCTTGCGAAGCAACTTCTTTCTATCTCTCTCAATCATGTGTTCTTTCTTCAATCAGTCTCCGTATCTGCTCCGCATAGACCGAACAAGTGTAAGCAGAGATGCAATGGATTATGGTCATTGTAGTTAATACCACATTCTACGCTAAACTATGTAGAATATTAGCCTGTTGAAAACTACAACTCTCTACTACAACGCACAGTTCAGGTTTGATCTGCACATTGAGCTCACAGAAAAAATAGAGCAAAGTGGAATTCAAATAATTGAACTGACATCGGTCAATTAGTTGTTTAAAAAATTAAAAATAACTATAATGTCAGTTAATCACTCAGCACTACAGCGTTGTCCAGCACCATCAACAAAACATCAAATTATGAAATGTATTGTGGAATAATGGTGATGCATCCCTCTAATAGAGTTCTAGACACATATAGAATCTATGCCAAGGTGCATTGAAGTTGTTCTGGCTCGTGGTGGCCCAACACCCTACTAAGATGCTTTATGTTGGTATTTCCTTTATTTTGTAAGTTACCGGTATATATCATTACATTCTAAAGTATTTTTTTGTCAGGGTGATATACAATAACATGGAGGAAGC